>NC_065452.1:112090771-112690771 GCF_917563875.1 Diabrotica virgifera virgifera
GGGTGATAGTATAATATTGGATCATTTACCATAATGTTACAGGGTGGATAACATAGTGGCAGACCAAACTTATGTTTTTTAAATTGATATATAAATTTTATTTTATATTCGAAATCTTCTTAACTTCTCCATTACAAAAATATAAAGGATTGTTATGTTATACATCGTACTTATTTGCAAAGTTATAACTAATTTTATTTGAAAATCGTAACAAGTTCAACTCACTGTATAAATAAAAATAAGCAAAAAAGCAATGGATTATTGATGCCATATTTTTTATTTATTGTCAAAATTTTCATTATGACTGATATTACTAATTTTCTTTAAATTGAATACAGGATGAGCCAAAACACAAGTATGTACATTATTTTCTCAGTAAGTTTAAATAGAACACCCTGTATTTTATATCACTATCGAAAAGTACCATTACCGTACTTTAATTTTTATATAACATTCCCTATGTCTAAATTTATTAGTTTTCGAGATATTTTCATTTTTCAGAGCAAATTATTAATTACGGATCTAAATCTTTCCAAATTTTAAATAAGCCATGACTAAATGGGCTCAAACTGACAATTTACGATTACTGATTATCAATCTGGTAATAAATGTAACAATGTAGCAAATAAAGAAGAAAATATAATTTATTAGTAATAAATTTTACAAAAAAAAAGCACAACTACAACATACAACATTTTTGAAACAATTAAAAACTACTTTTGTATGTAAGTGTAACAAATAAAGAAAGAAAAATAATTTATTAGTTATAAATTTTACAAAAAAAAAACAAACACAAAATACAACATTTTGTGAAAACAATGAAAAATTCTTTTGTATGTAAATGTAACAATGTAACAAATAAAGAACGAAAAATAATTTATTCATAAAAAATTTTACAAAAAAAACATGAACACAAAATACAACATTTTTGAGAAAATTAAAAGCTACTTTTAATAAAATATTTTAAATATTTAATTACACAAGTTGTTCAAAATTACCTCCTAACACATTAATGCATGCCTAAAAACGGTCATTGAATGAGTTACTTGCACTACGAAGCATTTGTAAATTAACACTTCAAAGGACACTTTGTATTCTTTGTTGGAGGCATTTTATAACCTTCATTCTTAAAGTAACCCCAAAAAATAGGTCCAGTTTATTAAATTCTGGTAATCTGGGTGGCCACGCTACTGGTCTATTGAAAAATGAAAATATCTCGAAAACTAATAAGTTTAGACATAGGGGATGGTGTATACAAATTGAAGTCCGGTAATGGTACTTTTCGATAGTGATATAAAATACAGGGTGTTCCGTTTAAAATTACGGAGAAAATAATGTACTTGCGCTTTGACTCACCCTGTATTTAAAATAAAAAAAATTAGCAATATCAATCATTTATGAAAATTTTGACAATAAATAAAAAATATGGCATCAATAAACCATTGCCGTTGTGCTTATTTTTATTTATACAGGGAGTTGAACTTGTTACGACTTTCATATAAAATTGGTTATAACTTTGTAAATACCCTTTATAACATACCAAATTTTTATATTTTTTTAATGAAAAAGTTAAGAAGATTTCGAATATAAAATAAAATGCAGGGTGTTCCATTTAAAAAAACATAAGTTTGGTCTGCCACTATGTTATCGAACATCCTGTAACATTCTAACTAATTTTTTAATATGAAGCTCAAAGTTGGCTACAATTTTTGTTATTAACTTTTATCTCTAGCTATTACTATAACGGATCTACGGAGCTTTACCTCACTAATCAATCACTCTGTACAGTCCGCCTCCATTCATCTCTGTTTTTGGCTAGGGCTTTCACCTATTTCCTTGTTAACTTGTCGTCTTCTAGCTCTTTGGTAATATTTCTTTTCCAGGATATCATTGATCTGCAATGTTTTCCTTTTCGAGTTGGTTGGTAAACCAGCGCTTGTTTGGTTATACAGTCAAACCCGCTTATTGGAATAGCCTTCGTGCCAAGTAAAAGTATTCCCATAACAGGGGTATTCTAATAACCGATCATATGTGCAATATAAAAAAGTTTTGGGACCTCAAATTTTTATTCCCTAAACCGGGATATTCCTTTAACCGGTATTGTAATAAGCGGGTTCGACTGTATCATCTTCATTTTTAAACGCTTTTCTTTACTTCAATAGTTTGCTTCAAATCTTTAGACGTTAATTTGACTGACTTTTCTTCAATGCAAATGAATAAAAATTTGCAGACATATGCATTCGCGGGAACAATATACGAATAGTCAATAAGAAAATTTTATGTTTATTAATTGTTTAAATAAAAAAACGATTTTAATGGAAAATGCTTAAATTCTCTTGTTTTTTACAATGTAGAAACTTGAAACTTTTACGGATTGTAGCTAATGATATGAACTATACATAATTTCACTTTTTACGTTAATTGTTAACGTTATGCTTCATAAATAAACAATAAAGTTTCAAATTTTGAACGCTCATATATTTGTTTATAATATATAGATCGGCGTTTATTCGTGTCAAATTTCAATACGATACGAAACAAAACTTCAACCAAAACTCGAATTCAAAAAATTCGTGTTTTTATCGTAGTCTTAGAAAAACCACCGGTAGAGACGTTTTGTGCTACAATTAACATTAGAATTCCTTTTTTCGTATTAATTAATTATGTAAACTCTTTTCTTTAGTTCAATCGTTTGGGTAAAATCTTTGGACGTTAATTTGACTGCCTTTTCTTCAATGCAAATGACTAAAAATTTGCAGACATATGTATTCGCGGGAACAATAACACGAAGAGTCAATAAAAAATCTTTTTGTTTATTAATTGTTTAAATAAAAAAACCATTTTAACGGAAAATGCTTAAATTCTCTTGTTTTTGTACAATGAAGAAACTTGAAACTTTTACCTTTTGTAGCTAATGATATGAACTATACATAATTTCCACTTTTTACGTTAATTGTTTACGTTATGCTTCATAGATAAACAATAAAGTTTCAAATTTTTTGAAGTGAAAACTTCTTTAGGGACGTTGTGCGATTTTTGGATAGGGAAAAAAGCATTGAATTCACGACCGTCATTGCGACCGTCATCGCGACCGTCATTGCGACCGTCATCGCTTATGCTATATATTATTTGTATGTATACATAAATTGTATAGAAGTATTTAACCTATTTTAGGATGGGGAAAAAAGATTTATTTCGCGACCGTCATCGCGACCGTCATCGCGACCCTCATCTCTTCGACGAAATAAGTTTTGTACGTATCTATATTATGTGTATCTATACATAAATTGTATAGAAGTATTTAAATTTAAATTAAATGTAAAACCTATTTTTCGATAGGGAAAAAGGATTTATTTCGCGACCGTCATCGCGACCGTCATCTCTTCGGCGAAATAAATTTTGTACGTATATGTATTGAAGTGAAAACTTCTTTAGGGACCTTGTGCACTTTTTGGATGCGAAAAAGTATTAAATTGGAGACCGTCATTGCGACCGTCATCGCTTCGAAGAAATAAATTTTTGAGGTGGAAACTTCTTGAGGGTCGTTGTGCACTTTTTGGATGGGGAAAAGTTATTAAATTAGCGACCGTCATCGTTTCGACGAAATAAATTTTTGAAGTGAAAATTTCTTTAGGGACGTTGTGCCCTTTTTAGATAGGGAACAAGTATTGAATTAGCGAACGTCATCGCGACCGTCATCGCTTCGGCAAAATAAATTTTTAAAGTGAAAACTTCTTTTGGGGACGTGGTGCACTTTTTAGATGGGGAAGAAGTATTGAATTAGCGACCGTCATCGCTTCGGCGAAATAAGTTTTTGAAGTGAAAACTTCTTTAGGGACGTTGTGCACTATTTGGATGGGGAAAAATTATTAAATTTGGATGGAGAGAAAGTAATAAATAAGCGACCGCCATCGCTTCGACGAAATAAACATTTGAAGTAAAAACTTCTTTAGGGACGTTATGCTCTTTTTGGATGGAAAAAAGTATTAAATTATCGACCGTCATCCTGACCGTCATCGCCTCGATGAAATAAATTCGTGAAGTGAAAACTTCTTGAGGGACGTTGTGCACTTGTTGGATGGGGGAAAAGTATTGAATTATGGATCGTCATTGCTTCGACGAAATAAATATTTGAAGTGAAACTTCTTTAGGGACGTTGTGCACTTTTTCGATTAAAAAAAGCATTAAATTAGCGACCTTTATCGCTTCGACGAAATAAATTTTTGAAGTGAAAACTTCTTTAGGGACGTTGTGCACTTTTTGGATAAGGAAAAATTATTAAATTAGCGACCGTCATCGCTTCGACAAAATAAATTTTTTAAGTGAAAACTTTTATAGGGCGTTGTGCACTTTTTGTATGGAATAAAATATTGAATTAGGGCCGTAATCGCTTCGACGAAATAAATATTTGAAGTTAAACTTATTTAGGGACGTTGTGCACTTTTTCGATGTAAAAAAGTATTAAATTAGCGACCATCATCGCTTCGACGAAATAAATTTTTGAATTGACTTCTTGGATGGGGAAAAAGTATTGAATTTGCGACCGTCATCACTTCGCTGAAATAAATTTTGTACATATTATATAAATTATGTGTATGTATACATAAATAGCATAGGGTATACTCATCGCGTATATCGTATATGATATAGGTATAGCACTTCTTTTAGGATGGGGTAAAAGCATTGAGCTCGTAATTTATATACTATAAGAAGTTTTCACTTCTGTCGACACTCCCACGAGTGCCTTTAGTTTTTTTTTGCTGATTCCGACTACTTTTCATGTTTGTACATCATATGTTTTATACATATTTTAATAAACATGACGATATATTTTAATGTTTGAAAAGTGTAAGACTAAAAAGTAAAAAATAAAAAATATGAAAAAATATTTTTAAGAAACGCTTTTCTTTAGTTACGAGTGACTAGAGTTAAACATATTATAAAAAATCAACTAAAAAGCAAAAAATAAAAAAAATTGAAAAACATATTCGTTAAAGAAAAACGTGGTGCGAAAATCATTTATTCGATGAAGACGCGCCACTCTTTTCTTTGACGAATTTGTTAGATTTTTCAATTTTTTTTATTTTTTGCTTTTTGGTTGATTTTTTATAATATATTTAATTTTAGTCACTCGTAACTAAAGAAAAGCGTTTCTTAAAAATATTTTTTTCATATTTTTTATTCCTTAATGTGTGTTCAATAAACTTCCATTTGCGTCTATTTATCGTTTTGGCAATCGACTCTTGATTAGTCTTTCTCCAAAGTTATTTGTTACTGGTACGATTTGGCCAATTTTTAATATTCGTCTGAGATATCTATTTACAAATGTTTGAACATTTTGTATAATCTTTTTTTCTAATTTCCAAGTTTCTGCTGCATATAGCAAAATGCTCGTTACATTATTTGTATTAAATAGCCTGATTTTGGTTTTGGTTGTTAATTTATTGGACTCCCACGTTTTCTTTTGCTTATAGAACGCATTCTGGGCTTTAGTTACCTTTCCATTTTATTTCTTCTTCTATTCCACCGCTAGTGTCAATTATGCTTTCCAGATAGCAAAACTTCTGTACCTACATTCCTTCAATGAATATCCCCATTTCTCTTTCAGTATTTATCTTCATAAGTTTTGTTTTTTTGTGTTAATCTCTAATCCTATGCTATCCTTACTTCTTTTGTCACCTTTTCTATTTTTCTGCACATATTATGTTGTCTTTTTTCGGACACCAGACATAATATATCGTCCGCAAAGTCTAGATCTTCAAGCTGACCGAAAGCATTCCATCTAATTCCTGTTTTATTTTTCGTTGCTTTCTTCATGACCCAGTCGATTAAGATCAAAAATATGGTTGGAGATAAAATACACCCTTGTCTGACTCCACTGTCTATGTTGATTGGTTCTGTGAGTTTCCCATTATGCATTATTTGTGCCGTATAATTTTCATAGAACATTTTGATAATTCTTATGTATTTTAATGCAATTCCATATCCCACATTTTTTCTGTTAATCCGGTCACAGGCTTGTCTAAAGTCAATGAAATTTATATAGATTTTGCTCTGCCATTCTATTGTTTGTTCTAAAATGTTTCTTAATGTATTTATATGATATGTGCATGCTTTATTACTTCTGAAGCCCGCTTGGTTTGGTCTTAACAACTGGTATATAGTTTCTTTCATCATCCTTGTCATGACTATACTCATTCCGCGGGTTCCGCGGAACCAGGGCCCGGTCCCCGCAGGGGTCCGCTCTATCCCGATTTTCCTGTTTTTTTTTTTCAATTTGATGGGGACATTTTGAACTACACAAGTATATACTAGAAAATGTAACTGCTTAATAAATTTTTGTGTAGGTACAATACTTATAAATAAAAGCGAAGAATTAGGGCATATTTTACCACTAGGCCCTTGAGACCACTTCCTTGGACCCTAATTTTAATGGGGCCCGAAAAGATCATCAAAAGAAAATTTTTATTGCAAAACAATATAATTCATTTTACGAACAGGAAATAATGTTGCGGGTGGCATATTTACAGATGCTAGCGTGTGTAGACACCAGGTTGTTGAAATCAGTTAGGGTTTGGAAAAACAGTACATTTACAGATGCTAGCGCGTGTTGACACCACGGTGTGCCGCGGTGTTGAAATCAGTTAGGGTTTGGAAAAACAGTACGTTTACAGATGCTAGCGTGTGTTGACACTAGGGTGTTGAAATCAGTTAGGGTTTGGAAAAACAGTACATTTACAAATACTAACAGATTTGGACACCAGAGTGTTGAAAGCAGCTAGCTTTTTTAGTGGTTATACATGCATATATGCTAACGGCTATTGACACTGATTTTATATACCTACTGCTGTGGAAAAATATTTAAGTGATTTAGGTATTAATAAATAATTAAACGTTGTTGGGATATAAACAATAATATATTAACACAAAAGAACAACATACAAAATAATGTTGTTCTTAGGCTATTTCCTTGTGGCATTTTTATAATTAACTATTTAGATGGGAAATAACCCACAATTAAATTGAAAAAAATAATTTTTGTTAACGTTTCGACGCCTAAATCGGGTGTCGTCTTCAAAATACAAAATACTACTAAATTAAACAAAAATGTTGTTGCTTAGTAAAAAATTCTTGTAATAATTTAAACCTGAAAAAGACGAAAAATATTTCATACCTCCTTCTTCCATTCAAGAATCGTATTTTAAATGTTACATACCTCCTTCATCCACTAGAATATCTCTTATTAAGCTTTTTAGAGATACAGTATAAGTGTCATATGATAGTGAAGTTACATACCACCTTCATTCACCAAGAAACTCAAAATTTTAGAAAATGTTACATACCCCCTTCTTCCACTTAAGTCTTCATAGTACAGGGTGTAACAAAAATACAGGTCATAAATTAAACCACATATTCTGGGACCAAAAATAGTTCGAATGAACTTAACTTACCTTAGTATAAATATGCACATAAAAAAAGTTATAGCCCTTTGAAGTTACAAAATGAAAATCGATTTTTTCGAATATATCGAAAACTATTAGAGATTTTTTATTGAAAATGGATATGTGGCATTCTTACGGCAGGAGCATCTTAAAGAAAAATTATAGTGAAATTTGTGCTCCCCATAAAAATTTTATGGGGGTTTTGTTACCTTAAACCCCCCCCAAACTTTTCTGTACGTTCCAATTAAATTATCATTGTGGTACCATTAGTTAAACTCAATATTTTTAAAACTTTTTTGGCTCCTAGTATTTTTTCGATAAGGCAGTTTTCATCGAGTTGCGGCTTCTTTTTTAATATGTTTACATAAAAATTTTATGGGGGTTTTGTTCCTTTAAACCCCCCAAATGTTTGTGTACGCTCCAATTAAACTATTACTGCGATACCATTAGTTAAACAAAATGTTTTTAGAACTTTTTTGCCTCTTGTATTTTTTCGAGAAGGCAACTTTTATGAAGATATGGCTTCTTTTTTAATACGGTTCAAAATATACCTAAAAATGTAAATCATACATAAATTTTCATATTTTTACTTCGTCTCCATAATCGTACTTAACCATATACAAATATGTGGTGGATTTGACAAATATTCAAAATATCTCGATAAAAACTGAATTTTTGAAAAAGTAATAAGAGCCAAAAAAGTTTTAAAAAAATTGTGTTTAAGTAATGGTACTACAATAACAATTTAATTGGAACGTACACAAAAGTTTGGGGGGGTTTAAAGGAACTAAACCCCCATAAAATTTTTATAGGGTGTCCAAATTTCACTATAATTTTTTCTTAAGATGCTACTGTCAGAAAAATGCCATATGTCCATTTTCAATAAAAAATCTTTAACAGTTTTCGATATATTGAAAAAAATCGATTTTCATTTTGTAACTTCAAAGGGTTGTAACTTTTTTTATATGCACATTTGTACTAAGGTAAGTTAGGTTCAATCAAACTATTTTTGGTCCCAGAATATGTGATTAAATTTATGACCTGTATTTTCTTTATACCCTGTATATTATTCAACGAGCATGCACTGATAGGCAGCTACTACTCACGATGAAGTTTGCGGTACGAGCCGAAGGCGAGTGTCGTAATTCATCAGAGTGAGTAATTGCCATTACATGAGAGTAGAATACTATACTTTTTCTACGACCTTTTTTATTTTAATTGGTAAAAAAAATAATATTGTCAGCTAGGTACTCGAGATTAAAATTATAATATACAAAAATAAATGTTGCTTTATAAAATTTAAAAAAAACGGCAAATACTGTCTTATGTATTGCAAAATACGACAGGAAATAGTCAATTCAAGTTCTATTCGTTTACGAAAATTTTAAGCACTTTGTACCTATTGTCAATGTAATAAATAAGAAATGGCTATTATTGGTGGACGTATGTTATAAAGTTATAATGTACGTTTTTAAATTTAACTATATAATATAATATTAGTATATTATCCAACGAGAATGTAATGATGGCTATTACTCACGATGATGAAGTTTGCGACACGAGCCGTAGGCGAGTGTCGTAATTCATCATATCAATAGCCATTACATGCGAGTAGAATACTATACTTTTTCTACGACCTTTTTTTATTTTAATTAGTAAAAAATTTAATTATCAGCTACTCGAGATTTAATTTATAATAATTTACAAAAATACCTAAATGCTATTTACCTCTAGTACGTGGCTGAACGGTTGCCTACTATTACTAAATTCTTATTTATTGTAAAAATGCAACTAGAAATAGTCAAAATAAGTTCTATTCTTTTCCGAAAAATTATAAGCTTAAATTTGTACCTACTGTCAGTGAATCTAATAAATAGGAAATGGCTGTTGTCGGTGGACGTATTTAATATATTATAATAGTTATAATGTATATTTACATTTAACTATATAAATATAATATAATAATATAACTATACGAAATATGTTATAACATATTTAACACAATATAACTTGAAAAACAAACACAATATTAGTTATAAATTCCAATTAACATAAACAAAATGCGCTAATGTCACTGTCACTAAATTAAATGATAAACGTCAAAATTTTTAATAAACAAGATATAAACGTAAAAAAATACTGACATTGTTACAGTTAAAATTCCTTTAAAAAATTTTCGAAGTTATTCATTGGTGTAAATTACAATAATTAATGAATTAAATAAACAAGTGTAAGTAATTTTATTTGCAGTTTATATACGATTAATATTAAAAGTGGCATGCGCCACTTGAATCTAACTTCAGCCCGTGAGTAATGACCCGTGAATAACTTCAGCCCGTCAGTAATGAATTATTACTCACGGGTACAGTAATGGGTGCTATTATCTATGAAAAAATAGCGAGTAATGAGCATGTTATTGAACAGTCGTAGAAATAATAATATAACTATGTTATAATATATTTAAGACAATATAACTTTATAAAATAAACACAATAAGTGTAAGTTATAAATTCCAATAAACACAGCAAATGCGCTAATGTCACTCTCACTAAAAATAATAAAGGTCAAAATTCATACATATTAAACAAGGTATAAACGTAAAAGTATACTCAACCATTGTTACATTTTTTATAATTCTGTATAATTTTAATCTCGATTAGTTGATAATCAGGTTTTTACTAATTAAAATAAAAAAGGGCGTAGAAAAAGTATAGGATTATACTCGCTCGTAATGGCTATTATTCACTCTGATGAATTACGACACTCGCCTTCGGCTCGTGCAGCAAACTTTATAATCGTGATTAATAGCCATCATTACATGATAAAACTCGTTGAATAATATAGTATTATCTGCGGTTTATATACAACTAATATACTAAAAGTGGCATGCACTACTTGAATCTTACTTCAGCCCGCGTTCAAGTATTTTTTTACGTTTATATCTTGTTTATTAAAAATTTTGACGTTTATCATTTAATTTAGTGACAGTGACATTAGCGCATTTTGTTTATGTTAATTGGAATTTATAACTAATATTGTGTTTGTTTTTCAAGTTATATTGTGTTAAATATGTTATAACATATTTCGTATAGTTATATTATTATATTATATTTATATAGTTAAATGTAAATATACATTATAACTATTATAATATATGAAATACGTCCACCGACAACAGCCATTTCCTATTTATTAGATTCACTGACAGTAGGTACAAATTTAAGCTTATAATTTTTCGGAAAAGAATAGAACTTATTTTGACTATTTCTAGTTGCATTTTTACAATAAATAAGAATTTAGTAATAGTAGGCAACCGTTCAGCCACGTACTAGAGGTAAATAGCATTTAGGTATTTTTGTAAATTATTATAAATTAAATCTCGAGTAGCTGATAATTAAATTTTTTACTAATTAAAATAAAAAAAGGTCGTAGAAAAAGTATAGTATTCTACTCGCATGTAATGGCTATTGATATGATGAATTACGACACTCGCCTACGGCTCGTGTCGCAAACTTCATCATCGTGAGTAATAGCCATCATTACATTCTCGTTGGATAATATACTAATATTATATTATATAGTTAAATTTAAAAACGTACATTATAACTTTATAACATACGTCCACCAATAATAGCCATTTCTTATTTATTACATTGACAATAGGTACAAAGTGCTTAAAATTTTCGTAAACGAATAGAACTTGAATTGACTATTTCCTGTCGTATTTTGCAATACATAAGACAGTATTTGCCGTTTTTTTTAAATTTTATAAAGCAACATTTATTTTTGTATATTATAATTTTAATCTCGAGTACCTAGCTGACAATATTATTTTTTTTACCAATTAAAATAAAAAAGGTCGTAGAAAAAGTATAGTATTCTACTCTCATGTAATGGCAATTACTCACTCTGATGAATTACGACACTCGCCTTCGGCTCGTACCGCAAACTTCATCGTGAGTAGTAGCTGCCTATCAATGCATGCTCGTTGAATAATATACAGGGTATAAAGAAAATACAGGTCATAAATTTAATCACATATTCTGGGACCAAAAATAGTTTGATTGAACCTAACTTACCTTAGTACAAATGTGCATATAAAAAAAGTTACAACCCTTTGAAGTTACAAAATGAAAATCGATTTTTTTCAATATATCGAAAACTGTTAAAGATTTTTTATTGAAAATGGACATATGGCATTTTTCTGACAGTAGCATCTTAAGAAAAAATTATAGTGAAATTTGGACACCCTATAAAAATTTTATGGGGGTTTAGTTCCTTTAAACCCCCCCAAACTTTTGTGTACGTTCCAATTAAATTGTTATTGTAGTACCATTACTTAAACACAATTTTTTTAAAACTTTTTTGGCTCTTATTACTTTTTCAAAAATTCAGTTTTTATCGAGATATTTTGAATATTTGTCAAATCCACCACATATTTGTATATGGTTAAGTACGATTATGGAGACGAAGTAAAAATATGAAAATTTATGTATGATTTACATTTTTAGGTATATTTTGAACCGTATTAAAAAAGAAGCCATATCTTCATAAAAGTTGCCTTCTCGAAAAAATACAAGAGGCAAAAAAGTTCTAAAAACATTTTGTTTAACTAATGGTATCGCAGTAATAGTTTAATTGGAGCGTACACAAACATTTGGGGGGTTTAAAGGAACAAAACCCCCATAAAATTTTTATGTAAACATATTAAAAAAGAAGCCGCAACTCGATGAAAACTGCCTTATCGAAAAAATACTAGGAGCCAAAAAAGTTTTAAAAATATTGAGTTTAACTAATGGTACCACAATGATAATTTAATTGGAACGTACAGAAAAGTTTGGGGGGGGTTTAAGGTAACAAAACCCCCATAAAATTTTTATGGGGAGCACAAATTTCACTATAATTTTTCTTTAAGATGCTCCTGCCGTAAGAATGCCACATATCCATTTTCAATAAAAAATCTCTAATAGTTTTCGATATATTCGAAAAAATCGATTTTCATTTTGTAACTTCAAAGGGCTATAACTTTTTTTATGTGCATATTTATACTAAGGTAAGTTAAGTTCATTCGAACTATTTTTGGTCCCAGAATATGTGGTTTAATTTATGACCTGTATTTTTGTTACACCCTGTACTATGAAGACTTAAGTGGAAGAAGGGGGTATGTAACATTTTCTAAAATTTTGAGTTTCTTGGTGAATGAAGGTGGTATGTAACTTCACTATCATATGACACTTATACTGTATCTCTAAAAAGCTTAATAAGAGATATTCTAGTGGATGAAGGAGGTATGTAACATTTAAAATACGATTCTTGAATGGAAGAAGGAGGTATGAAATATTTTTCGTCTTTTTCAGGTTTAAATTATTACAAGAATTTTTTACTAAGCAACAACATTTTTGTTTAATTTAGTAGTATTTTGTATTTTGAAGACGACACCCGATTTAGGCGTCGAAACGTTAACAAAAATTATTTTTTTCAATTTAATTGTGGGTTATTTCCCATCTAAATAGTTAATTATAAAAATGCCACAAGGAAATAGCCTAAGAACAACATTATTTTGTATGTTGTTCTTTTGTGTTAATATATTATTGTTTATATCCCAACAACGTTTAATTATTTATTAATACCTAAATCACTTAAATATTTTTCCACAGCAGTAGGTATATAAAATCAGTGTCAATAGCCGTTAGCATATATGCATGTATAACCACTAAAAAAGCTAGCTGCTTTCAACACTCTGGTGTCCAAATCTGTTAGTATTTGTAAATGTACTGTTTTTCCAAACCCTAACTGATTTCAACACCCTAGTGTCAACACACGCTAGCATCTGTAAACGTACTGTTTTTCCAAACCCTAACTGATTTCAACACCGCGGCACACCGTGGTGTCAACACGCGCTAGCATCTGTAAATGTACTGTTTTTCCAAACCCTAACTGATTTCAACAACCTGGTGTCTACACACGCTAGCATCTGTAAATATGCCACCCGCAACATTATTTCCTGTTCGTAAAATGAATTATATTGTTTTGCAATAAAAATTTTCTTTTGATGATCTTTTCGGGCCCCATTAAAATTAGGGTCCAAGGAAGTGGTCTCAAGGGCCTAGTGGTAAAATATGCCCTAATTCTTCGCTTTTATTTATAAGTATTGTACCTACACAAAAATTTATTAAGCAGTTACATTTTCTAGTATATACTTGTGTAGTTCAAAATGTCCCCATCAAATTGAAAAAAAAAAACAGGAAAATCGGGATAGAGCGGACCCCTGCGGGGACCGGGCCCTGGTTCCGCGGAACCCGCGGAATGAGTATAGTCATGACAAGGATGATGAAAGAAACTATATACCAGTTGTTAAGACCAAACCAAGCGGGCTTCAGAAGTAATAAAGCATGCACATATCATATAAATACATTAAGAAACATTTTAGAACAAACAATAGAATGGCAGAGCAAAATCTATATAAATTTCATTGACTTTAGACAAGCCTGTGACCGGATTAACAGAAAAAATGTGGGATATGGAATTGCATTAAAATACATAAGAATTATCAAAATGTTCTATGAAAATTATACGGCACAAATAATGCATAATGGGAAACTCACAGAACCAATCAACATAGACAGTGGAGTCAGACAAGGGTGTATTTTATCTCCAACCATATTTTTGATCTTAATCGACTGGGTCATGAAGAAAGCAACGAAAAATAAAACAGGAATTAGATGGAATGCTTTCGGTCAGCTTGAAGATCTAGACTTTGCGGACGATATATTATGTCTGGTGTCCGAAAAAAGACAACATAATATGTGCAGAAAAATAGAAAAGGTGACAAAAGAAGTAAGGATAGCATAGGATTAGAGATTAACACAAAAAAACAAAACTTATGAAGATAAATACTGAAAGAGAAATGGGGATATTCATTGAAGGAATGTAGGTACAGAAGTTTTGCTATCTGGAAAGCATAATTGACACTAGCGGTGGAATAGAAGAAGAAATAAAATGGAAAGGTAACTAAAGCCCAGAATGCGTTCTATAAGCAAAAGAAAACGTGGGAGTCCAATAAATTAACAACCAAAACCAAAATCAGGCTATTTAATACAAATAATGTAACGAGCATTTTGCTATATGCAGCAGAAACTTGGAAATTAGAAAAAAAGATTATACAAAATGTTCAAACATTTGTAAATAGATATCTCAGACGAATATTAAAAATTGGCCAAATCGTACCAGTAACAAATAACTTTGGAGAAAGACTAATCAAGAGTCGATTGCCAAAACGATAAATAGACGCAAATGGAAGTTTATTGAACACACATTAAGGAATAAAAAATATGAAAAAAATATTTTTAAGAAACGCTTTTCTTTAGTTACGAGTGACTAAAATTAAATATATTATAAAAAATCAACCAAAAAGCAAAAAATAAAAAAAATTGAAAAATCTAACAAATTCGTCAAAGAAAAGAGTGGCGCGTCTTCATCGAATAAATGATTTTCGCACCACGTTTTTCTTTAACGAATATGTTTTTCAATTTTTTTTATTTTTTGCTTTTTAGTTGATTTTTTATAATATGTTTAACTCTAGTCACTCGTAACTAAAGAAAAGCGTTTCTTAAAAATATTTTTTCATATTTTTTATTTTTTACTTTTTAGTCTTACACTTTTCAAACATTAAAATATATCGTCATGTTTATTAAAATATGTATAAAACATATGATGTACAAACATGAAAAGTAGTCGGAATCAGCAAAAAAAAACTAAAGGCACTCGTGGGAGTGTCGACAGAAGTGAAAACTTCTTATAGTATATAAATTACGAGCTCAATGCTTTTACCCCATCCTAAAAGAAGTGCTATACCTATATCATATACGATATACGCGATGAGTATACCCTATGCTATTTATGTATACATACACATAATTTATATAATATGTACAAAATTTATTTCAGCGAAGTGATGACGGTCGCAAATTCAATACTTTTTCCCCATCCAAGAAGTCAATTCAAAAATTTATTTCGTCGAAGCGATGATGGTCGCTAATTTAATACTTTTTTACATCGAAAAAGTGCACAACGTCCCTAAATAAGTTTAACTTCAAATATTTATTTCGTCGAAGCGATTACGGCCCTAATTCAATATTTTATTCCATACAAAAAGTGCACAACGCCCTATAAAAGTTTTCACTTAAAAAATTTATTTTGTCGAAGCGATGACGGTCGCTAATTTAATAATTTTTCCTTATCCAAAAAGTGCACAACGTCCCTAAAGAAGTTTTCACTTCAAAAATTTATTTCGTCGAAGCGATAAAGGTCGCTAATTTAATGCTTTTTTTAATCGAAAAAGTGCACAACGTCCCTAAAGAAGTTTCACTTCAAATATTTATTTCGTCGAAGCAATGACGATCCATAATTCAATACTTTTCCCCCATCCAACAAGTGCACAACGTCCCTCAAGAAGTTTTCACTTCACGAATTTATTTCATCGAGGCGATGACGGTCAGGATGACGGTCGATAATTTAATACTTTTTTCCATCCAAAAAGAGCATAACGTCCCTAAAGAAGTTTTTACTTCAAATGTTTATTTCGTCGAAGCGATGGCGGTCGCTTATTTATTACTTTCTCTCCATCCAAATTTAATAATTTTTCCCCATCCAAATAGTGCACAACGTCCCTAAAGAAGTTTTCACTTCAAAAACTTATTTCGCCGAAGCGATGACGGTCGCTAATTCAATACTTCTTCCCCATCTAAAAAGTGCACCACGTCCCCAAAAGAAGTTTTCACTTTAAAAATTTATTTTGCCGAAGCGATGACGGTCGCGATGACGTTCGCTAATTCAATACTTGTTCCCTATCTAAAAAGGGCACAACGTCCCTAAAGAAATTTTCACTTCAAAAATTTATTTCGTCGAAACGATGACGGTCGCTAATTTAATAACTTTTCCCCATCCAAAAAGTGCACAACGACCCTCAAGAAGTTTCCACCTCAAAAATTTATTTCTTCGAAGCGATGACGGTCGCAATGACGGTCTCCAATTTAATACTTTTTCGCATCCAAAAAGTGCACAAGGTCCCTAAAGAAGTTTTCACTTCAATACATATACGTACAAAATTTATTTCGCCGAAGAGATGACGGTCGCGATGACGGTCGCGAAATAAATCCTTTTTCCCTATCGAAAAATAGGTTTTACATTTAATTTAAATTTAAATACTTCTATACAATTTATGTATAGATACACATAATATAGATACGTACAAAACTTATTTCGTCGAAGAGATGAGGGTCGCGATGACGGTCGCGATGACGGTCGCGAAATAAATCTTTTTTCCCCATCCTAAAATAGGTTAAATACTTCTATACAATTTATGTATACATACAAATAATATATAGCATAAGCGATGACGGTCGCAATGACGGTCGCGATGACGGTCGCAATGACGGTCGTGAATTCAATGCTTTTTTCCCTATCCAAAAATCGCACAACGTCCCTAAAGAAGTTTTCACTTCAAAAAATTTGAAACTTTATTGTTTATCTATGAAGCATAACGTAAACAATTAACGTAAAAAGTGGAAATTATGTATAGTTCATATCATTAGCTACAAAAGGTAAAAGTTTCAAGTTTCTTCATTGTACAAAAACAAGAGAATTTAAGCATTTTCCGTTAAAATGGTTTTTTTATTTAAACAATTAATAAACAAAAAGATTTTTTATTGACTCTTCGTGTTATTGTTCCCGCGAATACATATGTCTGCAAATTTTTAGTCATTTGCATTGAAGAAAAGGCAGTCAAATTAACGTCCAAAGATTTTACCCAAACGATTGAACTAAAGAAAAGAGTTTACATAATTAATTAATACGAAAAAAGGAATTCTAATGTTAATTGTAGCACAAAACGTCTCTACCGGTGGTTTTTCTAAGACTACGATAAAAACACGAATTTTTTGAATTCGAGTTTTGGTTGAAGTTTTGTTTCGTATCGTATTGAAATTTGACACGAATAAACGCCGATCTATATATTATAAACAAATATATGAGCGTTCAAAATTTGAAACTTTATTGTTTATTTATGAAGCATAACGTTAACAATTAACGTAAAAAGTGAAATTATGTATAGTTCATATCATTAGCTACAATCCGTAAAAGTTTCAAGTTTCTACATTGTAAAAAACAAGAGAATTTAAGCATTTTCCATTAAAATCGTTTTTTTATTTAAACAATTAATAAACATAAAATTTTCTTATTGACTATTCGTATATTGTTCCCGCGAATGCATATGTCTGCAAATTTTTATTCATTTGCATTGAAGAAAAGTCAGTCAAATTAACGTCTAAAGATTTGAAGCAAACTATTGAAGTAAAGAAAAGCGTTTAAAAATGAAGATGATACAGTCGAACCCGCTTATTACAATACCGGTTAAAGGAATATCCCGGTTTAGGGAATAAAAATTTGAGGTCCCAAAACTTTTTTATATTGCACATATGATCGGTTATTAGAATACCCCTGTTATGGGAATACTTTTACTTGGCACGAAGGCTATTCCAATAAGCGGGTTTGACTGTATAACCAAACAAGCGCTGGTTTACCAACCAACTCGAAAAGGAAAACATTGCAGATCAATGATATCCTGGAAAAGAAATATTACCAAAGAGCTAGAAGACGACAAGTTAACAAGGAAATAGGTGAAAGCCCTAGCCAAAAACAGAGATGAATGGAGGCGGACTGTACAGAGTGATTGATTAGTGAGGTAAAGCTCCGTAGATCCGTTATAGTAATAGCTAGAGATAAAAGTTAATAACAAAAATTGTAGCCAACTTTGAGCTTCATATTAAAAAATTAGTTAGAATGTTACAGGATGTTCGATAACATAGTGGCAGACCAAACTTATGTTTTTTTAAATGGAACACCCTGCATTTTATTTTATATTCGAAATCTTCTTAACTTTTTCATTAAAAAAATATAAAAATTTGGTATGTTATAAAGGGTATTTACAAAGTTATAACCAATTTTATATGAAAGTCGTAACAAGTTCAACTCCCTGTATAAATAAAAATAAGCACAACGGCAATGGTTTATTGATGCCATATTTTTTATTTATTGTCAAAATTTTCATAAATGATTGATATTGCTAATTTTTTTTATTTTAAATACAGGGTGAGTCAAAGCGCAAGTACATTATTTTCTCCGTAATTTTAAACGGAACACCCTGTATTTTATATCACTATCGAAAAGTACCATTACCGGACTTCAATTTGTATACACCATCCCCTATGTCTAAACTTATTAGTTTTCGAGATATTTTCATTTTTCAATAGACCAGTAGCGTGGCCACCCAGATTACCAGAATTTAATAAACTGGACCTATTTTTTGGGGTTACTTTAAGAATGAAGGTTATAAAATGCCTCCAACAAAGAATACAAAGTGTCCTTTGAAGTGTTAATTTACAAAATGCTTCGTAGTGCAAGTAACTCATTCAATGACCGTTTTTAGGCATGCATTAATGTGTTAGGAGGTAATTTTGAACAACTTGTGTAATTAAATATTTAAAATATTTTATTAAAAGTAGCTTTTAATTTTCTCAAAAATGTTGTATTTTGTGTTCATGTTTTTTTTGTAAAATTTTTTATGAATAAATTATTTTTCGTTCTTTATTTGTTACATTGTTACATTTACATACAAAAGAATTTTTCATTGTTTTCACAAAATGTTGTATTTTGTGTTTGTTTTTTTTTTGTAAAATTTATAACTAATAAATTATTTTTCTTTCTTTATTTGTTACACTTACATACAAAAGTAGTTTTTAATTGTTTCAAAAATGTTGTATGTTGTAGTTGTGCTTTTTTTTTGTAAAATTTATTACTAATAAATTATATTTTCTTCTTTATTTACTACATTGTTACATTTATTACCAGATTGATAATCAGTAATCGTAAATTGTCAGTTTGAGCCCATTTAGTCATGGCTTATTTAAAATTTGGAAAGATTTAGATCCGTAATTAATAATTTGCTCTGAAAAATGAAAATATCTCGAAAACTAATAAATTTAGACATAGGGAATGTTATATAAAAATTAAAGTACGGTAATGGTACTTTTCGATAGTGATATAAAATACAGGGTGTTCTATTTAAACTTACTGAGAAAATAATGTACATACTTGTGTTTTGGCTCATCCTGTATTCAATTTAAAGAAAATTAGTAATATCAGTCATAATGAAAATTTTGACAATAAATAAAAAATATGGCATCAATAATCCATTGCTTTTTTGCTTATTTTTATTTATACAGTGAGTTGAACTTGTTACGATTTTCAAATAAAATTAGTTATAACTTTGCAAATAAGTACGATGTATAACATAACAATCCTTTATATTTTTGTAATGGAGAAGTTAAGAAGATTTCGAATATAAAATAAAATTTATATATCAATTTAAAAAACATAAGTTTGGTCTGCCACTATGTTATCCACCCTGTAACATTATGGTAAATGATCCAATATTATACTATCACCCATTACAAAGATAGAAAGAACACTTTGAAGAAATATATTCCAAAGACGAGGCAACATCAGATATAGATAAAGGATATGAAATACAGGAGATGAACGTTCATCAATTAGCCTATATTTGTCCGCTGTTGAACGTACGTCTCCCATAAATTTTTTTTACCTATTTCCACTTTGAGTTTCCTGCATCAAATTTGTGGTGATGCGCTCTATATCATCCGTCCATCGAGTAGGTAGCCTTTTTCGGTAGGTCTTTTGTTTCGATATGCCTCTTGTCTTGGTGGCCATTCCAGAATCTTTCTGGTCCATCTATCATCAGTCAATACGGCAACATGTTCGGCCCAGTGGCGGCTAGTCAGGGTCGGCAGGGTCGGCAGTGCCGACCCACACATTTATGGACACATTATAGATTTTTTTAAATATATAAGTTAATCAGAGTTGATGATATTCGTTTCTGTGAAATAAAAAAATATCTGTGAGATAATACAGACTAAATTTTATTCATTGTTTTTAAAAGAATTCGATCGATCCGATACGTTAAGTGATCCCTGTGCGCTGTGCGTAAGAGACTTTTCAAATTAATGATCCTAGCCAGCCATACACCCGACTGCGATTGTATGAATTCAAGGCCCGCTTCGGCAAGCCGTACCCAGATTGATCATTTGCTTGTAATAAGACGCTTTGGAATATTAGCCGATAGGCGGATAGGCAACCAATTATACATTCCCCGTATTTATGTGAATGACAAGTACGGCAGAAAAACAATCTGCCGAGCGCAGCGGTGATCTGCAAACGGCAACAAGACACGTACTTTTAGACCAGGGCGCATCTGTAAAAATATTATTAACATTAATTTGAACGTGGACGTTGCGTTGAGAGGTGACTCAAATTTTTTTGCAGAAATTGCTTGAAAATAACTCATATATTTGATATTTGATAACTCAGATATTTGAGTTATCCTCCCACTCAAAAAGGTCCGGAACATTGTTTAAATAATCAAAATGTCAAAAAATGAAGGAAAAATTCGATTTTTTTCTTCATTTTTTGATTATAACTTTAAAAGTATTCATTTTCGAGAAAAGTTGGACTGACATAAAAGTTGCGTAATTAAATTTCCTACAATATAGGATTAGCTAAAAATTTTAAAAAATTGTCACCCTTGTTGCAAAATAGCAATAACTGCGGAAAAATCATAAAAAACAAGTATTCGCATTTTACGTTTTTCAACCGTTTATGCTACACTTAGGACCTTCATAATTTTACCCAGAAAAACTATATCATATAATAAAACAATACTGTGAATTTCATTAAGATTGGTTTAATAGATTTTGCAAGATAAATTTTGCAATCCAGCTTTCGCAAAAAAATTCATTTTTTCAAAAATGTTGCAGAACTGAAAATAAAGCAGACAGCAAGTTGAATTTATTTTTACTTAGGTATAGAAGAATACTGTACCTTTCTTCTATATGTAAAAAAAATTCAACTTGCTATCTGCTTTATTGTCAGTACTCCAACATTTTGAAAAAATTAATTTTTTTTGCAAAAGCTGGATTGCAAAATTTATTTTGCAAAATGTATTGAATCGATCTTAATGAAATTTACAGTATTGATTTTTTATATTATAAATGTTTTCTGGTTAAAATATGAAGGTCGTAAGTGTAGCATAAATGGTTGAAAAACGTAAAATGCGAATACTTATTTTTTATGTTTTTTTCGCAATTATTGCTGTTTTGCAACAAGGATGACACTTTTTAAAATTTTTAACCAATCCTATATTGTAGGAAATTTAATTACCCAACTTTTTGGGTAGATGGAAAAAAATCGAAGTTTTTCTTCATTTTTTGACATTTTGATTATTTAAACAATGTTACGGACCTTTTTGAGTGGAAGGATAACTCAATTATTATTTCCAAAGAATTTTCAAAATATCTATTAGACAAGTTCATTAAAAATTATCCATCATTCTTTAATCAAATAAAATAAGAAAATCAGTTTTATATGCTGATCTAAATATTTTCAGAAAGTGGGATAAGTTACAAAATATGTTTAATTTTATATACTGCAATTCATTAGGTATAACAAACTGTTCCCGAATTTAATAAATTATTGTGCTCAAATGTGGGCAAATTCTGCCTCAAATGAACGGGATTTCTCTTGTCTCAAAAGAGTCAAAACGTATTGTCGAAACACCATGAAACAAGAGAGAATGTCAAACTTGTCTCAAATGTCAATAGAAAAAAACTTTTAAAACCTCTCCAAAACAATAATAAATTTTACAATGACGGTATAACCCATTTTGCTACTTCGAAACAACATAGACTAGAGTTAATTTATAAACAGGTTTACAAAAAAAAACAAAAAAAAATAAAAAAAAAACAATAACCAAAAATCTTCTATGAAATTGAAGCCTTTTAATTAGATGGCATACCTATCTGAGGAGACGAAACCTTGCCGACCCTGTCCCTAAAGCCACGAGCCGCCACTGGTCCAACCTCATTTAGCCATGGCTATTCTTTCAACTGCATCCGTGACTCCTGTTCTTCTTCTTATTTCTAGGTTTGGTACTGTATCTTTGATGGTAATACCTAACATTGATCTTTCCATAGCGTGTTGTGTAACTCTTATTTTATTTATTGCTTCTTGTGTTATAGTTAGTGTTTTTGTACTATATGTAAGAATCGGTAAAACACATTGGTAAAAAACCTTTCTTTCCAAGTAAACTGGAATATTAGACTTGAAAATGTTGTTGAATCTACCAAATGTGAGACTTTATCCTTCTGTGTATTTCAGTTGTCTAATTATCTCGGCATAAGCGAATCTCATGCCGTAAGCCGGACTCAAACGACTCGTGTACTTGGCGAATAATCGTCACTTGCGTATACTTGCCATGTCGTCTGAGTGGGTTACTCGTACAATTATTTGTCACTCGTTGCCACTCGTTCGTCTTCCAACTTTTGTCGGTAAAAATGACCCGAGTCAAAGGGATCACGATTATTCGCACACTTGCGAAATACATACTTGTCTATACTTGCAGAGTGTATTAAATAGTGTGATGTTACTGCCTTCTGGTCCCAATTAATTAAAACTCAGGTTTTCCGATAACATTATATTTAATTCGAAGTCGATGATTCACTACATAAGTTGTTTACAATATTAACTTGACCTATCCTATACGTGAATACCTTCCAACTACATCAATAATCGTAATCCCCTTTCTCGACCGAGTTAATGTTTATATACACATTTAAATAATAACAAAACATGACAATTCAATGTTACTTGCGGTTATTGAATCCAAGAACAGATACTACATGGATTAATGACTTTGAATGAGTTTTAAACATCTTTTGTACAGGGTGATATTATAATACCATACCTCCCCGTTTTGTTAAAATTACATATTTTTAAAATGTGATGCTCCTCTTTCCCTTTTACAAAAATGTTTATGGTTACCTAATACTATTTTCAAAAATTAAATTTCCTAACTATCCTAACTAACTGTAACATGGTACGTTTCAGAGTTTTTTTTTAATCCTAAAAATTGTTTATTATTATCACTAATTCACTTTCTGTTCCGTCTTGCTTTTTGAGTCTTTTCTCCATTCACAAAACAGTGTCCACATGAAAACAGTGACTAAACCTATCGGGATTTTTAATATAGTCTTTTAGTGCCTATATGCATCTCCTATAAGCAGGGGAATAATCTAATCTACCTAACTAAAAATCTCGTATCTAACTAAAAGTCCTAACCTAAGCTAATATTACTCGAACATGTAAAAAAAATGTATCCTTTACTCTATTAATAATTCCTATTTCAGTCTTCTTTTGATTTATTAATATACGCCTTACTAACTTTAAAATATTGTACCTATAATAAACATGTAATCTCTCTAAACATTTCTAATATTTCTCTAAACTTCTAATAACTCTTTTGTAGCTATAATAAAGATTTAATCTCTGTTGCTGAATGCCTAAAAATTTCACTTTTTGTGTCCCTTTGCTTACTATCTACTAACACTATTGTAAGATATTGTCTATCCTTAATTCAAATACTTCCATTTTCCGCGAAAATTTAACCTGAATTTAAAAAATAAGTTATTTATAATTTACGTTACTTTAGAGAAAAAAAATTTACAGCTTTAATTCTTAGACATATTTCAATGATTAGCTACTTATTTGCTTAGTATCTTCTTAATTTTGCTTCTTTTCTTGCAATTTTTATGTGTCTTCTTTCATTTTTCCCACATATTTTACTAAAAATTCTCTTTTTTTATTCTTCTTCTTGTCTGGTACTACAACTATATATTTCTTCATTTTCCTCCAGATAATAACACTTCTACAGTGTACATAATTCATCTTCATATACATATTTCATATAACAATCATATATCATTTATCTCATATATCATTTCATATAACATCATAATCATCACTTCATATACTAGCTCCGATACCTTCGTTTTACCTTAATAAAAGAGGTTTCACTCGGATGTCTTAGTTCTCCGCCAATATTAACCCGAATTTTCGCCCTGATCTGTACGCACCATTTAGGTGGTATAGTTAACTCAAAACACGAAATAGGTATTTAATGCGGTTCAAATTCTTCTAAAAATATCACAACCTCAATCCCTTGCTTTGAGGCCGTTGTTTATTCACGAATAATCATGAATAAAATAGGTACCCTTCAAAACACAGAGTGGGTCTCTAATAAGCTTTCAAGCTTCTATAAATCACTTAGTACCTTCCTAATTTGACAAGAGCAGTGGGTTTCTTATTGTCTGTAGTTGCCTCATAATATTTAGCTTATAATATTGTTAATTCTTCTTCTTATCTATATAGTCCTCCAGATTCTTTATCTCGACTCTTCAGGTCGGTTCGTTAAAAATATATCTCTTGCTTATAGCAATGTTTGTCTTAAAGCTCTTATATCAACGTATGTCATCACTAATCATTATTCATTAAAAAAAATATCATTTATCACTCAAAAAATATTAATTCAGGTTCATATCATACAAAATTTAATACAAAATCGATAAAAATGTATCTAAAAGATCAATAACAAAAACAACTGCTAATAAAATTCAATAACATTTCAAAAATAGCATATGCAAAAGTTAGATAAAAATATTCAAAATCAGTTCATATCTCAAAATTCGATAGAAATTTTTGAAAAAAAATTCGAGATTCCATAAAATATTCAAAAATAACCGGACTAAAAATCGAAATCGGATAGAGATTTTTCAAATAAATTCAATAAAAATTCAAAATTCAATAAAAATTCAATAATAACATATATAATAAACTTTGATAAAAATATTCAATTCAAAAAATCACTTCATGTTTCAAAATTCATAGATAAAAAAAAATCGATACTTCATAAATTATTCAAAAATCAGCAAAGATAAATATTCAATGTTCAATAATAATATAAAAACGAGGGAAGCATTTTTAATAAAGATAGACATTCTTACTTACATTTTATCACTTTGTCTTTGTTCCCTGGGTTCTCTGCATCTTCGTCCTGGTCCATCTTCGCCGTCTCCGTTTCCAATTTGTTACCGCCATCTCTGCTCCTTTCAGAAGACCTCCTCTAATCTGCAGGATCAGCCATGTATTAAATAGTGTGATGTTACTGCCTTCTGGTCCCAATTAATTAAAACTCAGGTTTTCCGATAACATTATATTTAATTCGAAGTCGATGATTCACTACATAAGTTGTTTACAATATTAACTTGACCTATCCTATACGTGAATACCTTCCAACTACATCAATAATCGTAATCCCCTTTCTCGACCGAGTTAATGTTTATATACACATTTAAATAATAACAAAACATGACAATTCAATGTTACTTGCGGTTATTGAATCCAAGAACAGATACTACATGGATTAATGACTTTGAATGAGTTTTAAACATCTTTTGTACAGGGTGATATTATAATACCATAAGAGGCGGTCAAACGAAATGTATAAATAATTGGCATTTACTGCGTCTATTCATTTAGACCAGTGCATTTAGCACTAAAAACACCGGAATAAATCGATTTTTAAATACACCACCTAGAGTCTTGCTAGTTTTGCATTGTGTTCAGGATGATGTCAGGAAAAAAGTCTACAATAGAAAAGTGGGTGGAAATGCCTAATTAATAATTGCTTTTTAAAATTCTTAACATGCATTAGAAAATGCATAAACATGTCAAATAAGCATATTAAGGGCCAAGTTTTGTTACTCGCGGGGTTTATGAGGTCGTAGAACGTGACTACGCTATCAGAACCTACCCCTGGTGCCCAGGGTCACTGCTAGGGCACGTCATCTGGAGGTTCGAGGGCGAACGGCCCTAAATTGATGCAATCAGTTTACTTGGAGGTTTGTGAAGTCGCTGAATACGAATATGCCATCAGAACCGACTCCCGTAGCCCCTATTGCCCAGTGTCACTGCTGTAGCACGTCATCTTCGGAGTTTCGAGGGATTTTGGTAGTAAATTAATGCAAACGGATTATACGGGGGTTTGGGTGCTGTTGAACACGAATACTCCATCAGAACCGACCCCCAGAGCACCTTGTGTCCGTGGTCACTTCTAAGGCACGTCATCTTCTGTGGTTTTTAAGGTTTTCGGCACTGAATGCATGCAAATAGATTAAGTAGGCGGTTTTTGGGGTCGCTGACCCGATCAGAACCGACCACCTGGTACACAATGCTAAGGCATCTTATTTTCAGGAGTTTGGAGGGGTTTTGGGCATCAGGTGCAACGGGGAGTCTGTTTTGATGGCGTATTTTTGCTCAGCTACCCCAAAAACTCCCGAGTAATCTGTTTGCATAAATTTAGTGCCGAAAACCCTCTAAACTCTAGATGACGTGCCTTAGCAGTGAACCTGGACACCAGGTGCCCCGATGGTCAATTCGGATGGCGTATTCGTCCTCAGTGACCCAAAAACCCCCGAGTAACAAAATCTGGCCTTAATACACTTATTTTGACATGTTTATGCATTTTTGGATGCATATCATGCACTTTAAGAGCCCCTTCATATATATAAAATAGCAAAAAATCAAAATTTTACCATAAGGAACTATGTAAAAATATATTTATTTAAAAAATAATACGATAGTTATTATTTTATAACTTATACAACATAGGGCATAGCATAACGAGCACATTTTGAAGTGCAAGCGACGAAGGAGCGAGGTAAAAGATAAATGCACATTGTCAACAAGCAGAAAAAAATTTGTATAAACGTTGTACAATACCAAAAAAACATGTTGATTGTGAGCAAGATATAGCTGCATGCTGCATCCCCAGTAACTAAATTGAGGGAGTGGCATCCACTTAGCATAAAAGAGCACGAGGATACTCTTTGCAAACGCGAGCTTGTACATCTTTATTTTTTCTCTTCATGTTAGAGCCGTTGTCATATCCTTGGCCTTACAATCATCTATGTAAATTCAAAAAAATAATTAATTAATTTTTTTAAAATCATTCATTAATTTTTTTTTATTATCTCATGAGTAGGTCTAGACTCGATACCTAGAACCCAGCTATGGTTCTAGGTATCGAGTGACTAGGACAAACAATAGACTGCATACTAAAATTAAACCCGGTATTTACTGTAGGATAAGAACATTATCAACATAAAAACAAAAAGAAGAATATATAACACCATGACAAGAAGTATTCTGAATAATGGGTGTGAAAATTGAATAAAAAATATGAAAACCAAATGCAAAATAAGAGCAACAGAGATGGACTACCTAAGGAGAAGCTGTAGAAGAGATAGAATAAATAACATAAAGATTAAGAAAAGAATGGTAATAAATTCAAGAGATAATAGACTACATAGAACAAAAGAGATTAACCTGGTACGGACATGGCAGAAGAGCAGACCAAAATCGTTGGTTAAACAGAATAACAGATTGGGGCCAGATAGGAAGAAGAAAGACAGGCAGACCTCGAAGATATTTCAGAGATAAAATGGGCGAAGCAATAGAAAAGAAATCTGCAGGAAGGGAACTGTCAAAACAGAAAGAACTGAAGAGAACGGTTGAGTGAAATAATACAGTGAAAACTATGGAAATCCTCATATACAGAGTGTTTCTAAATAAATGCGACAAACTCTAAAGGGTTTATATGAAAAAATAATGACAGTTTGCTCTATAAACGTATGTCTGCAATACTTCGTTTCCGAGGTATGGGGTGTTGAAATTTTTCTTACAAACTGACGATTTATTTATTGCTCTAAAACCGGTTCAGATATGCAAATGAAATTTGATGTGTTTTAAGAGGTAATTATTGCGCATTTTTTGACATAAAATTAAGAATTTTATATCTACTGTTGGCGCGAATACAGGTAATGGTCTGAATTTTTTTAAAGAAAAACATAGTACGCCACTGATATATTTCAAATAAAAAATCATTTTGGAATTACTCGTTCAATCTGTGATACAAAAATTTATTCTTCCTTTTTTTCATACGTCGATCGTGCCGTTTCTATGCAAAAGGTGAAACATCTTAACGCTTACAAAATATTCGAAATAAATTTCTATATATTCATATGAAAAAGAACTTGTCATTTCTAATTCATACATACCCAGTTTGTTTTTTTTATTTCAAATTACACACCCACGGACACACGACAATGTTGATAATGCAAAGTTTACAGAACAGGAAGACAAAACTATTTAACCATTGAGACTATGATGACAAGCGCCAGTATATGTATAATAATATTACTGACTACAGTGGAACCTCGATAACCCGGATTAATCGGGACCGCGGCCGATCCGGGTTATCGAAAATCCGGGTTAGCCGGAGAATATAGTAAAAATTAATAAATAACCTCCATTATAATTACAAAAACATGAAACACATATGCACAGTACACATCTAAATTACGTATAGTTGTATAGAGTGTAGAGTTTTGTTCATTTCTTGGTAAAAAACTCAGTCATACTGTAGAGATGTACCGACACCATAATATGGTAGGTCTGGATCCCGCGTACGAAAAAAAAGTTGATAAATAGCAAGCTGAAAATTTGTTATTAGCTTAAGGGTGTCTAGTCGGACAAACATTAATATATGGGAACACTGGAACAGGGGAAGTTTTAACTGTGGAACAGGCTAAAAATTTGGAACGGTCAGACCACGAAAACGGCACATGTATTTTGTCCGACAGAACAGACTTAAACTCTCCGAACAGAGATTAAACTCTCATGCAAAAATCAGACTGCTATTTATCACCAAATTGGCGTTTTAATGAGTGGAACATGTAGAATATGTCAAATGACAGGAATTATGACAGGTGATAAATAGCAGTCTGATTTTTGCATGAGAGTTTAATCTCTGTTCGGAGAGTTTATGTCTGTTCTGTCGGACAAAACAAATGTGCCATTTTCGTGTTCTGACCGTTCCAGATTTTTTACCTGTTCCACAATTAAAACTGCCCCTGTTCCAGTGTTCTCATATATCAAAGTTTATCCGACTAGACACCCTTAAGCTATTAACAAATTTTTAGCTTGCTATTAATCAACTTTTTTTTCATACGCGGGATCCAGACCTATGGTATCATAATATCATATTATGATGCTGCAATAAATTTATTTTAAAGATTCGCCTTTATCAATCCTACCTAATGTTTCTAGTTTCTTTTCCATTGTCACAACATTTTTACGTTTTGTTAACATTACAGTTTTGTTACCATTACGTAGACAAAAATCAGGCAAACACAATCTGAAGCACGATTACAGAACGGAAGTGATTAAAACAATGTTGTTATTTAAGAACAGACTAAGGCCATTGTTTTAAAAAAGAATTTTTAAATAGTCACGTCTATTTTAAACAATGCTAAGACAGTTTGACATAAATAACGGAAAAGGAATACAGACAGGTGCCTGTTCTTTCCGATAAGCTGGGACGGTCGCTCTGCCTGCCGCCGTGTGCATGAATCATTTTTACTGTTGTACATACTTATATGTGTTCAAATTACACAAATACACATTATCTCTCAAATATTATTTGACCTACATACATTTTTATTTGATAAAATTGTTAAATTGTTTATTTGTTAAATTTTTGTCTGATGAAAATCGGTCCGGGTTAGCCGGACTTCCGGGTTATCGGGGGCCAACTTATCGGGGTTCCACTGTATTCATAAATTTGTTGATACTTTGTAAATCTGATCTTCGTGTATTTTAAGTATCTATGTTAACATTGTTGCCATAAAAGTGATAGGTATTACCGGACAAATGACCTTTAAAAGCCATAACAATTTTTAGGTTGCATTATTTTTATTAGAGAATTTTTCTGAGCTAGAAATAGTTTTCTTATTGTTAAAATTATTCAATATGTAATAATTGTCTTGGGAGTAACCTTAGCCCAAAGATAATCTATAAAATAAAGTATAGAAAAATAATGAATGTAAAACAAAATTATATTTATATATCGGCGTCTCTCAAAATTTGGCGCCCCCCAAATGTTGGCCCCCCGGGCGGTCAACTGAATGTTAAGTTCCTGGAAGCTTTAAACGGATAAGTCTTGAGTATACAGCGATAAGTTGCTTTGAGTTAATCAATAAATCAACACATATCTTTAATTGTATGCAAATATTTATTTTTAGTAAAAGCATCTGTATTTATTTTAAAACAAAAAATACATGTAAAAAACTTATCAAAATTTTTGTTTTTTTTTTCGTTATATCGTGCACAGCGTATATTTCCATTTTCCATTTAAGTGCATCTACTTCATTTCGTACGTTGTTGTAAGATAAAATAGTTTCCCGTTCCGTTTCGACTGTTCATTGATCGTTGTATTTCTGGGTCATAAAAGTGTACTCGAAAATTCTGCATCAAGTAACGCAACGCGAGTATCTCGAGGTCACAAGATACAGAGAAAAGCTGAAAAAATTATTAACTTCATGAAGCAACATAAAGTAACACATATTTTAAATAATTTTTTTTAGTAAAATCCTTTATAATAGGTGTGTGTGTGTATACCCTATTCCACGAACCCGCCTGTTTTGGATTACTTCGACAACGAATATTTTACTATGCAAAATAAGAAGAACGAAAGTAAATTGCAAATTACAATGTTGTTTATTGGAATAATTATTAGCGCCATTTACTTTCGTACTTCTTATGTTGCACAGTAAAATATTCGTTGTCGAAGTAATCCAAAACAGGCGTATGTTCGTGGAATGGCCCATACATTTATTAAAAATTAAAATATCCCTTAAAGAGCTACAGTTACGATCACTGAATAGTTTACACCTTAATTTTTATATTGTACCTACTTAATACTGTAAAATTGCAGTGTCGTACGGATTTGATAAATGTCAGAGTCAAAATATTTCAAAAAGTCAGTGAGTGCTTGTCAAAAGTGTTGAAAGTGTTGAAAACACTTGTTGAAAGTGTTGAAAACAAGTGTTGTAGAGTGTTAAAAAATAAAATAAAACGTTAGGTTAGCAAACTCCCCCAAAATGGTTAGAATGCATTTGAATAATGCGCAATAAGCAAGAGCAATTGTCTAACTCGAAAAAGGTTGGTCTCTAAAGCAAGTTGCTGCAGATTTGAACGTGAGCCATAATGTGCATATGGAAAATCAAACAAAGACGGGATATTTTCACTCTATAGCACGGTTGGGCGGTTCAAGAAGACAGAAGATCGTCACGAATCAACAGGATGAGATGTTCGTAGATTATTTGAGAGGATTTCCTTTTGCCACAGCTCAAAAAGCGAAGAGAGAGCGTTTCCGGGCAGTATTTGCACTGCACGTAGAAGAATTAGAGCAAGTGGACTGATAAATTGTGCAGCTGCAAGGAAACATTTTTTAACTGAGGATTACAAGAGGAGACGAGTTGCATTTTGTAATGAATTGATCAACAGTGAAGAGAACTTTGGGTCTAGGGTTGCATTTTCCGGTGAAAAAGTATTTCAGTCATATAGCAATGGTCGAGTATGAGTTTATAGGTCGAGAAATCATAGGTATGATGAACAATATACGCATCATTTAAGAAATAGTGGAGGATTCTCGGTCAATGTATTGGGATGGATAAGTGCCGAAAGCCCGAGCGTTTGTTATCATATAGAAGAAAAATTAACAGGATTAATTAGGAAAAATATTATTGAGAACACAATGTTGCCATCGGTGATCCAGAGATTCCCCAACAACGACTTCATCTTCCAACATGACAATTGCCCGATACATACGAGTAGAATTGTTCGAGAATGGCTGGAAGAAACTCATGTTAATGTTCTTCCGTGGCTTTCCCAGAGTGCAGACTTTAACCTCGTCGAAAATGTGTGGGCAGGGTTAACAAAGGAACTAAATGAAAGAAAACCTTAGATCACAGAATAGAACTGAATTATGGGAAACAACTGAGCAGGCATGGGAAGAGCTTGTTGACTATAACGTGAGAGGAATGGTACTATCTATGAACAGAAGACTGCAAAGTTGTAGTGACAATAATGGGGCTTCCACCAAATATCAATTATTGTTTATTATTTATCATTACTTAATATAAAATATATATTTAAAATAAAATTAATATTTTATTTTAAAACCAGACTTCCTTATTTTCGTTATTAAGACCATTCCTACGGATTTTATTCAATGGAGTGACTAAACTTCTTTTTGTTATTCACTTGAAATTAGTAATTAGTGTAATAATAATACTTATATATATATATATATATATATATATACACGCATTTTAGGCGTCAACGCCCTTCCGGTAGGGAGCTATGGGGGAGTATCACCGAACCGCAAGCCCTTATCCCTTGCCGTACTGCTTCCTCATAGGCCGATCAGACGCCCGCATATTCCAGTCTAAGCGTCAGATTCATATTAAAATTTTATACTGACGCGTTAGCCTTTTTTGTTTTTCCTATGATCTGGCTAGGGCTTGAACTCGCATTCCTCACGACGAAGTGAAGTGCGGTCAGCCGCTCGTCGCACTGAGCTCTCCGATCGACAATAACAATACTTTAATCAAATAAAAATATTTTTGTTATTTTACTTTTCTTGGTGCATATTTCTTACCACTTTCCATATAAATATATGGCCAATGGCCACCGCGTCCTATCATTACAATCTTCTTCTCTCAATCCTCGTTCGCTCATTGATCTTCTAACTCCTTCCAAGCAATTTACACATATTTTAACTGTTGCCTATAGTAAATTTAAGTATGTCATAATTGGTGGTGATTTTAATATATGTCAGTTTGAAAACTTAAGTAAGTCAAAAAAACTCTTTGACATCTTTAATGCGTTTAAGCTTAGCTCACTAATTACTGAGTATACGCGAATTTCTACAACAATAAACTATACTAGTTTTACTTCTATTGATTATATACTAACAAACAAACCAGAAAACACCACTATTTCCAATTTTGATCCGGCACTATCGGATCATCATTGCCAAGTACTTAAATTTGACTTTAAAAACTGCGTTCCTGAGGAAATTTATAAAACTATTGCTGATCGAAACATTAGTGAACACTCAATAGCAGAATTTTGCCAGTCCATTGCGCGATTTAATTATGTTATCAATTCCGAGGAGGACGTAGATGAAATATTCGATAATTTTTTAAATGATTTTTTATGGCATTTTAATATAACCTTCGAAAGGAGGGAGAAAAAAATTAATGTAAATAAATTGGATGGACGTTATAAAATTAAATTCTCTGACCAACTTAATATCACAAGACAGAGACTTAGACATCTTAACTGGGTTAGGAATAGAACATTTGACATGAATGTCAATAACGAGTATAAATCATTAAAAAAGGAAGTTAGTTCAATGATTGTAAGAGAAAAAAAAAAGAATATTTTAGAAATAAAATCGATCACTCCAGTAATAAAAATAAAACAGTATGGAATATGGTCAATTGTATTAAGGGCAAAAAGACCGATAATTCTATACCAAAAGTAGAATACAAAAATTAAATAATCACTAATTCTTTTGATAAAGCAATGGCTTTTGGTGATCATCTCTCAGTTGCCGTTGTTAATAAGCTTACGGCCCATTTTGGCTCTAATTTCTCATGCAGTTGTACCACCGGTCCACAACTGAACAATAGTATGTTTTTAATCCAGTTGTAGAAGATGATATTATTGAAATTATTAATAATTTGCCAAATAAAAAATGTTCTGGACCCGACGGTGTTCCGGCTTCAGTGATTAAAGGTTGTAAATCAATTATAGCACCCACGTTAGCTAATATTGTAAACATATCAGTTACTCAAGGTAAGTTTCCTTCTAGTCTGAAACTTGGGTCAGTAATTATGCTTTTCAAAAAAGGTGACCGTCTGAATATGGATCATTATCGTCCTATACATTTATTAAGCTTGTTTTCTAAAATAATCGAAAAGGCTGTGAGTAGTAGAGTTGAAAAATTCTTATCGAGTTTCAAACTGATCTTTAATAATCAACATGGTTTTCGTCAAGGATCATCTACTGAGACTAGCTTGGTTGAGTGTACTCAATTTATTAGTGATAGGATGGATGAGGGTCATTTTGTTGTATCCTTGATGTTTGACTTAAGTAAGGCGTTCGATACTGTTGATCACGTATTCGTTAGCAAAAAACTGGGTTCTTTAGGTATTAGAGGTCCCCTCAATGATTGGTTTATGTCTTTTCTTAAAAACAGGAAAATGATAGTGAAAATTAATGATATACTATCCAGTCCGTACGACATAGATATGGGCACCCCACAAGGAAGTGTCTTAGGTCCACTAATTTTCTTAATTTTTATTAACGATCTTTCTTCTTATATATCTGAAGGCAAGGTCCTTATGTATGCGGATGATACGTGTATAATTCTCTCTGATTTTACAGAAAAAGGTTTAAATGAGAAAATAAACATTGTTCTTAACGAATTTTCAAAATGGTGTCATAGTAACAAACTCATGGTAAACTATGATAAAACAATCTCCGTCAACTTCCACACTATTCAAAGATTTCCACCGGACTGTAGTTTTTTGTTTAATAATGTTTTAGTAACACCAACCAAGTCAGCAAAGTTTCTAGGAACAACCTTAGATAGCAGTTTGTCTTGGGTACCACAAATAAATATGACTTGTAAAAAATTAAACAATTGCTTTTATCTTCTGTTGACACTAAAACAAATGTTGGATAGGAATACATTATTATCCATTTATTACTCTTATGCATAATCAAGTATATTCAAATGGGAAATAAGCCACAATTTTACCTAAAAATGATTTTATTAACGTTTCGACGCCCAAGTCGGGTGTCGTTGTCAAAATACAAAATAATACTAAATAAATAAAAATGTTGTTGCTTAGTAAAAAATTCTTCTAATAATTTATTTAATCTGACTCATTTATATCGGCAATTCAGACACGTATTATATATTTTAAAGTAGACGACTTTAAAATGATATTGCCAATATTGATGAGTTGCGTTCCTGGGACGACTTTACTAAAAGATAGTTCATTCGATTACATGAAATCAATCCCATTTGAATATACTTGATTATAAAAATGCCACAAGAAAATAGCTTCAAAACAACTCTTATGCATATTCCGGTATTTCATATAATGTAATAGTATGGGGCCAATCGATCGATGTTCAGCGAGTTTTCGTTCTTCAAAAACGGCTGATTCGACTAATATTCGACTTACCATTCCGAACTTCATGTCGAGATACTTTTAGACATTTTAAAATCTTAACAGTCCCATCTATTTACATCTATAAATTAGTTTCATATGTGTTTAAGAAGAGATATAATTTGTTGAAATTTTCGGATCTACATTCATACAATACCAGGCATAAGGACAATTTTATTTTGAATAAAATATACCACAATTTTTCAAAAAAATCACCTTTATACTCAGGTATCTCGTTATATAATATGCTACCAGAACAATTAAAGAGCTCAAACTCAACAACTCTGTTTCAGAAAAAACTTAAAAGATTACTGGTAAATGGATGTTTTTATTCCATTCAGGAATTTAAAGACAGCCGTATGAACTACGCCTAGTGTAATTTATTTATAATCACTGTTTTTTGTGTTATGTGTATTTTTGTATTGTTATCTGTGTTTTGACTATGTGTATGTTGTGTATGTTAACACACTATATTTTATATTTACATGTAATTAACTTAACTCATTACTTATTATTATATACGTATTATATATTTTAACACGTTCAATCTGTATGTTTACAGCGTAAAAGGACTAAATAAATTTGATTTGATTTGATTGATTTGATTGATTCCATCCATGATTTCTTTGGTCTTCCTCGTTTCCTGTGCTCCGGTGGTATCCATTTTGCTTCTTTCTTTGGTAGTCTTTCTTATGGCATTCTTTGAACATGTCCATACCATGTAAGCTGTTTTCTCTCTATGCAGCTGGTCACAGTTTCTTTTAGACCCATTTCTTCCTTTATTGTGTTGTTTCGAATCCTATCAAGTTTCGTTTTTTGAGCTGTTCTTCTTAATGCATTCATTTCTGTGGCTTCTATTTTCCTGATTTGATATTCTTTAAGACGCCACGTTTCAGATTCGTACAGTAGTGTGCTTTTTATCATTGTGTCATATACAGGGTGAGGCAGATAAAAGTCCTATTAGAAATATCTCGAGAACTAAAGGAAACAGAATCATGAAAATTGGAATGAAGGGGTTTTGAAGGGTGATCTCTTTAATGAAAATATTTTCATCGATTTGCTACTTCCGGTCATACCGGAAGTGGCTTATAACTTCGTTTTTTTAAATGGAACATCCTGTATATTTTTACATTTTTGGATTCTCCTGGATGTCTTCTTTCTTAAAATATGAGGTTTTGTAATGTTATACAGGGTAGTTTAAAAGATAATTACGTTTTTTTTCTTAATTTCCTAGCAATATTCACACCTTGTTGAATTGTAGTAGTTTGACATCAAAAACTCTATTTATGTTCAAATGATTTTATTTAAAGTCTACTATTGATAAAAATTGTTACTATAGCTAAATGTTGAATTGTACTATACAGGGTTGGTCGAAACTGGGAAAGAGTATTTTCTGAGTTTTCTTAAATGGAACACCCTATATTTTATTATTGTAATGAAATGATATTTTATGCTACTTTTTTATTTCTTAAGCATTCCCTCCCTATACCTAACTGCTTTAATTTGTGAGTTATTAGTGATTCAAGCCAAACATTAATTTCAACAAAAGATAAGTGAAATTTTATTAGGTTAGCCGTGAAAATATTCAATCACAAATAATTTTTCGGAAATAAATGCATATTAATCTAGACTGATCTTTAAAATTGCCAATAATGGTTGAGCTATCAAAATACCTACGTAGTTAACATTCTTGGCGCGATTAACAATTAAGCACAAATTAAAGCATTTAGGTATAGGGAATGCTTAAGAAATAAAAAAGTACCATATAATGTCTTTTCATTGCAATACTAAAAGACAGGGTGTTCCATTTAAGAAAATTCAGAAAATCCTCATTCCGAGTTTCGATTAACCCTGTATACTAAAATTTAACATTTAGCCATACTAATAATTTTTAATAATAGTAGACTATATTAAAAATCATTTTAACATAAATGGAGTTTCTGATATCCAACTACTACAATTCTACAGGGTGTGAAATTTGCTACGAAATTAATAAAAAAACGTAATTAGCTTTTAAACTACCCTGTATAACATTACAAAACCGCATATTTTAAGAAAGAAGACATCGGGTAGAATCTAAAAATGTAAAAATATACAGGGTGTCCCATTTAAAAAAACGAAGTTTTAAGCAACTTCCGGTATAACCGGAAGTGGCAAATTGATGAAAATATTTTCATTAAATAGATCACCCAGCAAAACCCCTTCATTCCAATTTTCATGATTCTGTTGTCTTTAGTTCTCTAAATATTTCTAATAGGCCAGTTATCTGCCTCACCCTATATATTCTTATTTATTCTTATTTCCATATATGTTTTCTATACGCTTCAGATATGTCTACACCAGTTCAACTGTCTCTTTTCACCTAATGTCCTCCGCCTATAATTTTTTCTTTTTTATTATTGTTTATTTATGGAAGGATGCATTCATTATAGGCTAGCGGCAGGCACCCCCAAAATGACTAGGTACTGACCACGGAGAGGTGAATGGCCAATTGTAGACATACTGTATGTTTTTGACGGTGCTGAAAACGAAAATGAGATTTATTTTGAATTTCATGTGGGGGAACAGTGTGAAAATCGCAATTTTACCCTAAAAATAAAAAAAAAAAAATAAAATCACGTTTTTTTGCGTTTATCTCGTTTCAACTCTGTTCCATTTTAATATTTTTTTCTGAAATTTTTACAGTATATAGCCCTAACATTTCTTAAGACAACGGTACCTGTCTCAAGCTTTAATTCTTATTATAATAAAGGTTATGAATTTTTCAAAGGAAAAGGTGCGGATTTGTGCATTGCAAAGTGTAATCGTAAAAGTTGTGTGACGAAGTTTAAAATTTAGCCTTTTAATCACCTTTATGTTAAAATAGGAGTACAAAGAAGTTTTCTGGAAAATTTTAGATCAAAATATTGTTTTTTTTTGCGTTTAACTCGCTACAACACTGGTCCACTTTAATATTTTTTTCAAAGGTTTGTACACTAAATGTTGCTCACTTTTTTGAAGACAATGGTATCTGTTTTTAGCTTTTAGTCTTATTCTAGTAAAAGTTATGAATTTTTTAAAGTACAAGGTGCAGATTCGTGAATTGCAAAGTTTAATCGCAAAAGTTGAGTGGCGAAATTTGAAATTTATCTTATTAATCACGTTTATGTTAAAACAGAGTACCTACAAAGAAGTTTTCTGGAAAGTTTTAGTTACAAATGTTTTACTTATAGAAAAAAATGGCACAACTTTTAATATAGACGTTATACATCTTCAAAATAACGCTTATTTTTCGAGATACTGACCATGGACGGTGAATGGCTAACTTTGGTCTTATTTTATGTTTTTGATGGTGCTGACAATGAAAAAGAGGTTTATTTTGAATTTTATGTGAGGAAACATTGTTAAAATCGCAATTTTAACCTAAAAATGAAAAAAAAAAATGAAGTCACGAATTTTTACGTTTAACTTGCTACAACTCATAAAGTAAGACCAAAATTAGCCATTCACCACCAATGATCAGTATCTCGAAAAATTAGCGTTATTTTGGGGATTTTTAACGTCGATGTTAAAAGTTGCACCATTTGTTTTCTATAAACATTTTGATACAAAATTTTCCAGAAAACTTCTTTGTACCTATGTTTAAAAAAAATTCGATTTAAAATCTATATTTCAAATTTTGTCAGTCAAATTTTGCGATTAAACTTTGCAATTCACGAATCTGCACCTTGTGCTTTAAAAGATTCATAACTTTTACTAGAATAAGACTAAACGCTTAAAGCAGAAACCATTATCTTCAAAAAAGTGAGATATATATATATATATATATATATATATATATATATATATATATATATAGTGTACAAACATAAGAAAAAAATATTAAAACGAACCAGAGTTGTAGCGACCTAAACGCTTTAAAATAAATTTCATTTTCGTTTTCATCACAGTCAAAAATTTAATCTAAGACCAAATCTAGCCATTCACCACCCATGGTCAGTATCTCGAAAAATAAGCGTTATATTGGGGATTTCTAATGTCAACATTAAAAGTTGCACTATTTTTTTTTTCTATAAAACATTTTGATCTAAAACTTACCAGAAAACTTCTCTGTACTTTCAATTTTAACGTAAATGTGATTAAGAAGCTAAATTTTTAATCTTCGTCACACAACTTTTGCGATTAAACTTTGCAATGCACAAATCCACACCTTTTCCTTTGAAAAATTCATAACTTTTATCAGAATAAGAACAAAAGTTTGATATAGGTATCGTTGTCTTCAGAAATGTTAGAGCTATACAGGGTGAGGCAAATAAAGGGCCTATTAGAAATATCTCGAGAACTAAATGCAACAGAATCATGAAAATTGGAATGAAGGGGTTTTAAAGCGTCATCTATTTAATGAAAATATTTTCATCTATTTGCTACTTCCGGTTATACCGGAAGTTGCTTATAACTTCGTTTTTTAAATGGAACACCCTGTATATTTTTAGATTTTTGGATTATCTTCGATGTCTTAAAATATGAGGTTTTGTAATATTGTACAGGGTATTTTAAAAGATAATTATTTTTTTGATTAATTTCGTAGCAAAATTCACACCCTGTAGAATTGTAGTAGTGTGATATCTAAAACTCTACTTAGGTTCAAATGATTTTTAATATAGTCTACTATTGTTAAGAATCATTTTTAATTTTTAATTTCAGTATACAGGGTCGGTCGAAACTCGGAATGAGTATTTTCTGAGTTTTCTTAAATGGAACACCCTGTATTTTAGTATTGTAATGAAATGATATTTGATGGTACTTTTTATTTCTTAAGCATTCCCTATACCTAACTGCTTTAATTTGTGCTTAATTGTTAATCGCACCAACAATCTTAACTACGTAGGTATTTTGATTGTTAAAACATTATTGGTAATTTAAAGGATCAGTCTTAATTAATATGTATTTATTTCTGAAAAATTATTTGTTACTGAATTTTTTCACGGCCAACCTAATAAAATTTGACGTATTTTTTGTTGCAATTATTGTTTAGCTTGAATCACCAATAACTCACAAATTAAAGCAATTAGGTATAGAGAATACTTATAAAATAAAAAAGTACCATAAAATATCATTTCATTACAATACTAAAATACAGGGTGTTCTATTTAAGAAAACTCAGAAAATACTCATTCCGAGTTTCGACCAACCCTGTATACTAAAATTTCAAAATTAGCTATACTAATGATTCTTAACAATAGTAGACTATATTAAAAATCACTTGAACGTAAGCAGAGTTTTTAATGTCAAACTATTACAATTCTACAGGGTGTGAATATTGCTACGAAATTAATAAAAAAACGTAAATATCTTTTAAAATACCCTGTACAATATTACAAAACCTCATATTTTAAGAAAGAAGATATTGAGGAGAATCCAAAAATGTAAAAATATACAGGGTGTCCCATTTAAAAAACGAAGTTATAAGGAACTTCCGGTATAACCGGAAATTGAAAAGAGATGAAAATATTTTCATTTAATAGATCATCCTTCAAAACCGCTTCGTTCCAATTTTCATGATTCTGTTGCCTTTAGTTCTCGAGATATTTCTAATAGGCCAGTTATCTGCCTCACCCTATATACTGTAAAAATTTCAGAAAAAAATATTAAAATAGAACAAAGTTGTAGCGAGGTAAACGCAAAAAAACGTGATTTTATTTTTTTATTATTTTTGGGGTAAAATTGCGATTTTGACACTGTTCCCCCACTTGAAATTCAAAATAAACCTCATTTTTGTTTTCAGCACCATCAAGAACATACAGTATGACTAAAATTGGCCATTCACCTCTCCGTGGTTAGTATCTCGAGAAATAAGCATTTTTTGGGGGTATTCCGCTCGTCTATTATAGATTGTACCTATACCTTGATAATTTTACAAAATAAATAAAACAAAATTTTTATATACAGACAGAGTGTTTCATTGGTAAACGGAAATACTTGAATGGTGAATAGAGGTACATCTATTGCCTCACCGATTTTTATAGCCGAGTTACAGTTTTATCGATTTTGCCCATTTCCTTCTGGACCCATAACTTTAAAACCACCTTGTATATTTTTTTAATATTTGGTATACATATGTCTCATTTAGAATCCAGACAACCCAACTACTAATCACAAAAAAAATCCAGGTCCAGACTAAAAAAATTATCATTTCATTGTGACCTTGAAACAACACCCTGTATATTGAAATTTTCAAAATCCGTTTGCATATTTGAAAAGAGCACAAAACATTAAGTTCAATGGTTCGCTTCAATTTTTGCGCAGACAATTTAATGATTTTAATTTTGAAATTATATCGAAATTTTTAAGATATCTGAACTGAGCCATTAAGCTTACATTTTTGTGTTCTCTTTAAATGTGCAAACAGATTTTTAAAATTTCAATATACAGGGTGTTGTGTCAAGCTCACAACTACTTTATATTTTTTTGTTAATCCGGACCTGGATTTTTCTTGTAATTAGTAAGTGAGTCCTTCCAATGTAGAAATCAATTATTGATTATTTTTTAAATGAGTATTTATTATTCATTAACCCTAATAATTTATAATTAAAATTGAATTGAATTGATTTCAGAATTCTTAAAAAAATTAAGTCATTAAATTTTCTGCGCAAAAAATTAAAGCGAACCTATAAACTCAGTTTTTTGTGCTCTTTTCAAATGTGCAAACAGATTTTGAAAATTTCAATATACAGGGTGTTGTTTCAAGGTCAAAATTACTTTATTTTTTTTATAATCCAGACCTGGATTTTTCTTGTGATTACTAAATGGTGCGTTCCAATGTAGCAAATAAGTATTGATTATTTTTAAAATGAGTATTTGTTCATTAACTTTAATAATTTATTATACAGGCCTACAGTGTTTTTGGTGCCAAAGTTTTTAGAGTTGATTTTAGGTATATTTGGGGTGCTGATTCCGAATACGGCTTTAGTTTTGCTCTATCAGCTCTAGTTTTCAAGATAACGTAGGTCATGCCAGCTTTTATGCATTAAAATACGAATATGCTGATATGGATACACTAAATTGAAATAAAAATCACACAATTAGAAAATACGTATATTTTAAGCCATTTAACTATTAGGTACAATAAAACTCTTTGTACAATGAAACAGATATACAATTAGTTTTGAGAAAAAAACTAACAAAATAGAAAAAAAAAAACTTGACGTAACGACAGCTTCGCTTACGTGATTTCCTAGATTGAACTTTTAAACAGTCTCTCTTCAAATTTCTGCCATCATATGGGTGTCCCATCTTCCTTGGTAGCGGTCCTCCATGGTTTGTATGCCTTGGTGAAATCTCTCACCTTGTTCCTTACTTGTATCACTTAAGTTTTCAGGGAAACGGTCCAGGTTGCTGTGAAGATAGTGGACTTTGATGCTCATATTACATCCAAATGATTGGAAGTTATTCAGCAAACGGTTTACCAAATCAGCATAGTTTTTATTTTGGTGATTTCCCAGAAAATTTTTCATAATATCCACAAATGAAAGCCAAGCTTTTCCTCTACCTCATTAATTGACCCCACAAAAGCCGTATCCTTTGTAAGAAGTCTGATCTGTGGTATGTATATCAAAGATTCCAGCTTTAAGTTTTTCCGTACTTATCTGGGGCAGCTTCTTTCCTATGTAGGCCAAGCATTAGAATTAAGTGCCTTAACGAATTGCTTCATTAGGCCTAGCTTAATATGGAGGAGTTTTAAAAGTTTAAAAATACTTTCCAAGCTGTTTTATTTCCTTATAAAATAGTAATGTAACGATATTAAAGTATTATTTCTTGCATAAATAAGGCATAATACAGTGAGAACAACAAATATACTGAGGAAGAAGTTTAAGTAACAATGTATATTCCTTTGAATAGCATATTCTTCATTATCTCAAATATTAAAACTACTAATTTTGGAACGTGCCATATCCATAAACTAGAGCCGATACAAAAAACGGAATCCATATTTTCATTTATCGTCCCTAATATAGTAAAAATCAGCTTAAATATTCACGGAACCAAAACAAATTTTTTTTTCTGTAGGCCTGTGAATCGTTTATAACACATTAACCGCCCAATTGCACATTTCTGTTTTGGCCTTCAGGCTCCATGTTTAGAATGTCAATGTTATTGTGAATTATATTTAACTCACATAACGCCTGAGCCAAACAAGGTGTGAGTTAAATACACCTCACGTGGCGTTCAATGTGTTTTAATCTCAGAGTTCTTAAAAATTTCAATATAATTTCACAGTCAAAAAATTGAAGCGAACCATTAAACTTAGGTTTTGTGCTCTTTTCAAATATGCAAACGGATTTTGAAAATTTCAATATACAGGGTGTTGTTTCAAGGTCACAATGAATTAATAGTTGTTTTGTAGTCCGGACCTGGATTTTCCCTGTGATTAGTAGTTGGGTGGTTTGGGTTCTAAATGAGACATATGTGTACCAAATATCAAAAGAATATACCATGTAGTTCTAAAGTTATGGGTCCAGAAAGAAATAGGCAAAATCAATAAAACACTCGGTTAAAAAAATCGATGAGGCAATAAATGTAGTAAATCTAAAACGGCCTCAGTTACCTCTATTCACCATTCAAGTATTTCCGTTTCTCAATGAAACACCCTGTATAATACTTGTGAAGATAAAACCCATATAAAGTACATGCGCCCAGTGGCGAGATACGGGCAATAATACATTAGATTATAGGACAGTCCTTACAGTAGGAACCCTGGCCTATACAGAAAATTTCAAACGGGTGTGGGGTAATATGTACTGCGTTTTGGTTTCGTTGGTGATTGGATAAACCGTACAGGATATGATACTGATGGAAAAAGCATTCAAGCATCAAATATCCGAAAATCTTTTCAGACCATACTAATGAAAAGACCTCGAATATAACAAAAACTATACTGAAGTGATGGTATCTCCCGAGCCAAAAAATTCCGGAAGCAAACTGAGCCTCCGTTTTGCTTTCCGCGTGAGAACTATTTCAAACCATGCCCATGGTGTGGGAATATCATTCATAATTCATTATCATCATAACATCTACCCTTATTTAGTTTTCTATGGGATCTTCCGATTCATTCGTCGCGGGAAAACAGCATGTATAAAAAGATTTATTTGTATGTTTCGTGGACTTCCAAAAGGCATTCGATAAAATACAGCATGTAAAATTAATGCAAATACTGAAAAGTATCGGAATAGATGACAAGGATATTCGTGTCATTAAAAATTTGTGGAATCAAACTGCTATCGTAAAAATTGGAGATATATACACCGATGAAATCTCCATACAACGAGGAGTCAGACAAGACTGTATTTTGTCGCCAACATTGTTCAATGTTTACTCGGACCAGTTATTTAAAAAAGCACTTGCTTGAGAGACAGCCATATAGAATAAAAATCAACGGGGAACTACTTAATGTGATTAGATATGCAGACGATACAGTAATTCTGTCAGATAATATTGAAGATCTCCAAATTGTGCTTGATCGTATTCACGAGGTAGGAGAGGAAATGAGCATTAATATCAACTCTAACAAAACCAAATTTTTAGTGTTTAGTCGTGACCCACATCCCGATGCAAAGCTTCAATTAAACGGAGGCCAAGTTGAAAAAGTTCACAAAATGACATATTTGGGAACTGTGATAATGGACCAACTAGATCCAGACATAGAAATAAAATGTAGAATAGCAATAGTCATTTCTTTGCAATAATCATCTCAGTTTAGAACTAAGACAAAGAATGGTTAAGTGCTATGTTTGGTCCGTACTTTTTTATAGTGCAGAAGTGTGGACGCTAAAAGTATCGATTATGAACAGAATTGAAGCATTGAAAATGTGGATTCATAGACGGATGCTGAAGATACCTTGGACAGCAAGAAAAACTAATGAAGAAGTACTAAGGAGGGTCAACAAAGATAGAGAACTGCTAAAGACTGTTAAACATCGAAAAATGTCTTATCTGGGACATATAGTGAGGGGAAGTCGATATAAAATATTACAACTGATCCTTAAAGGCAAAATAGAGGGCCGTAGAGGTGTAGGAAGAAAACAAGTTTCTTGGTTAAAAAACATTCGTGAATAGACTCAGATATCAAATGCAGGACAACCCAACTACTAATCACAAGAAAAATCCAGGTCCGGACTAAAAAATTTATAATTTCATTGTGACCTTGAAAAAACACCCTGTATATTGAAATTTTCAAAATCCGTTTGCATATTTGAAAAGAGCACAAAACATTAAGTTCAATGGTTCGCTTCCATTTTTTGCGCAGACAATTTAATGATTTTAATTTTGAAATTATGTCGAAATTTTTAAGATATCTGAGAGCCCTAACAAGAATTTCGACATAATTTCGAAAGTAATCCCATTAAATTGTCTGCGCAAAACAATGAAGCGAGCCATTAAGTTTACATTTTTTTGTTCTCTTTAAATGTGCAAATAGATTTTGAAAATTTCAATGTGTTGAATGTGTCAAGCTCACAACTACTTTATATTTTTTTGTTAATCCGGACCTGGATTTTTCTTGTAATTAGTAAGTGAGTCCTTCCAATATAGAAATCAATTATTGATTATTTTTAAAATGAGTATTTATTATTCATTAACTCTAATAATTTATAATTAAAATTGCTTTAAAAAAATTCTTTTTAATTTCAGAATTCTTAAAAAATTCAAGTCATTAAATTTTCTGCGCAAAAAATTAAAGCGAATTTATAAACTCAGTTTTTTGTGCCCTTTTCAAATGTGCAAACAGATTTTGAAAATTTCAATATACAGGGTGTTGTTTCAAGGTCACAATTACTTTGTTTTTTTTTGTTAATCCGGATCTGGATTTTTCTTGTGATTACTAAATGGTGCGTTTTAATGTAGTAAATAAGTATTGATTATTTTTAAAATGAGTATTTGTTCATTAACTTTAATAATTTATTATACAGGCCTACAGTGTTTTTGGTGCTAAAGTTTTTAGAGCTGATTTTAGGTATATTTGGGGTGCTGATTCCGAATACGGCTTTAGTTTTGCTCTATCAGCTCTAGTTTTCAAGATAACGGAGGTCATGCCAGCTTTTATGCATTAAAATACGAATATGCTGATATGGATATACTAAATTGAAATAAAAATCACACAATTAGAAAATACGTAAGCCATTTAACTATTAGGTACAATAAAACTCTTTGTACAATGAAACAGATATACAATTAGTTTTGAGAAAAACAAAATAGAAAAAAAACTTGAAGTAACGAAAGCTTCGCTTACGTGATTTCCTGGATGGAACTTTTAAACAGTCTCTCTTCAAACTTCAGCAAAAATCTTCCATAATATATGGGTGTCCCATCTTCCTTGGTAGCGGTCCTCCATGGTTTGTATGCCTTGGTGAAATATCTCACCTTGTTCCTTACTTGTGTCACTTAAGTTTTCAGGGAAACGGTTCAGGTTGTTGTGAAGATAGTGGACTTTGATGCTCATATTACATCCAAATGATTGGAAGTTATTCAGCAAACGGTTTACCAGCTCAGCATAGTTTTTACTTTTGTGATTTCCCAGAAAATTTTTCATAATGTCCACAAATGAAAGCCAAATTTTTTTCTCTACCTTATTAATTGACCCCACAAAAGCAGTATCCTTTGTAAGAAGTCTGATCTGTGGTATATCAAAGATTCCAGCGTTAAGTTTTTCCGTACTTATCTGGGGCAGCTTCTTTCCTATGTAGGCCAAGCATTAGAATTAAGTGCCTTAACGAATTGCTTCATTAAGCCTAGCTTAATATGAAGGAGTTTTAAAAGTTTAAAAATACATTTCAAGCTGTTTTGTTTCCTTATAAAATAGTAATGTAACGACATTAAAGTATTATTTCTTGCATAAATAAGGCATAATACAGTGAGAACAACAAATATACTGAGTAAGAAGTTTAATTAACAATATATATTCATTTGAATAGCATATTCTTCATTATCTCAAATATTAAAACTACTAATTTCGGAATGTGCCATATCCATAAACTAGAGCTGATACAAAAAAACGGAATCCATATTTCCATTTATCGTCCCTAATATAATAAAAATCAGCTTAAATATTCACTAAACCAAAACAATTTTTTTTCTGTAGGCCTGTGAATCGTTTATACATACCAGGATTTTAACCTAGTAGGTTAAATATCTTGGCCATGTTATGAGGAATGAACAGAGATATGGCTTGTTGCAACTCATTCTTTAAGGCAAGGTATCTGGAATGAGAGGACCAGGGAGAAGAAGAATACCTTGGCTTCAAAACCTGAGAAAGTGGTTTAATACATCGACAACCGGACTATTCAAAATAGCAGCAAGCAAAGTTAGGATAGCCATGCTGATCGCCAACATCCGGAACGGATAGGCACCTTAAGAATAAGAAGGTTTTTAATACATTAACCGCCCAATTGCACATTTCTGTTTTGGCCTTCAGGCTCCATGCTTAGAATGTCAATGTTATTGTGAATTATATTTAACTCACATAACGCCTGGGCCAAACAAGGTGTGAGTTAAATACAACTCACGTGGCGTTCAATGTGTTTTAATCTCAGAGTTCTTAAAAATTTCAATATAATTTCACAATTGAAGTCATTAAATTTTCTGGCCAAAAAATTGAAGCGAGCCAAATCAACTTAGGTTTTTGTGCTCTTTTCAAATATGCAAACGGATTTTGAAAATTTCGATATACAGGGTGTTGTTTCAAGGTCACAATGAATTAATAGTTGTTTTGTAGTACGGACCTGGATTTTCCCTGTGATTAGTAGTTGGGTGGTTTGGGTTCTAAATGAGACATATGTGTACCAAATATCAAAAGAATATACCATGTAGTTCTAAAGTTATGGGTCCAGAAAAAATAGGCAAAATCAATAAAACACTTTGTAACTCGGTTAAAAAAATCGATGAGGCAATAAATGTATTAAAATTTAAAACGGCCTCAGTTACCTCTATTCACCATTCAAGTATTTCCGTTTCCCAATGAAACACCCTGTATAATACTTGTGAAGATAAAACCCATATAAAGTACATGCGCCCAGTGGCGAGATACGGGCAACAATACATTATATTATAGGACAGTCCTTACAGTAGGAACCCTGGTCTATATAGAAAACTTCAAACGGGTGTGGGGTAATATGTACTGCATTTTGGTTTCGTTGGTGATTGGCTAAACCGTACAGGATATGATACTCATGGAAAAAGCATTCAAGCATCAAATATCCGAAAATCTTTTCAGACCATACTAATGAAAAGACCTCGAATATAACAAAAACTATACTGAAGTGATGGTATCTCCTAAGTCAAAAAATTCCGGAATCAAACTGAGCCTCCGTTCGGCTTTCCGCGTGAGAACTATTTCACACCATGCCCATGGTGTGGGAATATCATTCATAATTCATTATCATCATAGCATCTACCCTTATTTAGTTTTCTATGGGATCTTCCGATTCATTTGTCGCGGGAAAACAGCATCTATAAAAAGATGTATTTGTATGTTTCGTGGACTTCCAAAAGGCATTCGATAAAGTACAGCATGTAAAATTAATGCAAATACTGAAAAATATCGGAATAGATGACAAGGATATTCGTGTCATTAAACATTTGTGGAACCAAACTGCTATCGTAAAAATTGGAGATAAATACACCGATGAAATCTCCATACAACGAGGAGTCAGACAAGATTGTATTTTGTCGCCAACATTGTTCAATGTTTACTCGGACCAGTTATTTTAAAAAGCACTTGCTTGAGAGACAGCCATATAGAATAAAAATCAATGGGGAACTACTTAATGTGATTAGATATGCAGACGATACAGTAATTCTGTCAGATAATATTGAAGATCTCCAAATTGTGCTTGATCGTATTCACGAGGTAGGAGAGGAAATGAGCATTAATATAAACTCGAACAAAACCAAATTTTTAGTGTTTAGTCGTGACCCACATCCCGATGCAAAGCTTCAATTAAACGGAGGCCAAGTTGAAAAAGTTCACAAAATGACATATATGGGAACTGTGATAACGGACCAACTAGATCCAGACATAGAAATAAAATGTAGAATATCAATATTCATTTCTTTGCAATAATCATGTCAGTTTAGAACTAAGACAAAGAATGGTTAAGTGCTATGTTTGGTCCGTACTTTTGTATAGTGTAGAAGTATGGACGCTAAAAGTATCGATTATGAACAGAATTGAAGCATTGAAAATGTGGATTCATAGACGGATGCTGAAGATACCTTGGACAGCAAGAAAAACTAATGAAGAAGTACTAAGGAGCGTCAACAAAGATAGATAACTGCTAAAGACTGTTAAACATCGAAAAATGTCTTATATGGGACATATAGTGAGGGGAAGTGGATATAAAATATTACAACTGATCCTTAAAGGCAAAATAGAGGGCCGTAGAGGTGTAGGAAGAAAACAAGTTTCTTGGTTAAAAAACATTCGTGAATAGACTCAGATATCAAATGCAGGACAATTATTCCATATTGCAGAAGATCGAGAAGCCTTCGCAATAGTGATCGCCAACGTCGGATAATTCTGATATGGCAAGTGAAGAAGAAGAAACAGCATTAACATTTTGGATTTACAATTATTGGTTATGTGACTTAACGTCTTCTATAATATTTCTCCGTTCGTTCCTGTTTTTGCTTATGGTTATTCATTCTCTAACTCCCATATTCTTAAGGTATGCAATTACCTGGTTCTCCCATCTCGTTTTTGGTCCTCGTTGTGGTCTTGCCTGATACTGGTCTCAATTTGGTTATTTTCTTGATAACTGCTTCTGGATTTCTAGTTCCTATATGTCCCATCCATCTGAATCTCTGTTTTGATAAATTTGACGATGTCTTCTCCTTTTAAAAGTTTTGTTACTTCGTCATTCATCAGTTTTCTAAATTCATTATTATATAACATATAACATAAAATCCTTTATAAAAGGTATATTTGTTAAAATCCTTATACAGGGCTACATCAAGAACATAACTAGTTTCCAATCGGTTGACCGATCATCATCAGTGTTTGCCTAAAATGTGTAACCTGATAAAATGATGCAAAGTATTTAAAATTTTGACTACGATTTTAAAAGTTATAGGTTATATTCTTGGCCCATCAAGATTCACGGTTATATGTTGATAGTCATATAATTCAAAGAGTACCTAATTTTAAATATCTTGGTTGTCATATTACTGAACAACTAGATCCAGATCCCCTTTATGAAATTTTACACGTATATCCTATAGGACGAAAAATAGGTTTTAATCTATTTTTTATACCCATAGGTTATAAGGAGGGTTGAACCCCTGACATTTTTTTTTATTTTTTTTTTGACAAAATTATCTACCTTAATTTTATAAGATGTAGAATTAAAAAATACATACAACCCTTAATTTTCACTCTTCTATCACCAACCCCTATTTGTTAATAGCCATCTATATATTTACATCTATAAAATTCTTCTGTCACAGTGCTAGTTTCCATACTCCTCCGAGACCGCTTGACCGATTTTTATGAAATTATATATGTATATTCGGTAGGTCTTAAAATCGGTCGTAATCTATTTTTCATATCCCTGAGTGATAAGTGGAGTTGCCCCTAACATTTTGTAATGTTAGGTATTAATCGCAGCATATGTTTGAAGAATCAGTTTCATTTTTTGAGTGCACGGATTTTAATAATTTCCCTCCATCGACCACGAATCCATTCCGCTAGGACGCCATTTTTAAAACTTTATTAACCACTCTGTTTAGGTTCAAAGTTTACTCAAACTTTTATACATAAACTATATACCTTCAACTTCAAAATGGCTCTAGTTAGGTTGCTTAATTGTTATAAACAAAGTAGTCGTCAATTAAATAAAAAAAGTGGCTAACTTTGACCGTAATTAACCTAGACGAAAAGGTTTTCCTTGGAAATTTGTATAAAATTACCAATCTTTAAATCCCATTGTAGTTTTAGCCTACAGTCAATATGGACAAAGTTATTCAAATTGTTTATAAGCCAAAAATGACTCTATTTTAGTAAAATGTTTTCGGAGGGATAAAAATGACTTTTTAATTATTTTTTAAATGCGTTGAAAATATGACTATTCTTCTTTCATGTTGTTTCCACAGAATTGCTCTATCATTATTCTTTTCTGAACAATAACATTGCGAAAAAAGCTCTTTGGGATAAACAAATTGAATAAATTTGTGCATTGTATGGGAATTTTTTGTGCATTGTATGAACTGTTTGACTCAACTTTTCATTCAATACGAAAAACTTAAATTCATTTTCGCAAAAGTTATAGCGCATTTGTTATTTTTGAAATTTTAATCTTATTTTGCAATTTCCGAAGCAACAAATGATTGGACCAAAATTCAAAAAGGGCTATTTTAAACCCTGATTCATCTACTAAAAGAAAAATTTTATAAATAAGATATCTATTTAATTACCCTATTTTTACCTGTAGCGATTTAAACGAAGAAACTCCCATTTTTGACCATTATTTGTTAATAACTAAATTTCTCGTCCAAACTGTGACGGGCATTTTTGTATTTATAATGTATTAGGTATATAGTACCGAAAAAACCCATTTGCAACCTGGCTACTCAAGTGTCCCGAACATGCTATATTTTTGCCTTATTTTCCTGGCGTATATTAGGCCTGCCGTAAATTTTGGCAAATATTCTATAATAAACTGTTTCGCCAGCCTTTGTCCTGGTGAATTCCTCCACCATTTCAGAGAATTAGGAGACATACTAAGTAACTTTCTATCAAAGGAGAGACATCGTAGGAGGTGATTTTAATGCACCAATGTGGACCAATCCAAGAGAGGACATGAATCAGTACATGGAGGATGATACATTTATTTTGAAATTCTTGGATTCTTTTACTATAGATTTTGCAAGAGTGTTCCCATATACCATCGGACTAATAAATTAATATGGTTATTACGATTTTACGTATTCATTAAATTAATGAAGCTTTTGGAGCAAAGTTTGGTATTTCTTGCACTCAAGCTGCAGATATTTGCTAGACAAGGTATACTGCAAGTTTTCCATTAATCTGATGTTCATCTAGTGATCTAGTATATTATCTCTGTTTGGAAGAGCTGTGACCGAACTCTTTGAAATTCGTAGAATCCCTTTTAAACACCACATCTTGGAAAATAAACTGCTCGTCAAAAGTTAGGGATATAGAAAATTATGCCGATTTTCATAGTTGATTTTTTCGCGAACAGACGGATTCCGCCTTTTTTTTAATTATTTTAGATTTTTCTTTAGTATTTACACAGTTGCTCAAAGGTTTACTCAAACTTATTTTTTGTACTTATACCGGGTGAAAGAAAAGAAATGTTTTTCTTATGTTAAGTTTGAGAGTTTGTAGGGAGAACGAGGTACAAATGTGAGTATACATCAGAGTCGTATTGTAGTCTTATGTTTTGTGAACATGTTGTCGTTTGAATGTCCCTGATATCTTTAGAAACAAGAAAATAGACGGTTTTGTAGTTTAACATGTGTTTTAACCGAAACAAAAGTTTGACCTTGTAGGGAGGAAAAGGCACAAAGGTGAGAATAACTCGCTATTATGTTGTAGTCTCATATTTTCTAAATATTTTATTTTTTTAATTTCTCAGATATCTTTAGTAACAAAGAAACTAAAATGTATTACTCTTTAATATGTGTTTCTATGTTTAACATGTGTGACGCATGTCGTTAGTTAAAACACATATTAAGGAGTAATACCGTCTAGTTTCTTTGTTATTAAAGATATAAAAAAAATTAAAAAAATAAAATATTCACAAAATATGAGACTACAACATAACATTGAGGTATACCTACTGTATACTCGCCTTTGTATCTTTTCCTCCGTACAAGGTGTCTCAAACTTTTGTTTCGGTTAAAACGCATGTTAAATTACAAAACCGTCTATTTTTTTGTTTCTAAAGATATCAGGGACATTCAAAAACAAACTGTTCACAAAATATAAGACTACAATACGATTTCGATGAATAGGGGAAGGTGGGGGAATTCTACGCACTTAAGCAAAATCCTCTTTATTGTTGTTTATTAAGTTATCAAAACTAATCAAATTAATATAGCCAACTGACGAAAGATAATCGTAGATGTACCGGGTGTCCCAATAAGAATCTGAATGGCTCTCGGCCATATCTCAGGAACCGTTTATAGTACAGCTTTGAGAAAAAAATATTTATAACAAAAGTTGCCTCGGGAAAAGCCTGGAAATTATTTTCATAATTGTAGGTCTACCGCTAGAGGGCGTAATTGAATATCAAAAATTAAAAAAACAAAATTTTACAAAATTTACCTAATGAAAGGGCACTGGAATCATCGTATTCTTCATAAAGTTCTGCGCATATTTGATTTCACAAGTTTAAGTCTACCTTTGCAAATAAGAGGTGGGGGTGAGTGGGAACCTTTCTTTGAAAAAAGGGCTGTAAGTCGGGTTCAGCTAAATCGAATTTTGCATACTTGGTCTTGTTGAAAACAGCTCTTTTTCGTCAATGTAAATGTCTTATTTTCGAAATAGCCTAATAAGTAATATGTAAGTTAGGAGGCGTTATTTAATTATTTTCAGAAATTTAGTTTTCTTTGGAAAATATTAAATACAAGTATGCATTTTTAATCGCATACGATCGCAAATGGCCGAGAGCCATTATTATTAGGACACCCGGTATATAAGACCCATAGATTCAAACGGTAAATACACATTCTGAAATTATCAATTCAATTTTTTTGGTTGGTGTGGAAAATTATCCATCTATGTGGGTAATTTTACTGAATTGATTGAATAGACTTGAAATTATTCAATACATATGTCAATATATAGTCCTTCGAACTTTTTCTCGCAGCGCAAGGGGCAAAAAAGATGTACAATTCTCTGTCCTTGCCGAATTCTCCACAAATCGGGCAGATGTTCTCGGGGCTAGTCGGATCCATATCATCATCATCATCACAGATGTCTTTCTCGTCATATTCCGATTCCTCCGTTTCACTTTCTAGAAATTTAATCTTTGTGCGTAATATTACCCCATACGACAGTAAATACGTAAATATTATAAAAATATTAGAAAGACTATTCTAATCAACATAAAATTAACAATCAAATTCCCAGTAAGAATCATGTTTTCTTCTGGTAAGGTAAAAACAAGAGTAAAAGAAAAATTAACGCTTACCTTGTTACACTTTGCACGGCTATTTCTTATAGGAATCTATGTATTATCATTAAAGTCTCAATAACAACCGAAATTTCTAAGCACGTGTAGCAATATCTCTGACATCCAACTGATATGCTTTGTTAGACATTTGGACGTGCGCACATGGCACCGGCCAAGCACCGGTATATTTGAATCGACTCTGCGTAAAATTACTTGCTGCGTAAAATTTCTCCACCCTCCCCTACTAACATATATACCTCGTCCTCCCTACGTGGTGTCACAAACATAACATAAGAAAAACATTTCTTTTCTTCCACTTGGTATAAGCGTTGATTGAGGTATTGGAGGTATTGGATTGAGGGTATCCCTCCAATACCTCAATCAACGATATAAGTACAAAAAAAGTTTGAGTAAACCTTTGCATAACTGTGCAAATAATAAAGAAAAATCTAAAATAATAAAAAAAAATTAGCGGAATCCGTTAATCTCTTGACGAAAAAATCAACTATGAAAATTGAGCATAATTTTCTATATCCCTAACTTTTGACGAGCAGTTTATTTCCGGATTCAGTTCAGTTCCACTAATGTACTAATCTTGAGATTGAGTGTATTTTAGAAATATATTACCGCTATCTTTAATCGCCGATACATGTACAGCTGCGGCCATTGAATAGTTTACACCCTTACATATCTAGTAGTCGATTTTTTGGCTCGTTTAAACGCAGTTTTTAGTCAAAGTGACGTTAATTACCAGTACACCAAGAAGAGGTTGATTAAAATTTAAGAATCAAATAAAAGGTAATACAAACTAAACTGCGCGTCTGAGAAAACGGGTTTCCCACACAATTGAGGACATTTTATATTTTTTATACATTTCTCCATTTTATTTTGATTTGCTTTTTGTTAATTAAATAAATAATCACAAATACTGAGAAGCTAGACGGAGCCTGTAAAGAGAATAAACTAATTCGCAAAACGTATTAAAGCATAAAATTCTCAGAACTCATTATGTACGAATCAACGAAGCTTCATGAAATTGATGGTTTTGAGAACTGTGTGAACTATTGTAGTGTTCTAAAAAGTTTCTGAGATATTTTAGTATTACACTAGCCTTCTTACAGTCAGTGCCGGATTTACTACTAGGCCGACTAGGCCTCGGCCTAGGGCCGCAAGCAAAAGGGGGCCGCAGCGTTTTGTAAAAAAAACTTTTTTGGTAAAAAAATTGAACTTTTATTTTCTAAAATTAAGAATTACCGCTACTGTAAATCGAGTACAATCGTACATTACTTTTGTATATAAACAATACAATCTAATTAAAATAACCAACGTTAATATAAAAAGTAACGCTTGCTAGGGTATAGGAGGCTACAGGATATATAGAGATACAGGGTATAGTATTGCAGGTGGATTGTGGAAAGTTCTAAGAATGTGATTATTTGATGTAACTCACACTAGCATACGGCAGTGCGGGGTACGGTTCATACGGTAAACAATTTTTCCACCTGCCTCTACCGAAAGTATACCTAGGGAGGTAGTTTTCCTCCCTAGGGAGGAAAAGTAAAAGTGACGTCATGGTATTCATTCATGATATATAACTTATTGACGCCCTGTACAATATCTATTTTCTATTACGTAAGTATCTATACATTTTAACGTTTATTTATAAAACACCCTGTATTTTGCAGAATGGTAAAACACAGTAAATTGTTATTTTGATTTAACAATGTTTACATTAATAATTTGACTTATATTTGACAGTTGAAAGTTATATTGTACCTACTTGTTAGTTTTAGTTCTAATAAATTTTGTTGGTTAGTTACATAAACAAATTAAGTAAAAATGAAAAAATGACTTGTTATTTGAGGAAGGTGGAAAAACCATATGTATAACATGGGAGTAAAGTGCCTTTTCCTCCCTTGAATGATTACTGCCCTCCGCTACGCGTCGGGCAGTAAACTTCATTCTCGGGAGGAAAAGTAACACTTCCTCCCTTGTTATACAAATAGTTATTTCAAATTAGAGAATGCTATTCTACTAAACATGTGGTACGATATTTTACAACGTTTTGACAAGAGTAGTAAAACGTTGCAAAAGACTCCTACAGACTTGAATGTGACTTGGAACATATATACAAATCTCTAAAGGAGTACGTATTGAGTCTGAGAGACAACTTTGATTCCTATGAAAAAGATTCAAAGAGTTGCATAAAAATGAAACCTATGTTCTTGAAATAAAAAGACGCCCGAAAAGAAAAGCTATCCATGGCGAAGACAAATAAATTGAATCCACTGAACCCCATTTTAATGGCAAAGAAGACATTATTAATTAAGAAGACATTAATTATTTAATGTTGTAATTGATAGGCTTTATTCAGAATTGAATGAAAGGTCCGAAGTTTCTTTGAGTCTAAATTAAGAATTTCACTTATAGTCAATTTCCAATGAAAAAATCAGGGGAAAGCTGCTATTTTGGCTAAAAAGTATCGAATCGACATAGATGGTTACTTTGGAGAAGAGTATGTACTGGCTTTGTTAAAGGTATATTTGATGAAGAAAGAGAACCTTATGATAACAAGATTGCCAAACTTCCGAGGAATACACTTTTGGAGTATCTGAAACTCATTCGTGAAAAACAAGTTAACAACATTATTTCCGAATATGGATACGGTTTTGCGCATTCTACTATGCATGATAACATCTAATGCATCTGGAGAAAGATCATTCAGCGTGTTTAAAAGAATCAAAAACTACTTGGGGAACTCGACTTCTAACGAAGATTCTAGATTGTCTATACTACAATCACAATAAAGATGCTCTAGAAATAAACAAACCAAAACACGTTAAATGCTACTAGGAGCACTCCCGAATCATGATTTACAATGTATATACAATATACATTATAAATCCCAAATGATTGCCAAAGTTTATACATTATAAATCATGATTCGGGAGTGCTCCTCGTAACATTCAACCTGTTTTGGTTTGTTTATTTCTAGTGCAACTTTATTTTGATTTTATTGTAGTTTGGCTAGTTTTGTTTCAATTGCCAAGCTTTTTCAAGCCTTTAGACTTTAACGATTTCATTAAATATTTTATTTCATTAAATATTTATTGCGAAAATTACAGGGGATAAGCGTCATCGCTACAATGGGAAGACTGTATGGCAGGATCCTCAGGAACAAAATAGAGAAAAATATAGAAGGTAAAATCGGAGAAGAACAAGCAGGTTTTACAGCAGGGAAATCATGTCTAGATCATATCCATACAATACAACAGACAATAGAGAAAAAAAGAGCTAAGAACAAAGATGTACACATGGCGTTTATAGACCTTAGGAAGGCATACGACACCGTGCCAAGGAAAGAACTGTACAAAGCAATGACTAAAATAGAGATACCACCTAACCTAACACAAGCAATCAAAAACATGTACAGTGGAAATGAAGTAAATATAAAAATCGGAAACAAGGTAGTTGCTAACTTCAAAACAACAAAAGGATTACTACAGGGATGCCCAACGTCACCGACTCTATTTAAAATATTTTTAGAACACGCACTAAAAACTTAGAAGACAAAGTGTAGGGGTATGGGAATACCGATAAGGGACGATTATCTCTACACATTGTGTTTCGCAGATGATCAGGTGGTGATGGCTCAAGATGAAGAGGATATCAGTTACATGGTAAGAAAACTAAAAGAGGAATACAAAAAGGTGGGCCTGGAAATAAATATGAAGAAAACGGAATACTTAGTAATATCAGAAGAAGACGTAAAAAACTTAGAAGTAGAAGAACAAGTTGAAATAAAAGGAACGAAGAATTTTAAATATTTGGGCTTTATAATGTCGAAAAGCGGAACAACAGAAGCAGAAATAAAAAGTAGATTGGGACAAACAAGATCTTGCATCAGACAACTCCATAATGTAATCTGGAATAAAAACATCAAGGGAAAAACAAAAAGAATGATATACCAAACAATAGTAAGAAGCATCATGACATATGCCGCAGAAATTTGGGTCATAAACAAAAAAACCCAAAAAAGCATTCTGGCAACCGAAATGGAATACTGGAGAAGATGCTGTGGTCTCACCAGAAGAGACAGAATAACAAATGAGGAGATAAGGAGAAGAATGCAAGTGGAAAAAGATGCCCTGCAATATATAGACGAGAGAAGACTGAAATGGTACGGCCACGTACGCAGAGCAAAAATTATTTGGATAAACAAGGTTGCAGAATGGAGCCCAAGAGGAACGAGAAGAAGAGGACGACCTAGAAGATCTTGGAAAAATGAAGTCGACGAAGCCATGTCTAAGAAAGGATTGGAAGACGGAGACTGGGAAGATCGAAAAAAATGGAAGTCCTGGCTGACGGAAGGGAAACGGCATTAGCTGTAGACAACCCTTTATATATATATATATATATATATATATATATATATATATATATATATATATATATATATATATATATTAAATATTTTGCAGCCAAAAAATATAAAAAAGTGAATGTTTAGAGTTTAGATATAAGATTTATCATGAGTATGGAGTGGAGTGCATGTCAATGTTAATCACTAATTCAACTTTATCCAAATTAAGAATATAATATGCCATTGACGTTTTTCAGTATAAGAGAATAATGTGAGAATTGAACGATGTACAAGTTTATTAAATTTGTTGTATTCTTAATATTTTTATTTTTCAGTACCGTAGCCATTACTATTACTGTTCATATTATTTTGCTTGTTCTTTTACTTATAATGTCTTTTCAACTCGGCTTTTTTTAGTCTTTTGTTATCACCTGTACTTTTCCCCCCAAATGAAACAAATGTTATTTAATTTTAACAATTAACTGCAATACTAATTTATAATAAGTATAATAATTTTAGCAATATTAATTATTTTACAACTATCTATATTTTATTTACACACTATCAGTCTTTTGAAAACATACACCAGTTCCCGTTTAGATTTATATAGAAGTGTGTACAAGTCAAACAGTCTTTTTCTATTTTACAAATAACTGCTGTTTGCTAACTTTCTGAATTATATATTTTCTATAAATACCTAATAGAAATTTTTGTTGGAGCTGTTGGGAGTTTGTTTAAATTTAATTACATACTCGTGAATTTATCGGGGGCCGCTCGGGGTAATTTGGCCTAGGGCCGCAAGTACCCTAAATCCAGCACTGCTTACAGTGAAGTGTATTTCTTATTAACGATAGAAAAATATCGAAAGTCTGTTCAGATTGTTATCTATCTATCTAATTATCCTTCTTCGGTCAATTTTAAACATAGGCCTCCCCAATTCTTTTCCATTCTTCTCTGTCTGTCGCTACAATCATCTACCTAGAGCCTACGTGCTTCTTGATATCATCTGCCCATCTCGTTTGGGGCTTCGTTTATATTCCCACGCGGTCTCCAATGTATAAGAATTTTGTTCCGTCGGTCTTCTTTGTGTCTTATATTGTGTCCGGCAAATCTCCATTTCAATTTTGTAACTTCTTGTCTAACATCCCTAACTCTTCTTCTCTCTCTCTCTCTCTCTTATCTACTCGTTTCTCTTCTTATCCATTATTCTTATGTGCAACATTTGTCTTTCCATTGCTCTTTGCGTTTTTATGATTTTGTCCATGTTTGTTTTTGTAAACGTCCACGCTTGGGAACCATAAGCGAGAACAGGGAGTAGGTATTGATTGTATACCTTGGTCTTCAGATGTTGAGGATATCTTTTGTTTTTAAGGATGTAGCTAAGTTTGCCAAATGCCGCCTATGACAGTCTAACTCGTCTTGATCTCTGCTGTTTGGTTTTCCTTGTTTTATAATTTGACCAAGATATATATATATATATATATATATATATATATATATATATATTGATGTGATCTTGATTATTGATATGAGATAATATTCTTATATGTCACTTAATTTAATCAATGTATTAATACTAATCTAATTAATTAACCAGATCACATATCAATATGTTTTCAATCTCAGGGCGAATTATAAATTAATTACTTACTTTCGTGGCTTCTAAATATTTCTTAATGGTTCCTAATCGGGATAGAAAAGAAAAGAGTAAAAAAAATACACATATGGGTTACAATTATAATCAAAATATTTTTTATTTTATTTAAAAGGCAATCAATGCTTAATATTTGCTATTTCTTATTATTCTTAAACATAACATTTACAAATGGGAATCTTATTTCCTTTTGGTTTTCAATTGAAAGTTTTTATTAACATTTAACTATTAGGAGTTATTAGGAACAACTCTATTTAAGTTTGATGAAGCTTTTCTGATATTATTGATTATGTTATTCAATTTTTTATGTGGAATTTAATACGAAAAACCCATACATTCATGTCCAAACAAATGAGACTGACCTTTTCCTGGTGAACTGAAAATGTCCTCACACAAGACCCGTTTCCTGCTATCCTTGGCTGCGATCAAACCTCGTCCTGGCTTCCAGTAATGTTCTCCTTTGAAAAACTAGCTCGTATAGCTCTCGTTCCTGCGTCTGTCGTGATGCTGTGTTCTACCTTTCTCGAAACTGCTATCAGCTACCGGGACACTCTTGGCTCAAGGAGGTTCTTTTACTCTCGACCTGGCCTACTTCTCGTTCCACGATAGATACTCCACACTCACGGAACTACATCGGCTTTCTCACTCTCCGTGCACTACCGTCTACTACTCGACTTCACTTCTCGACAGCTCAAAACATTCTGCTCTCACTTTCTCATCCATTCCCCTACTTTCTAAATATCCCTTCCAGATTCACAAATCAATCTTCCACCACCAACTCTCATTCGTAATATTCCTCAAAACCAATTTTTAATCTTTCTAAATATGCTTAATGGATTTCAAAAGAAAATATTTAATTCCCATTCTAAAATACTTTCTAACTATTTACAAATTTTAATGACCTATTCTCTCTTTCAAATGAGTCTTATTTAGCATAGGCTAATTATCGAAACCTTCCGCGAAAAACGATAATGAACTATCATCTATTTCACTGAGTTTTATTTAGCATAGGCTAATGATCGACCTTCCGAGAAGAACGATAATGGTACGCGTCATTCACTTTGTTTATCTAAGCACATTGTTCCGAGTTTCGTACGCTTATTCTAATCACTTCTTAAAATTATATATAACAATTTGTTGTATACAGGTTGTTCTAAATTTATATGCCCGAGGTTGAGAAAATTAAAAATATTTTATATTAAAGTGAATTTTGTTTATAATTATCAAAATTTAATTTTCATATCAAATAGAAATATAACAAATCCCCGCCTTGTATTCGATAAAATTTATCTGCATTTTTAAATAAATTTTCTCGAGGCAAAACCAACTCCCTGTATATTTCCTTACTTTAATCTACGTCTTATATCCTAACTTACTATCTACTTCATGTAATTCTGTCTTTTATTCGTGATATTTGTATACATCGTGAATATTATAAATTCCTCGGATCTTTTCCGAGTTCCTGTGCCTCAACTCATAACTATTTATCCCATTTTCATTATTCACGATGTACGGGCCTTCGAAAACAGGCATCAACTTTGCGCAAATGCCCCCAGGAAGATTTGATACTCGTAATGCCCTCACGAGTACTTTTTCACCCTTTTGGAAAGTCACTGGTCTTCTTTTTCTATTTTGTTCCTGTCTTTGGATATATTTTTCGTTGCTTCGCCGTAATCTTCTCTGTACGGTTTCAATCACCTGTTGATATTCTTTTGGCTCTTGGTCTTCCCATGGCCTTATCGGCAGTACACCCTTCATGATGTATTCTGGGGTCTCTTTTGTTACTGTGCTCGGAATTGTATTTAGATACCTTTCTATTTCCGCCATTTTCCTGTCCCAGTGGCGATGTTGACCATCTGTTGCAATGCGAAGAAATTTCGTCACTTCCTGTATGAATCGTTCCGAAGGATTACTCTGTGGATGCCTGATGCTGACAAATTTGTCTCTATTCCTCGTTCTCGAAGTTGTCCCTTGAAACGATCATTTCGGAAATACGTTGCATTGTCCAGTAGAATCTTTTTTGGTGTTCCTACTATGGCTATAAAATTGTCGATTTTTCTTAATATTTCCTGCCCCTTTGTGGTGCGGCAACTATATAATTTTACGTATTTTGAAAACACATCCACCATTACCAGAATATGTTTGTTCCTTTTAGTGGTCATAATTAGATCGCTTAACATATCTATTGCTACAATGTCTAGTTTGTTTCGGGCTTCAATATTTTTGGCAACATTTTCGTTTTTGAAATTCCGACTCTTATATTTTTGACATACATCGCACTTCTGGGTAATTTCCTTTGCAATGCGGTAATCCTGTCGGCTGATGTAATTTTCCCTAAAAACGAGCCAAACTTTTCTGCTACCGATATGCCCATTGTCCTCATGTAATTTCTTTATTATCTTTTCGGCCAATGTCTGTGTCACTAAATATAGTTCCTTTCCGTCTATTCTCTTAAAATATATGTCATTTTCTATTTCCGCTCTTCTTTTCTCTCTTTCCTCTAGGTCTTCTTGGTTTGTCCTTATCTCATTTAACGAATATATCCCTTCTTCTTGTATTAATCTATTTAGTCCCACCTGTAGAGTAATTGTTTCCTTTTTTCCGGTGTCCTCATCCCGTGTTAGAGCGTCGGCTATTATGTTGTCTTTTCCTTTTATATATCGGAACTCAAAATCATACTCCTGTAATAATAGAATGCCTCTATGTATTCTATTATTTACTAATCTATTCTTCATGATATGTACTAAAGCTGCATGGTCTGTTTCGATTGTGAATTTTGCTCCCAATAAGTAAAACCTCAATTTGTTTACGCAATATAGTACACTGGCAAACTCCAATTCTGTAACACTATATTTTCTCTCATGTGTTTTAGTCACTCGAGATATAAAACATATCGGCACTTCTTGGTCGTTTTGTATTTGAGACAGAACTCCTGCAAATTTTTGTATGGACGCATCAGTTCGGAGTATAAAAGGTAAATTGTAAATGGGGTGGTATATTTTCGTTCACTCAAAAAAAATTAGTTCGTAATATTGATTAACAGTGATTATTGAATAGTATTTCGTTCTCACAACAATTTAATTTGTTGTTTCAACGAACTTTTAGACATTGACGAATGTACTTGGTTATTGTCACAATGATTGAATAATAATTGTGAGAATAACTAGAGTACATTAATCAATAACACTCAATTTATTCAGCCAATAACTTAGTTTCGTATATTTAATAAATACTGTTAATTGTGGCAGCAACTCACGTTCTTGATTTCGTAGATGACAAGCAATTAACTTGGTTTATCGTGACAACGTACAGATTTCATTAAAACAATGTACAAATGTTGTTAATATAGAGTAATATATGATTATTGAATAGATGTACACTGATTGTTGTGCCAACGAATGCATTAATTAATCTACTACTGCCTTTAATTCCCACAATCAATGCGTTAATTGTGACATTAATCGTGGTTGTTGAGACAATAAATGTTTTGCTTGACCATTTGAAATGTAACGTCTTTTCCTTGAAAGTGCCGAATAATAATTGCATTTTGTTTCCAAGTGTAGTCCGTAGTAGAAGGAAGATAAGGATAAGATATTACTTATTTTTTATATTTGAATAAAAGTAAGTTTTTTCTGATAAGTTAAATACGGGAGAACATTCTAATTAAAAATAAACTTGTCAGTGTCTTATGTTTGTAAGTGTTTACTTTTAATATTGTCTTGTGATGTTATTTATAAGATGAACTGAAAATGAATTTTCGAATCCTGAATGAAAAAAAATAATTAGTATTTTTGAAAATTTAAACGCAGAATAAAATATTAGAGTATTATCGAGGGTCTGACGTCCCTGAGAACTTCTATAATAATTATTTTAATAAGTCACAGGGGTGAAAAATAGAAAATTTAGTATGATTTTTTTATTTCAAATATACTATTCAAAAGAAACTTTTTGTTTATTCTAAGGCTACGGCTCCACGGGCGGGAAATTGACGCTAGCAGTAGCCGTAAAACGAACTTAAGGTTCCGCGAAACGAAATAGGAATAGCCGAACTGAACCGATTACGCACAAGTCCTGTAGTCGGTTCAGTTCGGCTATTCCTCTTCCGTTGCGCTGAACCTTAAGTTCGCTTTACGGCTACTGCTAGCGTCAATTTCTCGCCCGTGGAGCCGTAGCCTAAGGGACTTTCAGCCCTCAGTAATAATGTAGTCTTTTATTATGCGGTTAAATTTTTCAAAAATACTTACTTATTAGTTTTCTCAGGATTCCAAAAAAAATGAATGCGTTTAAAAATAATTCGATCGAAATTTTGCCCCTGCGCTCTCAAAAATGATTAAAGTGTTATACATTTTTGAAATCACCATTTCAAACACTTTTAAATGAGCTGCCACATGATGTACTTTCCCATTAAAAAAAAATTAAAGTTACGCCTGTCACCTGAAGAGGGATCGTGTAAAGTTCGAAACATTGATGTTATAATATACTTTGATAATTTTAAAAATCGACCTGTCTGAGCGTTTTGCTTATGTACTAAAAATAAATAAGTTAATAAGGGGGGGGGGGAGTGTAACACTTATTCCAGTGCACTGTATAAGCGATATAATAATTATGAGAAATCACACAGTGTAAAGTCCTAAAGGTTAAGGACAAAAAAGGGGATTTAAAAAATTATTATTAATCAATTAATATGATACATTGGGCTAATGCATTCAGTAATTATTAATATAAAATACGTTCATAGCAGGAATGAACGAAACTGATTGTAAGAATGAATAGAATTGCTTGTAAGAATAACCGTATTTATTGTGCCAATGAACGGAATTAATTGTAACAATAAACGGAAATAATTGTAGAAATAAACGAAATACGTTAGGAGAAATAACACTGTTATTGGCACAACGAATGGTCTTCGTCGGTCAATTAACGACGTTGTTGTTTCAATAAATAGTGTTCGTTGACTCAATGAACTGAGTTCGTAATATCAATAAAATGATATTATGGTATACATAATGAATGTTCGTCCATTCAATAAACGTAATACATTGGCTCAACTAACGAAAATAATGAATTGATGAACATCGCTTTATTGTTCCAATAAAACCAAGAATTGGACAAATTTTAAGAATTGCGTTTGTTGTCTGAATAAACATTTTTATTGATATTACGTACCTTTTTCGTTGAGTGTTCCTTTTGCGAATTCTCGTTTTAATGTTTCGAAAGCTTCCTCCTGTTCTTCTTTCCAATTCCATTTTATTCCTTTTTTAAGCAACTTTATCAGAGGGATTTCCTTTTGGCTCAAATCGGGAATCAGTTTTTTAAAATAATTAATCGTGCCAAGAAAACCTCTCAATGTTTTCAAATTCGTTGGTCTTGGGTATTCATCTATGAGCTTGACTCTGTCTTCGGATAATCTTACTGTTTTGGTGTCCAATTGAAAACCCAATAAATGACTTCTTTTTGAAAAAATTGACATTTTTCAATGTTTAATTTCAATCCCGCTGTGTCCAATTCTTCCAGAATTATTTCTATGTGTTTCAGATGACTCTGAGTATCTTGTGAAAAAATTAATAAATCATCGATATAATGAACTATGAAATCTTCGTGGCGATTCAAAATGGTATGTAGAGCTCGGACGAGTGCAGCACAAGCACTCTGCAATCCAAACGGCACTACCTTAAACCGGTAGACAATACCATCAATAGAAAAAGCGGTGTAGTTTCTACACTTTTCAGCTAACGGTATCAACCAAAAACTGTGTTTTAAGTCAATTTTCGAAAATATGTGTGACCCGGTGATTCTTCCAAAAATGGCCTCGATGTTTAGAGGTGATTCATATTGTGATACTGTGTGCTGGTTGATATTCCTGGCATCTAAACATAATCTCAATTCTCCACTGCTTTTCTTTACTATCACAATCGGGTTAACATACGGTGAATCACATCTTTCGATGATTTGATCTTCCAACATTTTATTTATTTCTTCTTTCACCTCTTGTCGATACTTGTATGGAATCGGGTAAGTCTTTGATCGAAAATTTCCCAAGTTTTTCACCTCAAATGAATGTTCGTACTTTTTAGCCACTCTGTTTTCCTCATTGATCAAATTTTCGTAGTTTCTTAACATCAACCGCAATTCTTTTTCTTTCCCTTCTCCACATATCAATTTTCTGTCTTTTTTCTCAGATTCTTCACACAAGTTTACCGTGCATTCTGCATCCTCGTTTGCATATACCTCCTCTTCAAATACCACTGTTTCAATCATATTCTTTTCACTTTCATTTTTTAGCTTTATTTCTTCTTCTCCTGAGCCCGTCTCTTCTTTTGAGGAATCCCAGGTTTCCTTTGTTTCTGATACTCTCAAATTTTCTTCTTCTGGGCTCAACTCTTCTTTTGAGGAGCCACAGGTTTCATTTTCTTTTATCTTTTTCTGACCTTTTCTCCTTTTTCTTCTTTGTCCTTGCTTCGCTGCCAAATTCATTTCCACTGTTTGTTCTTTACCTGATTCGTCCGTATTTTGTTTCTCATGTTCCTTGTCCTGTTCTTTTTCTTTTTCTTCTGTTAGTTTCATCGTATTATTTTTAAAATCTATCACTACATGTTTTTCTGCCAATTCGTCCACTCCTACTATCATGTCATGTGACATGTTTGGCATTATTACACATTGTAGTGCATACATATTCTTGCCCAGTCGTACCATTACTCGTATGCCTTCATTTATAGTTGCCAATGTCCGTTTGTTTGCGCCCACTAAATTTACCCTAGGTATTTTATAAATTAAATTTGTTAAGTTAACTTCTTCTATTAGTTTTCTGTTGACCAATGTTATTTCAGATCCAGTGTCTATCATAATTTTAATTGGTTTCTCGTTGATAAATCCATCCACAAATTTTAAATTAATTCCATTTTTCTTTTCGTTGTTTCCTGCCAATTTAATAAACTCCTTGGGGTGACAAAAAATTCCTGTTTGCTTTTTGGTTTTTAGTGAGCGCCGTCGTGAAAAGACGCCGGTTGCTCATCGTTGTTTATATTTTCGTCATAATGTCTCTCTCCGTCATATTCATCTGTCTGGGTATTATTTACTTCTCTTCTATTTTCTCTTGGTCTGTCGGATCTGTTTCGGTTTTCTCGATATACCTGTTCATTTTGTCTACCATTATTTCTGTTTTCTTGATTTGAGCGTGTGGTGTTTCTATTCTGGTATTCTCGATTTCTGTCCTCATTCCATTGCCTATTTCTTTGTTCATAATTTCCTCTTCCGTTGTCTCTATTTTCGTTTTCCCTTCTGGGATTAAAATCTCGTCTTGTATAGTCCCTCCTATTTTGATTTCTATCTCTGTAATCTTGTGTTTCTCGGGGCCTGTAATCTTCTCGCGACCTTCTTGATTTTCTTTCTCTTAGACGTGATTCTCTTATTTGTAGGAATTGGCATAAACTATCTATGTCTTTGTAATTTTGCAATGTGATATGGTCTTCCAGCGTTTCCTCGAAATGTCTTGCAATCAGTTCGACTAATTGTTCCGATGAGTAATTATATTGTAAATGTTTTGCATTATTGTAAATTTGCAAAGCATATGTCCTTTCTGATACACCCATCCTATCATTGTATTTCCCATTTTGCAATTCCTTGTTAATTTCCAATTGTTGGACCTTTCCCCAGAAATAATTCAAACATTTTTGTTCAAATTGTTGCCAATTGCCGAATTCTTCTTCTTTACTATCGAACCATAGGCTTGCTTCATATTTGAGATGGTTTCTGATAGTTTCTTTTGCTGTATCGAAATTTCCGATGTGTTGTATTTTCTTTTTCAGGCTATTTATGAACGGCACTGGGTGTAATCTTCTTACATCCCCGCCAAACCTTATCTTCACGTCATCTGTGCTATGTATAACCATTTCTCTTCTTTCTCCGACATTTTGTTGTGTCCGGTTTTCGGTGACTTGTTTTTCTATTTCTGTGATTCTTTTTTCCACTTCTTCTCTGTCTACTTGAATAGCATTTTCCAACTTATTTTCCAAATTTTCTAGTTCCTTTTTCTGGCCATTCGTTAACTCCTTTATTTTATCTTGAATTTTCATTTCATACTTTTCTATGCGTTCCTCCATTTTCTTGTTGTTCTCTTCTATGGCTTGTTTTGTTTCCTTCTGATTTTCTTGCATTATTCTTTTTGTTTCATCCATTTTTTGATCCAATTTTTGTTGTGTTTCATCCATTTTTCGTTGTGTTTCCTCCATTTTTTGATCCACTTTATCCATTTTCTTTGATGTTTCTTCCTGATTTTTCTCCATTGTTTGTTTTGTTTCTCTTTGATTATCATCCAGTTTTTGTTGTGTTTCATCCATTTTCTGTTCCATTCTTTGTGACTGGAGTTGCATCATTTGTAATAATTTATCTATTCCTGATAATTCCTGCTGTTCTGATGCCATGATTGTCTTGTCTAAAATATCTTCTTGGTCTGAATTATTCTCTTGATTTGAATGTTCTTTTTGTTTTTTGTTGCCTTTGCTTTGGCTTCTTGTCACAGACATTTGTTTTCAAGAAGTACTGTCCCCGCCAAATATGAAATTTTACTAGTATGTTACCAAGACGACTTTTTCTCACCCAAATATTATAAATTGTCAATAAATATATCAAATGTAAATATCGTAAAATAAAATATTAAATCAGTTATGTAAAATTTGTACCTAAAGAGATCTAAAATTTTATGTTATCAAATGTAAGTATCTCACTTTTTACCACAGGCATATAAATTTTCAAATACCGGCTTTACTCTTTCTATCCTTCAAATTTGCCACTAGAAATACTTTACAATGCTTTCCACGTTGGACGACAGTTGATGTGATCTTGATTATTGATATGAGATAATATTCTTATATGTCACTTAATTTAATCAATGTATTAATACTAATCTAATTAATTAACCAGATCACATATCAATATGTTTTCAATCTCAGGGCGAATTATAAATTAATTACTTACTTTCGTGGCTTCTAAATATTTCTTAATGGTTCCTAATCGGGATAGAAAAGAAAAGAGTAAAAAAAATACACATATGGGTTACAATTATAATCAAAATATTTTTTATTTTATTTAAAAGGCAATCAATGCTTAATATTTGCTATTTCTTATTATTCTTAAACATAACATTTACAAATGGGAATCTTATTTCCTTTTGGTTTTCAATTGAAAGTTTTTATTAACATTTAACTATTAGGAGTTATTAGGAACAACTCTATTTAAGTTTGATGAAGCTTTTCTGATATTATTGATTATGTTATTCAATTTTTTATGTGGAATTTAATACGAAAAACCCATACATTCATGTCCAAACAAATGAGACTGACCTTTTCCTGGTGAACTGAAAATGTCCTCACACAAGACCCGTTTCCTGCTATCCTTGGCTGCGATCAAACCTCGTCCTGGCTTCCAGTAATGTTCTCCTTTGAAAAACTAGCTCGTATAGCTCTCGTTCCTGCGTCTGTCGTGATGCTGTGTTCTACCTTTCTCGAAACTGCTATCAGCTACCGGGACACTCTTGGCTCAAGGAGGTTCTTTTACTCTCGACCTGGCCTACTTCTCGTTCCACGATAGATACTCCACACTCACGGAACTACATCGGCTTTCTCACTCTCCGTACACTACCGTCTACTACTCGACTTCACTTCTCGACAGCTCAAAACATTCTGCTCTCACTTTCTCATCCATTCCCCTACTTTCTAAATATCCCTTCCAGATTCACAAATCAATCTTCCACCACCAACTCTCATTCGTAATATTCCTCAAAACCAATTTTTAATCTTTTTAAATATGCTTAATGGATTTCAAAAGAAAATATTTAATTCCCATTCTAAAATACTTTCTAACTATTTACAAATTTTAATGACCTATTCTCTCTTTCAAATGAGTCTTATTTAGCATAGGCTAATGATCGAAACCTTCCGCGAAAAACGATAATGAACTATCATCTATTTCACTGAGTTTTATTTAGCATAGGCTAATGATCGAAACCTTCCGCGAAAAACGATAATGAACTATCATCTATTTCACTGAGTTTTATTTAGCATAGGCTAATGATCGACCTTCCGAGAAGAACGATAATGGTACGCGTCATTCACTTTGTTTATCTAAGCACATTGTTCCGAGTTTCGTACGCTTATTCTAATCACTTCTTAAAATTAAATATAACAATTTGTTGTATACAGGTTGTTCTAAATTTATATGCCCGAGGTTGAGAAAATTAAAAATATTTTATATTAAAGTGAATTTTGTTTATAATTATCAAAATTTAATTTTCATATCAAATAGAAATATAACAATATATATATATATATATATATATATATATATATATATATATATATATATATATATATATATATAGAAGGGGTTGAAGTTATATATATATATATATATACATATATATACTGCTCCGTAAAAATTCATAACATAACATTCTCTCATAACATCTTAGAGAAACACGATGTGCATTTTTTTAAATTTTCAAAATATTACGTGTATTGTATATAAAATATGTTTGTTAACAGTGTAATGTTTAATAATTAAAAGTGCTTATTGAAAATGGCAAACAGCCGAAACGTCTAAGCAAAATCAAGTGTTTTATTTATAACAGACCGCAAACCCAGGAATTAAAAACCAACTGTTTATATATATATATATATATATATATATATATATATAATTTTCACAACCTAAAATGGTGGATGTGTGAATTATTCGTAAGGGGATTTCTCCACATTCTCTATTTCATTTGATTGATATCGTACGAGTGGTCGTTAAAACAATAACTTCTCATCTTTTGTTTTCAACATATGTTTTACTTCGAGTAATTAGGGAATTAAAACTTGAGACTGTCATTTTCGGATTTGGCGTAGATCTACGCTTCTGCTATGTCTTGGTCTCGAATGTTGTTTTTGAGTGGAATGTGTCTAAGGATATTCAACCTCTCATCCTTACCGATGAGCCCAGAGAGGTTGAAGAGGGCGAAACACATTGCTAAGAACTAGTGTTTGGATTTTTAATTCTATTCAAAAAATTTACCCCACCCCAAAATGGTGGATGTGTGAATTATTCGTAAGGGGATTTCTCCACATTCTCTATTTCATTTGATATATATATATATATATATATATATATATATATATATATATATATATATATATATATGTTACACTTGAAGTTTTCGCGGGAGCTATATGTGCTTTCTGTTGTTTTCCGGGTTTGACTCCGCGTTGAATAATTTTGGTTTTGAGAAAAACCATACGCGGAAGAAGCGGATTCTTACGTCAAGAACGCGAGCCACTTCATCGAGCGTATAAAAGATGTGACTCTTGAGCCGGGACATTTGCTAGTCAGCTTCGATGTAGTCTCACTTTTCACGAATGTTCCTATAGATGAATCACTGGACATCATAAGCAAAAAGTATCCAATATCACCGGATACACTAAACCTAACCAAACACTGTTTAAATAACACTTATTTCATCTATAAGGAACAAAGATATAAACAAGTTGAGGGAGCACCGATGGGTTCCCCACTGTCACCAGTGATAGCGAACTTGTTTATGAAGGAAATAGAACAGCGGGCAATAGAAACAGCTGAATACAAACCCAAACTGTGGCTTAGATACGTGGATGACACTTTTATCATCTGGACCCACGGAGAAGAAAAACTAAAGGCTTTTTTAGAACACATCAACAATATCCACCATAAAATTCAGTTTACCATGGAACTGGAAGAAAACGATCAAATTCCATTCTTAGATGTGTTAATAATAAAGAAACAAGACGGACACATAGGCCATACAGTGTATCGGAAACCGACACATACCGATAGATATCTAAATGCTGCTTCACACCACCATCCTGCACAATTGCATTCAGTCATCAAAACCTTGATTACAAGATCCGAAAGACTGACAGACCAAGAACATCAAAATGAAGAAATGCATAACGTGAAAACAGCGTTAAGAAAAAACGGCTTCTCAACATACAACATCGAAAAAGCTCAAAATGCTCGAAGAAGAGATAAGGACCCTACAGAAGACAATAAACCGATCGGCAAAACCATTCTGCCATATATGAAGAGTACAACAGAGAAAATAGGGAGAGTGCTGAGAAAACACAACATAGAAACGATATTTAATACGGACAGAAAGATCTCAACTATTTTACCAACACCAAAGACCAAAATATCGTTAGAAAGTCAAGGTGTATACGAGATTCCGTGTGGGGATTGTGGAAAGTCGTACATTGGACAGACCAACCGAAGAATCCAGGTAAGACGAGAAGAACACCGAAATGCTATCGAAAGGGGAGAAACCACGTCATCCCTGGCTCAACATGTCGCAAATACAGGACACACAATAAACCTGAACCAAACAACGATGTTAGCTAACATCGAAGTAAAAAGAAAACGGGAAATCAGAGAATCGATAGAAATTGAAAGAAATCCCAACGGCCTAAACCAAAGAGATGATGCGCAACGGCTTCCTACAACATGGAAAACGGTACTGAATAAAAAGACCAAAATAAATCAGGCCGCAATATCCACGCGTAACATCCCGCCGACGACTGCAACCTACACCGGACCAATAACAAGAGCCCGAGTTCGCGCAGGGCAAGCAGCAGCAGCATCAGGATCAACTACATAAGCCGTGTTCGTGCTGCATGCCCCGAGTATGCCCAGAGGAAGAACGCCTGCGCATTACGTTTTCGGATGGCAATATTCGACCTTATTGAACGTCCAATTTTGTAATGCGCAGGCGTTCTCCCTCTGGGCATACTCGGGGCATGCAGCGCGAACACAGCTATAAGTGACAGTATCGTGAGTAAGAATTCAGTTTACTTCAAGCAGCAGCGAGAAGGGGAACTACCTGACTTGACAATGGCAAGTGAGATCTTGCCGAAACGTCGTCAAAATAATGGTTTTTCTCAAAACCAAAATTATTCAACGCGGAGTCAAACCCGGAAAACAACAGAAAGCATATATATATATATATATACATATATATATATATATATATATATATACATATATATATATATATATATATATATATATATATATATATATATATATATATATATATATATATATTGTTATATTTCTATTTGATATGAAAATTAAATTTTGATAATTATAAACAAAATTCACTTTAATATAAAATATTTTTAATTTTCTCAACCTCGGGCATATAAATTTAGAACAACCTGTATACAACAAATTGTTATATTTAATTTTAAGAAGTGATTAGAATAAGCGTACGAAACTCGGAACAATGTGCTTAGATAAACAAAGTGAATGACGCGTACCATTATCGTTCTTCTCGGAAGGTCGATCATTAGCCTATGCTAAATAAAACTCAGTGAAATAGATGATAGTTCATTATCGTTTTTCGCGGAAGGTTTCGATCATTAGCCTATGCTAAATAAGACTCATTTGAAAGAGAGAATAGGTCATTAAAATTTGTAAATAGTTAGAAAGTATTTTAGAATGGGAATTAAATATTTTCTTTTGAAATCCATTAAGCATATTTAGAAAGATTAAAAATTGGTTTTGAGGAATATTACGAATGAGAGTTGGTGGTGGAAGATTGATTTGTGAATCTGGAAGGGATATTTAGAAAGTAGGGGAATGGATGAGAAAGTGAGATCAGAATGTTTTGAGCTGTCGAGAAGTGAAGTCGAGTAGTAGACGGTAGTGTACGGAGAGTGAGAAAGCCGGTAGTTCCGTGAGTGTGGAGTATCTATCGTGGAACGAGAAGTAGGCCAGGTCGAGAGTAAAAGAACCTCCTTGAGCCAAGAGTGTCCCGGTAGCTGATAGCAGTTTCGAAAAAGGTAGAACACAGCATCACGACAAAAGCAGGAACGAGAGCTATTCGAGCTAGTTTTTCAAAGGAGAACATTACTGGAAGCCAGGACGAGGTTTGATCGCAGCCAAGGATAGCAGGAAACGGGTCTTGTGTGAGGACATTTTCAGTTCACCAGGAAAAGGTCAGTCTCATTTGTTTGGACATGAATGTATGGGTTTTTCGTATTAAATTCCACATAAAAAATTGAATAACATAATCAATAATATCAGAAAAGCTTCATCAAAGTTAAATAGAGTTGTTCCTAATAACTCCTAATAGTTAAATGTTAATAAAAACTTTCAATTGAAAACCAAAAGGAAATAAGATTCCCATTTGTAAATGTTATGTTTAAGAATAATAAGAAATAGCAAATATTAAGCATTGATTGCCTTTTAAATAAAATAAAAAATATTTTGATTATAATTGTAACCCATATGTGTATTTTTTTTACTCTTTTCTTTTCTATCCCGATTAGGAACCATTAAGAAATATTTGAAGCCACGAAAGTAAGTAATTAATTTATAATTCGCCCTGAGATTGAAAACATATTGATATGTGATCTGGTTAATTAATTAGATTAGTATTAATACATTGATTAAATTAAGTGACATATAAGAATATTATCTCATATCAATAATCAAGATCACATCAACTGTCGTCCAACGTGGAAAGCATTGTAAAGTATTTCTAGTGGCAAATTTGAAGCATAGAAAGAGTAAAGCCGGTATTTGAAAATTTATATGCCTGTGGTAAAAAGTGAGATACTTACATTTGATAACATAAAATTTTAGATCTCTTTAGGTACAAATTTTACATAACTGATTTAATATTTTATTTTTACGATATTTACATTTGATATATTTATTGACAATTTATAATATTTGGGTAAAAAAAAAGTCGTATTGGTAACATACTAGTAAAATTTCATATTTGGCGGGGATAATACTTCTTGAAAACAAATGTCTGTGACAAGAAGCCAAAGCAAGGATAACAAAAAACAAAAAGAACATTCAGACCAAGAAGATATTTTAGACACGACAATCATGGCATCAGAACAGCAAGAATTATCAGGAATAGATAAATTATTACAAATGATGCAACTCCAGTCACAAAGAATGGAACAGAAAGTGGATGAAACACAACAAAAACTGGATGACAATCAAAGAGAAACAAAACAAACAATGGAGAAAAATCAGGAAGAAACATCAAAGAAAATGGATAAAGTGGATCAAAAAATGGAGGAAACACAACGAAAAATGGATGAAACACAACAAAAATTGGATCAAAAAATGGATGAAACAAAAAGAATAATGCAAGAAAATCAGAAGGAAACAAAACAAGCCATAGAAGAGAACAACAAGAAAATGGAGGAACGCATAGAAAAGTATGAAATGAAAATTCAAGATAAAATAAAGGAGTTAACGAATGGCCAGAAAAAGGAACTAGAAAATTTGGAAAATAAGTTGGAAAATGCTATTCAAGTAGACAGAGAAGAAGTGGAAAAAAGAATCACAGAAATAGAAAAACAAGTCACCGAAAACCGGACGCAACAAAATGTCGGAGAAAGAAGAGAAATGGTTATACATAGCACAGATGACGTGAAGATAAGGTTTGGCGGGGATGTAAGAAGATTACACCCAGTGCCGTTCATAAATAGCCTGAAAAAGAAAATACAGCACATCGGAAATTTCGAAACAGCAAAAGAAACTATCAGAAACCATCTCAAAAATGAAGCAAGCCTATGGTTCGATTGCAAAGAAGAAGAATTTGACAGTTGGCAACAATTTGAACAAAAATTTTTGAATTATTTCTGGGGAAAAGTCCAACAATTGGAAATTAACAAGGAATTGCAAAATGGGAAATACAATGATAGGATGGGTATATCAGAAAGGACATATGCATTACAAATTTACTATAACGCAAAACATTTACAATATAATTACTCATCGGAACAATTAGTCGAACTGATTGCAAGACATTTCGAAGAAACGCTGGAAGACCATATCACATTGCAAAACTACAAAGACATAGATAGTTTATGCCAATTCCTACAAATAAGAGAATTACGTGTAAGAGAAACAAAATCAAGAAGGTCGCGAGAAGATTACAGGCCCCGAGAAACACAGGATTACAGAGATAGAAATCAAAATAGGAGGGACTATACAAGACGAGATTTTAATCCCAGAAGGGAAAACGAAAATAGAGACAACGGAAGAGGAAATTATGAACAAAGAAATAGGCAATGGAATGAGGACAGAAATCGAGAATACCAGAATAGAAACACCACACGCTCAAATCAAGAAAACAGAAATAATGGTAGACAAAATGAACAGGGATATCAAGAAAATCGAAACAGATCCGACAGACCAAGAGAAAATAGAAGAGAAGTAAATAATACCCAGACAGATGGATATGACGGAGAGAGACATTATGACGAAAATATAAACAACGATGAGCAACCGGCGTTTTTTCACGACGGCGCTCACTAAAAACCAAAAATCAAACAGGAATCTTTTGTAACCCCAAGGAGTTTATTAAATTGGCAAGAAACAACGAAAAGAAAAATGGAGTTAATTTAAAATTTGTGGATGGATTTATCAACGAGAAACCAATTAAAATTATGATAGACACTGGATCTGAAATAACATTGGTCAACAGAAAACTAATAGAAGAAGTTAACTTAACAAATTTAATTTACAAAATACCTAGGGTAAATTTAGTGGGCGCAAACAAACGGACATTGGCAACTATAAATGAAGGCATACGAGTAATGGTACGACTGGGTAAGAAGATGTATGCACTACAATGTGTAATAATGCCAAACATGTCACATGACATGATAGTAGGAGTTGACGAATTGGCAGAAAAACATGTAGTGATAGATTTTAAAAATAATACGATGAATCTAACAGAAGAAAAAGAAGAAGAACAGGACAAGGAACAGGAGAAACAAAATACGGACGAATCAGGTAAAGAACAAACAGTGGAAATGAATTTGGCAACGAAGCAAGGACAAAGAAGAAAAGGGAGAAAAAGTCAGAAAAAGACAAAAGAAAATGAAACCTGTGGCTCCTCAAAAGAAGAGTTGAGCCCAGAAGAAGAAAATTTGAGAGTATCAGAAACAAAGGAAACCTGGGATTCCTCAAAAGAAGAGACGAGCTCAGGAGAAGAAGAAATAAAGCAAAAAAAATGAAAGCGAAAAAGATATGATCGAAACAGTGGCATTTGAAGAGGAGGCATATGAAAACGAGGATGCAGAATACACGATAAAAGTATGTGAAAAATCTGAGGAAAAAGACAGAAGATTAATATGGGAAAAAGGGAAAGACAACATAATAGCCGACACTCTAACACAGGATGAGGACACTGAAAATAAGGAAACAATTACTCTACAGGTGGGACTAATTAGAGTAATACAAGAAGAAGGGTATAAGACGTAGATTAAAGTAAGGAAATATACAGGGAGTTGGTTTTGCCTCGAGAAAATTTATTTAAAAATGCAGATAAATTTTATCGAATACAAGGCGGGGATTTGTTATATTTCTATTTGATATGAAAATTAAATTTTGATAATTATAAACAAAATTCACTTTAATATAAAATATTTTTAATTTTCTCAACCTCGGGCATATAAATTTAGAACAACCTGTATACAACAAATTGTTATATTTAATTTTAAGAAGTGATTAGAATAAGCGTACGAAACTCGGAACAATGTGCTTAGATAAACAAAGTGAATGACGCGTACCATTATCGTTCTTCTCGGAAGGTCGATCATTAGCCTATGCTAAATAAAACTCAGTGAAATAGATGATAGTTCATTATCGTTTTTCGCGGAAGGTTTCGATCATTAGCCTATGCTAAATAAGACTCATTTGAAAGAGAGAATAGGTCATTAAAATTTGTAAATAGTTAGAAAGTATTTTAGAATGGGAATTAAATATTTTCTTTTGAAATCCATTAAGCATATTTAGAAAGATTAAAAATTGGTTTTGAGGAATATTACGAATGAGAGTTGGTGGTGGAAGATTGATTTGTGAATCTGGAAGGGATATTTAGAAAGTAGGGGAATGGATGAGAAAGTGAGATCAGAATGTTTTGAGCTGTCGAGAAGTGAAGTCGAGTAGTAGACGGTAGTGTACGGAGAGTGAGAAAGCCGGTAGTTCCGTGAGTGTGGAGTATCTATCGTGGAACGAGAAGTAGGCCAGGTCGAGAGTAAAAGAACCTCCTTGAGCCAAGAGTGTCCCGGTAGCTGATAGCAGTTTCGAAAAAGGTAGAACACAGCATCACGACAAAAGCAGGAACGAGAGCTATTCGAGCTAGTTTTTCAAAGGAGAACATTACTGGAAGCCAGGACGAGGTTTGATCGCAGCCAAGGATAGCAGGAAACGGGTCTTGTGTGAGGACATTTTCAGTTCACCAGGAAAAGGTCAGTCTCATTTGTTTGGACATGAATGTATGGGTTTTTCGTATTAAATTCCACATAAAAAATTGAATAACATAATCAATAATATCAGAAAAGCTTCATCAAAGTTAAATAGAGTTGTTCCTAATAACTCCTAATAGTTAAATGTTAATAAAAACTTTCAATTGAAAACCAAAAGGAAATAAGATACCCATTTGTAAATGTTATGTTTAAGAATAATAAGAAATAGCAAATATTAAGCATTGATTGCCTTTTAAATAAAATAAAAAATATTTTGATTATAATTGTAACCCATATGTGTATTTTTTTTACTCTTTTCTTTTCTATCCCGATTAGGAACCATTAAGAAATATTTGAAGCCACGAAAGTAAGTAATTAATTTATAATTCGCCCTGAGATTGAAAACATATTGATATGTGATCTGGTTAATTAATTAGATTAGTATTAATACATTGATTAAATTAAGTGACATATAAGAATATTATCTCATATCAATAATCAAGATCACATCAATATATATATATATATATATATATATATATATATATATATATATATATATATATATATATATATATATATATATATATGAAGTAGCCGAATTCTTTGTCTCTTTTTTCACCCACTTGACCGATAAAACCCTACACTTACGAGTGCTCCTTTTTTATATTGGAATTGACGGTCGTACTCCTTTATGATATATATATATATATATATATATATATATATATATATATATATAATCGTGAACTTGTTCTATTTCATCTTGTCCAATCCTCATTGTGATGTCTCATCTGTACTTGTTGTGATTTTGGTCCTGCTGTAATTCATATCAAGGCCTATCTTTCCAGCTTCTTTGTCCAGTTCTTTCATCATTTCAAACAATTCTTCTTTTTTTCCGGCTATCAATACGATGTCATTAGCGTACCTTAGATGGTTCAAACGTTGTTTGAATTGTCAGATTGTTATATTGGTAAAAAATGGCGTAAACCAAAGGGATGTGGCAAGACAATTCAATGTTAGTCGTTCAACTGTACAGAGAACTTACCAACGATTTTTTGAGACACGATCCCATCAACAGCGACCCAGTATGGGAGCCAACATATTAAAAAAAATTATTTAAAAATGATTTAATATACAGGGTGTTTGGTAAAGAATGCGCCATAGCTCAACCTTAGATTCCTGAGGTTAAAATAGGTCGATTTAAGCTAGCTTACCTTATTACAAAAGTTGATAATGACCGAAATACAGGGTATCAAAGTTAAACTTTTATTTTATTTATTCTTGAATATTTCTAAACAGGCATGGGATAATAACACGGAATGTGGTAAACAGGTGTTTTTTGGGACGAAAAATCTAAATCCGCCACCAAAAATGATGTATTACCCAAAGGGCGCCACATACGTATTTCAGCGCTCATTTAATACGTTCAATTTTTTTATCCCCCACTCTACATACTTTTGAATCAAAACTTTTATTCTCTTAATATTTTTACTTAAAAAAGATATACTACATTCATCTCGCTAAACTCAACTGTTTTCGAGATAAACGCATTTTAAGTCTGCGATACAACATATTTTTTTGCATGTTATTATTATCCAGATTTAGCCATACGGCTCACACTCCCTCTAAGGGGAAAATTGACTCATCCCAGATACCTACGATATCAAAAGGATTGAGCTCTGGTGGGACTCTTTCCGTATTATCGAGCCCTAGGTGACTTGGAATGCAGGTGTATCTCCCAAAAATTTTCGTACACTTCTGGCCGTCGCGAGTAGTACATCTTTCTGCATGGTCTTATAAAGATGTTCATTCAGACCCAGCTTTTTATGCTTTCGAGGAGGTTCTTCGAAATGACTCCAGTAGTAGACATAATAATCGGTATCGTCTGGGTACTTTGCATTCTCCATTGCCTTCGTATTTGAATTTCCAGATCTCTGTACTTAACGATCTTTTCAGTAAATTTACTACGTAGATTATTGTTGTTAGGTATCGCCACATCAATTAGTGTTGTTTGTCTTGTTAATTTATTAACTAGTACGAGATCTGGTCTATTATGTGCCACTGTGAGCACAGTGCGGTCCCAGTATAGCTTGTAGTTGCCATCCTCAAGCATACTCTCAGGGACGTATTGATAATATGGGAGAGAGTCCGTTTGGAGAAGTCCCAGCTTGATCGCTATCTCTTGATGAAGGATTTTTCCCACTGCGTCATGCTGTTCCTTGTATTCAGTTGCAGCAAATGCCTGGCAGCCCCCTGTAAGATATTGGATGGTTTCTTGGGCTTGACATCCATATCGGCATTTGTCGTTTTGAACCTGAGGGTCTTTGACGATATATTTCAGGTAACTTCTGGTTGGTATAACATAATGAACACTCCGTTTCAGGGAACATCTTTCCTGCTGTCAACCAATAGTTCGACGCTGCATTGTCGACATAGTCTTGGCTGACCTCATTGGGATGTCGCCCGTGCAGAGGTTTACCCATCCAGTTGCGCATTTTTCGTCCTAAGTGAGGTGGTTTGTGCGCATTTCTTGTTCCCTAAGTTTGATCGGTGTTGTGTCATCTACTGCGCAGTTGTTTATCTAATTGCTTACCTATATCCATAAGTCTTCTTCCTCCTAAATACCGCGGTAATGTCGTTCGTTCTACTGCACTTTTAGGGTGGTGTTTTTGTGCTTTTGTGAGGTGTGTTCGTATTTTTCGCTGAAGATTTTCTATATCTGTTTTTGTCCACTTAACAATACCAAATGAATAGCTAAGCGCGGAACAAGCGTAGGTGTTTAGTGCCTTAAACAAATTTTTACTGTTAAGCTGTGAACGAAGCAGCTGTTTTACCCTTCGTATAAACTCAGTAGTTATCTCAGTTTTCATTTGCTTATGGTCAATTTTCCACGCCTGCTTTACTCCAAGATATTTGTAAGTACATATCGTTTTCGCCCATGGCCTCGATGTTCTGGCCATTTTGCATATCGAATCCACCGGGCTGTACCTTTCCTCTGACTATATTCAAAACACGACACTTGTCTAGGCCGAACTGCATAGGTACTAATATAATTAGAGAATGTTTCTAAAGTTATTAGCATCTGTTGTAGGTCTTTTCGAGTGGAAGCCATTAACTTCAAATCATCCATATACAACAGATGATTGAGCTTCGCTACCACAGTATTATTGTTTTTAATGCTAAAACCTGAGTCAGTAGAGTTTAATAGCTGGGAAAGGAGTTTAAAGCTAAACAGAACCACAATGGACTCAACGAGTCTCCTTGAAACAGGCCCCGGTTGACTGCGATATTTTCCGTTTCGATATTGTTTTCACTAGGTATTTGGAGGTGAATTTTAGTCTTCCAATCTGTCATTATATGCCTTAAAAAGGTCACTATGTTATCATCAACTTTGTATATTCTCACTATATCTATAAGCCATTCATGCGGTACTGAATCAAAGGCCTTTTTGTAGTCAATAAAGGCAGTAAAAAGGTTCCTTTTTTAGTGAATGCCTGGTTAGAAATGACTGAGTCGATGAAAAGTTGTTCTTTGCAACCCAAGGGACCCTTAGCGCATCCTTTCTGTTGAGGCTCTATGATATTGTTTAGAGCACAGTGTTGGTAGATACTACGGGTTACACAGGATGTGACCAATTTATACAAAGTTGGAAGACAAGTAATTGGGCGGTACTTGGCTGGATCTTGGGTGTTATTTTGATCCTTTGGTATTAAATAAGTGGTTCCCTGAGTTAAAAATGATGGTATTTCCTGCGGATTAGAAATAACATGGTTAATTAACGTTGATAAACACTCATGAATACACCAATACTTTTTAAGCCAGAAGTTCTGAACTCCGTTTGGTCCAGGGGATTTCCAGTTATGAAGCTCTTTGATGACATTTGAGACCTCTTCAGTCGTGAATGGTTCGTAGTTAGCAGTAACGTAGTGGGGACAGTTGTGCGTCGTATCTTCTATCCAGCCAGCATTGTTGTTAAAAGCAGCTGGTGGAAAGTTGATTTCCCCAAAACTCATGAATTTCTTCTTGGCTTGGGTAAGACTTGTCGGCACTTTCTACGGTGGAATTGAGTTTTTGGAATATTATTATTATGCATAACATTATTATTGTGATATAGAAATCTGAATTATGTAATTGAGTTTGTGATATTTATGTTTTATTGCATTATTGTTTTATTATTACTATGTTATTGTATTTTAATTATTGACACACGTATTATGTATATTGGAATATATTATAAACTTGTAATCTTATTGGGCTGCAGCCCGTTGAAAATAAATAAATAAATAAATAAATACCATTGTAGTTACACCCGAAAAATAACTTAAAACCATAATAATTGTGCCAGTTCTCATATTTATGTCATTGCATCGCAAATTCGATTTGAAGAAATCTGCGATACATTTTTGGATAATTTTATGGTTTTAAGTTATTTTTCGAGTGTAACTACAATGATATTATGCTAAAAATTATGTTGTCTCGCAGATTTAAAATGCGTTTATCTCGAAAACGGTTAAGTTTAGCGAGATAAATGTAGTATACCTTTTTTAAGTAAAACTATTAAGAGAATAAAAGTTTTGCTTCAAAAAGTATGTAGAGTGGGTAATAAAAAAAATTGAACATATAAACCCCTGTTTATCCGTGTTAGTATCCCATGCCTGTTAGGAAATATTCCAGAATAAATAAAATAAAAGTTTAATTTTGACACCCTGTATTTCGGTTATTATCAACTTTTGTACTAAGGTAAGTTAGCTTAAATCGACCTATTTTAACCTCAGGAATTTAAGGTTTGGCCCATTCTTTACCAAACACCCTGTATATATGGTGTTTTATTAAAAAAACACAAGTTTGGTTCATTCCGTTGTTCCGACTGACTCTGTATAATCGAAAAAACTGTTAAAAATATTTTTTTGTATACCACATAGTTTACCCGTAATTAAAGAAAACCAGAGTTTTGACGCACCCTGTATACAGGGTGATTGATTAGTGTGATAAAGCTCAGTAGATCCGCTATAGTAATCTATACCTCGTCCAATTTACTTACCGTTGCACGTCATCCGCGCCATAGCCTGTGACACGATACCAACACAAAATATTTAGGCGGTGGGTGTGTTCTTTTTTAGAATCAAAATGATTCTAAAGGGGAACACACCTACCGCCTAGATATTTCGTGTTGGTATCGTGTCACAGGCCATGGCGCGGATGACGTGCAACGGTAAGTAAATTGGACGAGGTATATTAAATATTTGCTACTATACTCCATCTTTCGTAGAATAATTTATTACCTGAATTCTTTATAATAATCTTTACATTAAATTATTTAGAATGTTACAGGGTGTTCGATAACATAGTGGCAGACCAAACTTATGTTTTTTTTAAATAGAACACCCTATATTTTATTTTATATTAGAAATCTTCTTAACTTGCCCATCACAAAAATATAAAGGTTTGTTATGTTATACAGGGTATTTATAAAGTTATAACCAATTTTCTATGAAAATCGTAACAAGTTCAGCTCCCTGCATAATTAAAAATAAGCAAAACAGCAATAGTTTATTGGTGCCATATTTTTTGTTGATTGTGAAAATTTTTAAGAATGGTTGATATTGCTAATTTACTTTATATCGAATACAGGGTGAGTCAAAACGCAAGTACATTCTTTTCTCAGAAATTTTAGATGGAACATCCTGTATTTTATATCACTATCGAAAAGTATCATTGCCGTACTTTAATTTTTGTATAATATTTCCAAATTTGTTAGTTTTCGAGATATTTTCATGTTTCAAAGCAAATTATTAAATTAGGTGTCTAACCTAATAATAAAGTTATGCCTATTAACTGAACCGTTTTTATGAAACGTAGCTTCATCTACAAATAGTACATTATCGAAGAAATCCCTCTGCCATTTTATTTTCTCTAAGGCCCATTCACAAAATAATGTTATCTTTTCAGAATCTTCCTCAATTAATTCTTGGTACAATTGAATGCGGTAAGGGTGCATTCTGTTTTTTGCAAGAATTCTTTGCACAGAATAATAAATTAGTTCGTTTGCTTTGGAAATATTTCGTATACTTGTATGTTGATTTTCAGTAACTGCCAGCAACACAATTTCGTTTTCCTCTGTTATAGTACTTTTTGTTCTCCCGTGTTTTTTTATACATAACTGAACCAGTGCGGTTAAAAACCAATCCTTAATGTTTCAAAGCTTGCTGTTGTAGGTTTTCGTCTTTCAGGGCACCGTTCATAATAAATTCTTACTGATAATAATGCATTTTTATTAAACTCCCCCAATTCCAGATCATATCTACCATTTCATCAACAGTAAAATGCATCTTAACTAATTAATAACACAATACACAAACAATTATGGTGAACCGTCAGTTTTAGACAATTCAGTCATGGCTTACTTACAATTTGGAAAAATTTAGACACCTTATTAATAATAATTTGCTCTGAAAATTGAAAAGGACCACGCAACACTCCTTATGGAAAAGTGGTCCCGGTCAAATTTGATGAAAGTTTGGTCAATGATACTTCTTGATGTGCAGATTAAAAAAGTCCATGGCACTTGGGTCTGAATAACTACTATTCTCGAGTTACAGCCTTCTGAAGTTATTGGATTCGAGTGGATTCTTCATAAATCTTCTAGTTATAATACAAAAAGAGATGGTAGGTGAGAAGAGTCTGTTTTTTTATTGCATGCTCAAATCGTTGTATTCGACTTGAAATAACAGAGAAACGGTAGATTTTACGTGTATGATGGTACTAATACCTTTTATAGTGCTTGAAAAAACCTTTAAAATGAGCAACATTAAATGTCAATTACATTCAAACTGAGCGAGATATGCTGCAAAAAATTGATGACTAACGTATTTTAAGAAAAAATAAGAATTCATTTAACCCCTCATCCGTCAGAATTTAAATACATCGTTTTCCTTCTATAATACTTTTTATTGTAGTGTTATTTCTATGTTCAAAAAGTTGGACGGGTTTAAAATGAATGGTTTTTGAAAAAAATAAAATTAAATTATAGAGAGCATTTAAAATTTTCTAAAAAATCTTCCTTTTTTTCCATGTAACTCGAAAATGATAAGAGATACGAAAAAATATATTGCACAAAAATGTAGGGTCTTTTTAGATAAAAATTTTGTTTTTATTTTTCATTACTGTATCTCTTATTATTTTCAAGTTACATGGAGAAAAAGGAAGATTTTTAAGAACATTTCAAAATGAGCTCTATAATTTGATCTTATTTTTTTTTCAAAAACCATTCATTTTAAACCCGTCCAACTTTTTGAACATAGAAACAACACTATAATAAAAAGTATTGTAGAAGGAAAACGATGCATTTAAATTCTGAAGGATGATGGGTTAGATATACTTCTCATTTTTTCTTAAAATACATTAGCCATAAACTTTTTTGCAGCATATATCGCTTAGTTTGAATGTGATCGACATTTAATATTGCTCGTTTTAAAGCTATTTTCAAACACTACAAAAGGTATTAGTATCATTATACACGAAAAATCGACCGTTTCTCTGTTATTTCAAGTTATTTTTTTTAATACACCGATTTGAGCATGCACCAAAAAAACAAACTCTTCTCACCTACCATATCTCTTTTTGTATTATAAGTAGAAGATTTATGATGGAACGAATCTTTTTGCTTTTTTGTAACCTATAGTTTTCTCGTTAGATGCATAGTTTTTAGGGTTTTCGCAAAAAACCGTCCGTTTTCCAAAAAAAAGTGTAATTTCAATGAAAATGGCCAATTTCAATTGCGAATAACTCAAAAAGTATTGAGTTTTAAAAAAATATTATAGAACAGTTTTTGCTTAGAATTAGGTTCTCTAGCGACTTTTGTGGTTATTTTAAGCAAAAAATTTTCCACCCCTAAGAAGGGGTGGGAACCACCCTCAAGATAAAAGCACACATCGGTATAGGGTAGACTTTGAATTAGGAGATAAGTAGAAGCTATTCCCAAAATTTCATTAAAATCCATGCAGTAGGATGGAATTCGGAGGTAATATCCTATTCTTGCTCCCATTGACTGGAGTACAGGTAAAAAACATGGACTTGATTTCAATACAAAAAAAAACAAAGTACCTGGTAGTCTGTAAATGCTAAATATTAATTACAATTGTCTATGGAAAAATCGGGTTTAAATCATCTTCGACTATTTGTACGTTAACATTTTGCTGATTTCGGTTAGATGCATCATACGTCGTGTTAACTAGGATACTTAACATTGGGTTGATGTCTTGCAAAGCCTAAAAACCATAACACACTCTTGATATGAGCACAAGTACCTACAGTTCTCGCACCAGATTGACAGGTACAGTAGTACCCGTTAATCGGTTCTTCTGCAGGCTCATCTTCATCATTATCTTCATCAACCGTATAGGAAATGAATACTTATTGTTTTGTAGCTTGCCGAAACCTAAAAAATATTCGAATTCTTATGAATCCCGGTTCATTCATATTCTCATCAATTTGAAACTCTTCGTCATTTTCTCTTATTATTTTATCTTGTATGTAAGATGGTGCCAGTTTAATTTAATATATCCCAATCGTAAGGTCTTTTAGGTAGTCTAAGTCGAAAACAGGAAAGTTAGCAAAATCATGATTATGAAGCCTTCTCCATTGACCATTTCTTCTAATCAGATTATCAGTCTCAACTCTAGCTTGTACAACATTGGGAATTAGTAACCTCTGTAATAACTGTTCAGCTGCTTCAGCTGTAGCACCTTGCATGTGGATTGGTGGGTGATAATTATTTAATAGTGCACCAGCAATACGGTAAAAATCATTTAGTTTTTTTGCATGGTGCATGTTTATAGGATTGGCAAAGAATTTAAAGATAGAGCGTAAATGACCATTTCTTCCTTCTACAATCCATCGATTTTTCGTAATAATGCGTGAGTTATTAGCATCTTCAATTGAAAGTTGCTTTTGTCCACGTGGCAAAAGGGCTGGCATCTTATGCTCGATACCTAGTAATTGTAAAAATGGTATACAATCTCGATATGCTCTGTCTACCAGGAATATGTCTCCATTTTGGAACCAATCTCTTAAATAATTTCCATCTCTATTAAATTCATGTTGAAGAATGTTGGAATTATTATTGTACGAATCAGAAAAGTATGGTCCAAAAATCGATAGAATATAGCCATCAGGTGCTACAATTAATGTTGGTTTTAAAACATGTCTACTTTTGTGCATTGAATAAGATTGTCGAAGTACTTGAAAACAGCTGCTTTTATGTAAGTAGGCATATGTTGTATCTAATAATGCAATCACCTTTGGTTCATTCGGATTCGGATTGTACAAAATATTAGAGTAAGCCGTTACATGTTGCTGAATGAATTGATTCCTTGGTATTGCTTGGGGCCCAATATTTTGCACAACAAACCTTTGAATTAGTGATCTTCTAACACGTTCTACTGTTATACTAACATATTGTCTAGTATTATAACCAAACAAAACCCTGAGAAAACTGTCACTCAAACCTTGTCTCAACTTACAGAGAAACATCAGTAAATCTCTTTTATTAATATATCTGTCTTTACCGTTTTCGAAAACAGGATCACAATAAGTAAATAGTTCCTCGAATTGTTCTTTAGTTACTGGAGCCAAACATTGAAAATCTTCATTATCTAAATTATCAATATTTAGACCTTTTATTTCTTTAGCAGCACAGATTCTAAGTTCGCCTAAAAACAATGCTAATTCTGGACTTTTGATTTTATATGGTCGTTTAGTGAAACCTAGACCAGGTAACAAAATATCAGGAACTAGGCTTTTTTTCATTTGAATGTCCTACACAGACTCTGACGTCGTAAGGTACGAAAATATTTCTTTTTATAAAAATGTTCACCCTACAAGACATTGACATTCGCTGAATATCATTAGTAGCATTACAAAATAAACATATAGCATTAGCTGTTTGTGTTAACACATTCAGTTTAGGCAAGTTGGATCCTCTTCCAGTAACGATATTTCATTTCTAATGAAATTATTACAGTTAATGCACAATTTGAAGCTTCATTCAATTCCAAGGGTGGAATATTCAGTGATTCACGTCTTGCGACAGCTATTTCACTTTTAATATTATTTTCATCTCCGTTTATTGAGCTAATTATCGGGGATTAAATTGTCTATCGCATGCAAAACATCGCAATCTAGGCTGTCTGTGAGCCATAGTATAATACTATATAAACAATAATTGTTTATAGTCAAATATGATCTATTAAAGTTTATACTAACAACTAATGAATACTAACACTACTGAATACTAACACTACTGAACTAACTGAACTGAACTAACACTATGAACTTTATATAGATAGGTACTAATAAATACTAATAACTGAAAAAATAGCTAACAAATGGTATAGTTTAGAAATATTTTGAAATAAACTTGTGTAATATGTGTTTGATACTTGGCAACTCATAGTATCAACAAACCTTTAAACTGTCATTGAGACAACTCAAGTGCTGAAAGTTATGTGCCATCTAGTGACAAATCTGCGTACACTAGTAGCTTTTGAAGATGTAACTCTGTAGTCTTTGCCTATTGCAAATGCGTATAATATAAGTGTCAGGATTATATCTAACCATTTAAGTAAAGAGACGAAATGACAAATCATATTTCATTTTTGTTTGCTTAAAAAAATACAGAGAGAAAAGTTTATTATGATTATACCTATGTATGAATATTATAGTTATAAAAGTAACCCTACAACATCATTCTCCATAATATTTTGTATTAAAAAGCTCATCATCATTGGCTATAGAACTCCTGGTGGACCTCGGCCTGTTCAAGAATCAGTTTCCATTCCTTTCTATCCTCCGCCTTCGTTTTCCAATTTCGTACTCTTAACACCCGTAACTCATCTTCTCTGGTCCTTAAATCGTACTCTGGGCCATGGGCGCCTATACCCATAGGGCGTGCCCCCCTGGCTTTTTGGGTGCTTTGAATTATTATGGTTATTCAAAGTATACAAAATATAATGTGCAACATCTTCACGTTTGGCCCCCCCTAAAAATTTTTATATGGGCGCTCGTGCTCTGGGCCTACGTCTTTTCGTCACACTATCCGATCTTTGGTTATAAATGTGTTTTGATGGCTCCATCTCGTTCATTTTCGTTAAATAAAGTTTTTTCATTAATTCTGGAACATGTTACCGGTGGAATTACCCCTATTCCCCCTAGATTCGCCACTGTTCAGTAGCTTTCTAAAGATAAGGCGGAACTGCAGTTTTGCTGTTATTGCATAACTGAGAAGCATTCATGAAAACATGATAATGCTTATATCGATCTAGCAGCACATCTTATACCGCACTTCTTTAGTTTTTCGAAGACTTTTCGGAGGTTTTCTGAAGACTAAAATACGATACAACTATTTTTGACCACGAATTCATATACAACACGCAAGTATGTATGAAGAACATGAGTTTCTCTTCTTCTAATATTAAATATTTTTGTTCACTTGACCGTAAATCAGTGCACTTAACGTAAACCGAGCACTCGAATCCAATAACTTCAGAAGGCTGTAACTCGAGAATAGTAGTTATTCAGACCCAGGTGTCATGGACTTTTTTAATCTACACATCAAGAAGTATCATTGACCAAACTTTCATCAAATTTGACCGGGACCACTTTTCCATAAGGAGTGTTGCGTGGTCCTTTCTCGAAAACTAACAAATTTAGACATAGGGAATATTGTACAAACATTAAAGGTAATGGTGCTTTTCGATAGTGACATAAAATACAGGGTGTTCCATTTAAAGTTAGATACTGAGAAAATAATGTACTTGCGTTTTGACTCACCCTGTATTCGATATAAGAAAATTAGCAATATCAACCATTCTTAAAAATTTTCACAATCAACAAAAAAACATGGCACCAATAAACCATATGGTGGGGAAGTTAAGAAGATCCCGAATATAAAATAAAATATAGGGTGTTCCATTTAAAAAAAAACATGTTTGGTCTGCCACTATGTTATCAAACACCCTGTAACATTCTAACTAATTTTGTAATGTGAAGCTCAAAGTTGGCTACAATTTTTGTTATTTTTATTGCTATCTATTACTATAGCGCAGGGGTGGGCAAACTTTTTTTAATAAGGGCCACAAAAGGTGTCTATTACTAAGGGCCGCAATGTTTTCGAATTTTTAACTTTGGGAGGGGGGGGATGTTAAGCAATGTTTTTTAAATTTGTTTAAAACTATGGTAGAATTATTTTATTTTTAAATTAAATAAACATATTCAGTACAATTCAAAGAATATCCGAAAAAAAATATTTCAAGACCAACTATTGAAAAATAAGCCAACGGCGGCAAATTTTCACCGACACCTAAACAAAATGAATTTTTCAGTAGACATCAGAACTCGTTATTGGATCATTTGAAACAAAAAATTCAAAAATATTTTATAAGCTTATGAGTTTCTCGAGATAACACTATCGAGTTTTTTTAGTTTTGACGATTTTTGCGGTTTTGATATCACTCAGAAGTGAAAATACCGAAATAGTGAAAATCAACATATTTGATAATGTTACCTCACGAAATGTCTAAAGAAAATATATGAAAAATTTCAGGTGGCAAAGTAGCCTTTGAGTTACAATGTCCACCGCCTATAAAAAGCAGTTGAGCAGTTTTGAGAAAAACACGTTTAGTTTTGACAACTTTTATTTTCAATTTCTTCTGTCTGTCAAATCGTAAAGTGATGCACATCGGAATATGTTTTTAAATCGCAGCGTAATTTACAAAAGAAAATGGAACAGCTGTTGAACGTTTCTCACTACTCTCAACAAGCTGCTGCAAAGCGAGTCGAAGATAGGAATATTAAACAAGCTGTATATCCGGTAGTTTTCCTACGCTCAAACTGAAATTTTCAGAGAATATTTTTGAAAGTATGAATTTTCATACAAAATAATAAAAGAAATCGAAAATTTCAAAATTTTCAAACCATATCCTTACCTCCCTATACCACATTCGCACCTATTTAAGCACGGTATTTGCCGCAAATATACAGGGTGTTTCATTGAGAAACGGGAATACTTAAATTGTGAATAGTGGTCACTAAGGCGGTTCTAGATATACTACATTTATTGCCTCAATGATTTTTATAACTGAGTTACAGGGTGTTTTATTGATTTTGCCCTTGTCTTTCTGGAAGCATAACTTTAGAACCACCTTGTATATTTTTTATATTTGACATAGATATCTCTCATTTAAAATCCAAACCACCCAACTTTTAATCACAAGAATAATCCAGATCCGGACTAAAAAAAATTACTGGGAAATAATTGGACTAATTCTTTCTTCTTTATATGATCAATGAATAGTTTGAATTTCATTCCAAAGTTTCATTTTGCGATAAACACTTATAAATTTAGCAAAGTAGCAGTGTTTAATTCCTAAATAATTTCCTCCCCTAATTCACAGCATCTTTTAAGAACCTTTTCTAAACTTAATTATCGAATATGATTGTTGATTGTGGTATGGTATAAGGGGTCTAGGACTTTTCATCGCCGCCGTTTCGATGCCGCCAGTTCGATGCCGATGCCGGCCGATTCATCGCCAGTCAATTAATCGCTATCTGATATATTTCCGAATTTTCGACAGTTACAATTATTAGTTATTTTTAGTATTAATTAGGAATTCTAGGAAATGCGAGATATGACGGCGATGAAATGGACTGGCGATGAACCGGCGGCATCGAAACGGCCGGCGATGAACCGGCGGCATCGAAACGTCCCATTCCGTGGTATAAGACATCAGTATGTTTTGTTTCTAACTCTTTCAAAAATGCTTTGAATTCACGATGATTTAATCCTATTGAACTAATACAGTTAACAATATTAGTTATAATTGAAATGACGTTGTCCACTTGCAAAACATTTTTGCACAATATCTGGTGATGGATTATGCAGTGAAGAATAATAAATCATGTTCTGGAAACTGTTGAACGTAATCTTTAAGTTTTCTCAACGTTACAATATTTGCTCCTCTTAAATCTGGTGCTCCGTCAATTGTTACTCTTACTAGGTGGTTACGGGTTAATTCAAAATTTTCCACACAGTTCCTGACTACTTCGAAAATATCATTTTCATTTGTTGAAATTTCATTGAGGGAGCCGATAAATCTCTGTGCCAAAAACACAAATCATTGCCCGCGTTATGTAAGTGATAATATTAATAGCTGCATTATCTATCTATATTTAGTTATCAATATTAGCAATAATTAGAAAAAATCTTGAAATGAAAATAATTCACTTTTTCTCCTCGAGCCGCAAAAAATGTCTAAAGGGCCGCATGCGGCCCGCGGGCCGCACTTTGCCCACCCCTGCTATAGCGGATCTATTGAGCTTTATCACACCAATCAATCACCCTGTATAAATGTGTGTGTGTGTGTGTGTGTGTGTGTGTGTGTGTGTGTGTGTGTGTGTGTGTGTGTGTGTGTGTGTGTGTGTGTGTAAAAGGTTGGTGGGAAAATTATTTCCTTCGTTCGGAGTCATAATTGAAGACAAAACGTGTTAGAAAAACTCGTTAAGAGTTAAAAATCAAGAAAGTTATGACTACCCAGGTAATAAATTATTCTATGAAAGATAGAGTGTAGTAGCAAATATTTAATAGATTTAGAGTAAACTTTGACGATTATTTGTCAATAGCGACGTTCCTGGATGAATGTAAAGTCCGAATGGGGCGGTGTCTTTTTTGGGCACAGTTAGAGTATAGAGCATTGGCATCAGATTGAGCGTTGGTGAACGTCTACATCGGCGTCGGTGTCGCCAGGGTAGTTAGACGCGCGCACATTATCGACCGGCCTAAACAACCCCTGGCCGACACCCTTTTGCCGAACGCCATGCAACACCATTTAGTTATTGCACTCTCTGAATAACACTTGTGTTACGTTTGGTAGTGTACGTTATGTAATAATATAATTCCTTGCATATTTATAATTATTAATAATAATTCCCACTACTATTGTCTATATTTAATCAATAGTAATAATATACGGATTATTTCAAGTTTATTATTCCAGTTCTGTTCCAGTGGTACACTAGGTTGGCTTATATACATTGCATTGTTAATATTTATTCTATTTAAACGTCTTAAAATTAGTGCAATCTTTTTAACTATTTGTTTCTCAAATACTTGTCATTCTACTCATTGTAAAATAATCATAAATACTCATACCATCATACAAATCAGAGGATACCTACTTCAATCTTCCTATCTATAACCAACAGCATCCAGATCGAAAACGGTAAGTACCCTTCAACTTTACTATTGATTATTTCTATCTTATGTCATTAAAATGCCTCTATAATGATGGATTTTCAAATTTTTCATGTGGTAGCTTTTATTAAAACACCACCGAGCATAGTAGCTGGTTTCGCGAGGGCGGGAGCTAGGGGTGGCGATCAATACTAAGGGTTGCCCGGTCATAGCAGCCGAACTCTTCTCTATACATATGCTTGCTCCCTTAATACTTTTGCTTTTTGGATACCTGTTTGTATTTATTTATTTTGGCTTCTTCAGATGCATCAAATCTTTATTATCTGCAATGATTTCCGAAAAAGGGGTGGGGGAACTAGAGGGCAATGCACTTTGCATCCCTTCTGGATTTATACAAACTTTGATTTCGCATCTCTTCCGGACTATTGAAGTAACATTAATAGTATTACTATATATTTAATATTTGTTCAATATTATTAAATTTTGTTTGAAATGGTACTAATTTTTGAAAACTAGCAATTTGATAATACATAAAGTACATTTATGACTTTATTGTTTTATTATTCATATAATTTTTTTATATTACATATATAAAGTATCTACAGTATACAGGGTGTAACAAAAAGGCAGGTCATAAATTAAATCACATATTCTTGGATCAACAATAGTTCGATTGAACCTAACTTGTCTTAGTACAAATGTGCACAGGAAAAAGTTACAGCCCTTTGAAATTACAAAATAAAAACCGATTTTTTCCAATATATCGAAAACTATTCGAGATTTTTTATTGAAAATGGACATGTGGCATTTTTATGGTAGCAACATCTTAAAAAAAATAAAAGTGAAATTTGCGCACCCAATAAAAATTTCCCTTAACTCCCCCGCTCCCCAAGCTTTTGTGCCCTTTAAATAATTTTTGTGGTATAAATTAGTTAAACACAATGTCTTTAAAACGTTTTGCCCATTAGTATTTTCTCGATAAGCCAGTTTTTATCGAGATGCGGCTTCTTTTTTAATAAGTTTTCATAAAAATTGTACCTATGGGGGTTTTTCCCTAAAATCCCCCAAATGTTTATGTACGTTCCAAATAAAGTATTATTGTGGTATCGTTAGTTAAACACAATGTTTTTAAAACTTTTTTGCCTCATAGTATTTTTTCGACAAGCCAGTTTTTATCGAGATGTGGCTTCTTTTTTAATATTTCAAAATATGTGAAAACCCTAAATTATTAATAAATTTTCATATTATTACCAGGTCTCTATAATCCTACTTAACCAATGAGAAGTATGTGGTGGATTTTACAAATGTTCAAAATATTACGATAATAACTGGCTTATCGAAAAAGTACCAGGACACAAAAAAGTTTTAAAAACATTGTGTTTAACTAATGGTACCACAATAAAAATTTCATTGGAATACACAAAAGTTTGGGGGGAGGGGGTTTAAGGAAACAAAACCCCATAAAATACAAATTTCACTATTATTTTTTTACTTTTTTTTTAAGATGTTCCTGCTATAAGAATCCCACATGTCCATTTTCAATAAAAAATCTCGAATAGTTTTCGATATATGGGAAAAAATCGATTTTCATTTTGTAACTTCAAAGGGCTGTAACTTTTTTTATGTGCACATTTGTACTGTAAGGTAAGTTAGGTATTTTGCCCCCAGAATATGCGATTTAATTTATGACTTGTCTTTTTGTTACACCCTTTATATATTAACCACTCTACTTTAAGATTTCTGATTAATGTGGCTATGAAAAATTTCTCAATATTTATCAATTTGTTAATTTATATGCTTTTTATACTTGGTTATTTTAATTTTTTTATACAGTGTGCTCTATCTTAATTCCCAACATCATTGCAGTGTCCTTCTTAAATTTATTTTTTTTATATTTTTTTTATTTTACACTTTTTATATTTATTTATTATGTATTCGTTATAGGTACGTAATTATATTCTTCTCTTTGTCGCGTGGTTTATGGACAATTAATTAGCGACGGATTATGTTGGTACCTAGATTTTTAAATTTAAAATGTTTTTTTTCAATGTTTTGTTTCGTATATCTTAGATATTTTTGATACTACTACATGTCGGTTTATAACTTTCTCCGCCATTTTCCAACTTCCAGTCGCCACTTCGTCCGGTTGTTCCATAGATCCTCTTCTATGTCTCTTTATCTCAGCTCTGTATTTATTCCTTCGCTTCAACTTTTTCTCGGTCTACCTCGTTTTCTCTTTCCTTCTGGTTGTTTGGTATTCGTTGTTCATCCATTCTTTGCATATGTCCGAACCAGATAAGTTGTTTTGTTGTTAGGTCATCCGTGATTGTTCGTTTGGTTCCCATTATTTCTCTAATGCGTTTGTTGGTAATCCTTTGTCTTCTAGATCTCTCTGCGGTTCTTCTCCAAAAATCCATTTCCGTTGCTCTCGGGGTTGCCAGTGTTCTTTCTTTCAGTGGGCATACCTCACGGCTGTATAGAGTGATAATTTTCTTTGCTGACGGATAGGTCCCATAAAATACTGTTTAACATTGTGATGGATTTTTTCCCTGACATATTTCTCTCTCTTATGGCTTTGTCTAATGTTCCATCGTGCGAAAACGTGATACCTTGATAGATACTTGTAGTCACAGCAGTGCTTTATCGTGGTGTTATCGTCTAATATGAGATCTTTTTGTTCTCCTCCAATGCACAAGTATTCGGTTTTCTTTTTATTTATTTCTAGAGCTCATATATCATACCCTTCAATTAATTTTCGTGCTATATAGTTTAAATCGTCACAATCTTGTGCCATTATTACTTGATCGTCTGCAAAGTTGAGCGTATATACCATAGTGTTGGTGAGTGGTATCCCCATTGTTCTACATTTTTGTTTCCATCTTTTTAAAGCACTTTCGAGGTATATTTTAAATAAAGTGCGGGACAGGCAACATCTTTGCTTTGATCCTTTTGATGTTTTAAATCCTGATTTATTGGTTATTTTTGATTCTTTGTGTTATATTTCTTTGTTCCTCTTTGCTTGCTGTATCTTTTTCTTCCTTTTTATTAATTGGTTTTCTACCATATTGTTTTAGTTTTTTGTTAATTGTTTATTTTGTTCAATATTTTAAATAACCAAGTAAGAAGTATTACTGCTTTGATTTTAAAGAACAAGTTCTTACTTTAGATAATTTAATTTTTGGTAACATTTGTGTACTATAAACAGCTCTTCAGGCCTGAAGGTTCATAGTATCTATTTTCTTCACTATTTTTGCCACCTATTTATTTTTTTCGTCTTTTCCTCCCAGTCTAGCATTCTTAGTTTTCTTACATCGGTTTTAACCTCTTCTAACCACTTCTGTTTTTTCTTCTCCTGCGCTTTCCGCCCGCGTCTCCTGTTAATGCTTTTTTCACATGGCTGTGAGCATCTTATAAATCCCATCCAACGTGCTCTTTGTTCTTTTACTTTTTCTATTATGCTTGGTTGATTGTAGAGCTCCATTACTTCCTTATTTGTTCTTCTTTCCCATATGCCGTCATTGTTCTTTGTTTCTCTATATATTTTGTGTAATAACTTTCGCTTCTATCGTTCCAATGTCTTCTTCTTCTTCTTCTTATAATAGGCCTCTTGGCCTGTTTCTTACCGATTTTGAGCTTGTATTCGTAGCTGTGATGTTGACTGCTAGCTATCTCGCCACCTTTTAAAGGGCCTTCCTATTGGTCACTTGCCGGTTGGCTTCGAATCCCTGGCTATACGGGCTATTCTCTCGCTGTCCATTCTCGTCACATGCTGATTCCACTCTCGTCATCTCTGTCTTCCCCACCGTACTATATCTTGTATGTTACAGAGATCTCATATTCTGTCGTTCGGTATTCTGTCTTTCAGTGTTTTCCCAGTTATTGACCTCAACGTTCTCATTTCTGATGTTCTGAGTATCCTCTTGGTTTCTGCTGTGTCACATCTTGTTTCTAACGCGTACGTTATGATCGGTCTTACACATGATTTATATATGCTTACTTTCCCTTCCAGCCTCATATATTTGTTTCTTCAGATGACATCCCTCAGACATCCTGACACGTAATTGGCTTTATTTGCTTGCTTTCGGACGCTCTCTTTAACATCTCCATAACTACATATTTCGATTCCCAGATATTGGAATCTCGAGACTTGTTCAATTAGTTCGTTGTTAATTACCAATTTGCATCTTATGGGTTCCCTTGACACTACCAGGGATTTTGTCTGGTGTTGATATTTTCATGTTGTAGTTCTTCGCCACTGTATTGAAAGTTTGTGCCATTCGCTGTAGGTTATCCTCGTTATCGGAGATTAAGATTGCGTCGTCAGCATAACAGAGGATTTTTATTTGTTTTTCCGCCATCTTATATCCTTTTCCAGTATCTTTAATGTTTTCTATGATTTTGTCCATGACTAAATTAAAAAGCAATGGGCTCAAGCTATCCCCTTGTCTGATTCCCGAGTTGATTTCTACTTCCGATGTTAGTTCATTCTCGACTTTTATTCTGGTTTTGTTCTTCGTATTAATGTCTTTAATTATTATCCTTATCATCTTGTTGGACTGATTTTTCTCCTTTAGCAATCTTAGCACATCTTCCAATCTTACACAATCGAAGACCTTAGTCAGATCTATAAAGCACATACATGCAGGTTTATTATATTCCAGTGCTTTCTCAGCAATTTGTCTGGCTATGAATATGGCGTCTATTGTGGACCTATTTTTCCGAAAACCTTGTTGTTCCTCACTAATTGTGTATTCTTCATTTATTTTATTGGCAAGTATTTTTGTTACGAGTTTAAGAGTTGTGCTCAGCAAGGTGATGGTACGGTAGTTGCTAGGGTCTTTGCTGTTTCCTCTCTTGTGTATTGTTATACTCGTCCTCCACTGGTCTGGTACACTCTGGCTACATATTATTTCTTGAAAGAGGATCTCTATGTTTTCGATTAAGGTTTCTCCTCCGTATTTCAGGAGGTCATTTGGTATCCCATCGGGTCCTGGTGCTTTTCTGTTTTTTAATTTACGTATGTTATTCCTTATTTCTTCTTTTGTGATTTCTAGTTCTGTGTGTATGTTGGATTCGTCTTCATTTCCTGTTTCTTCCTCTTCTTCAGGTATTATAGTATCTTCCTTATATAGTTCTTCTATATAGGCGGTCTATTATTCTGCTTCTATTTTATTTAAACTTCTATATTCGTTAATGGAATTTTCCTATTTTTTAGTATTTTCCAAACTTTTCTTTGCGCCCCATACAAATCGTGTTCAATTTCTTTGGTAAAGCGTGTCCAATATTCCCTTTTTATATGTCTTATCTTAGAATTGATTTATTTCAGTATTGAACCAGGGCTTTGATATTTTTGTTGCATTCAGCTTAATTTTTCTGACCCCTATGCTTTCCTTTGCGGTTTGTGATATTATATTCTATTTTTGCCCATGTTTCATTTACTCCTTCACCTGTTGTTACTGGGTTTATCTCAAATCTCTGTTCTAAACGTCTTTTATACAGCCATTTTGTGTTTTGGTTCTCTAGAGACTCAATGTTTAGTTTTTCGAAGTACTTGGGTGGTTTTTTCTTGTTTTGTGGTATTTTGAGCAAAAATTTTCCAAGCACCATTTTATGGTCTGATCCGATATTGGGCGATGTTAATGCTCTTACGTCTAGTATTTGTTTAGGTATGATTTCTCTATTTGTAATTATGTAGTCTATTGTTGATTGTTGGCCTTGCGTATTTTGCCACTTGTATTTGTGTTGGGGTTTGTGTGGAAAAAACGTATTGTTTATTCTCAACAAATTTTGGGTACAGAATTCAACAAGGTATTCTCCATTTCGGTTCAATGTATCTTCGTTGAATCGTTGTTTGATATTATCTATGCTGTCGTTTCCTATTCTTGGATTGAGATCTCCAAGAATAATTATTTTTTCGTTCTTCTGTATCTTGTCGATTACATTCTGTAGTTTATTGTAAAAGTCTTCGGTCTCCCCCTCAGGTTTACTTATATCTGGTGCGTAGACTGATATGATGTGGAGTTTACTGTTTTCCATATTCAAAGTCGTCATCAGGATTCCATGGTTGATATATTCGATGTTTTTTATGCTCTTTTCAAATTTCGTGTGGATTATAAGGCCCACTCCTGAGCTAGCATAGTCCCCCTTGTCTTTTCCGCTGTATACGAGTAGGAAATCTTGGTATTTTGAAGTTCCCTTTCCTTTCCTTCTGGTTTCGGAGAGCGCGCATAAATCTATTTTGTGGGTGTTCATTATTAGTATCTCTTGGTCTCTCTTTGTCCATGACTTAATGTTCCAGCATGCTATTCTTAATTCTTTATCCTTTTTCGTAGTCCTATTCTTTGCTAGAGTCGTCTTGAAAAAATGTTTCTGTCCGGTATCCGAGGCTTGGTGATCGGTTCTATGAGCATTTTCGTTTTTACGTGGTAGGTCGCTAGCCTCACCCTCGAACCCTCCTCCTTTATCCGGGATTGGGACCTGCAACCCGCTGCTGAACTACTCAGTTCACCCAACAGCGGATAGGCGGAGTTCCAATGTATGTCCTCTTTTTCTGACTAACACCTAAGTTTTGTTGCCATACATAACCACAGGCTGTACAATGGTTTTTGTATAAATACCTGGCTATTAACTTAGACTTGATCATTTTGTTTAATGCTCCTACAGCTTTACTTCCTTTAATAATTCTTTTTTCTATTTCAGCATATTCTTGCACTCTATTTGTTACCGTCACTCCAAGGCATTCGTATTAATTCACTTTTTCAAAACAATATTCCCTACTTACGTTACTTATTTTTAGAATATCTTTAGGCTCTAAAAACACTAAATAAGTTTAGGTATTTTAGCAGATACATACATCATTTCGTATAGTTTTTCTCTCTCGATTGAGTCGTATGCCTGTTTAAAGTTCATAAACAGAATGTGCATACCTAGGTTTCGTTCGTAGCTGTTGTGCAATATTTGTTTCATCGTAAAAATCTGATCAATTGTAGATTTGCTTCTTCTAAACCCTCCCTGATATTCACTTATTAAGTATATCAGATTCATACTCTCTTAGTCGGTTTCTTATTAATAAAGCCAATATCTTATACGCTACATCTAATAGAGCAACTTCTCTATAATTTTGGCTTTTTTCTCTCTTTTTGTGAATGGGGCATATGGATGAATTTTTCCAGCCATGTGGCAATTTCTTATTTTTCAAAATTGGTTTTATTAGGCTGTTTAGTCGTTTGAGTAATAGCTGTCCACCCTCCTTGAATATTTATGCTGTAATACCGTTTTCTCCTGGACCCTTGTCATTCTTCAACTGCTTTATTATTTCATCTATCTCCTAACCTGATGGTTCGTTTATTTCGGCCTGATTGTTGCTTTGCTTCGGTTCGGCTTGTGATTGTATTTCATTGGTATTGTCCCCTGGGTTTAGTAGATTCTCAAAGTATTCGGCCCTCCTCTCTAGTTTCCTTGATGTCAACTATTAGCCTTGCCTTGCCGTGCCTTCTTTACATCTGTAGAAGCATGCGATTCCGGGACCCGTAGCTTTATTGACTTTGACCTTTTAGTAAAAATTCATAATCTCGTTATTTATCATATGATTTTCCATATGTTGTAGCTTCATTTCACAGTATTCTCGTTTCTTTTTTCTGCAGCTCTGTTTGGCTTTATTCTTTGCCGCTTCATAACCTTTCTCGTTTCTGTTGTATTCAGTATACTCATTTGTATTTTAGCATTTCTTCTAGCTTCTAATTCCCTTTTACATTCTGTATCAAATCAATCTTTACTGTTTGCTTTGTTTATTTTCCCTACTGTCTTTTCTGCCGCTTCCGTTAATATCTTCTCTATTTGTGTCCATTCTTGGTCAGTATCTCCATTTGGAGTGTCTGCTAATCTTTTTGCTATTTCTCGTTTTAACTGGCTTTGTTCTTTTTCGTCTTTTAGCTTTACTACCATAAAATGGTCCCCATTGCTGTTTGCCCCTCGAAAACATTCGTGATGATATTGGCGTGTTATTTTCATTATTAACATGTGGTCTATTTGATTGGCAGTGTTGCCATTCGGGAAGATCTGTGTTCCGTTTCATTTTTTTGTGACCTTTCAACTTTTTCTCTGCCTGTTTTTTTCTTGCCATATTTTCATCCTTTGTAATTGACCAGCTAATATCTGGTGAGTGTACCCAGCCATGTTGGTGAACTATTTGGTATCGATTCGCACTACAAAAAGAAATCAAGAAGTATTATCAAAGCCCTCATTAGAAGGAGGACAAATACTGTATATTCTAGTGTAGATAGAATTGAAACGAGACAACTAGTGTGGTATGGTAACGTGAAACGAATGAATGAAGATATATGGCCAAAGAAAGCTTTAAATTTCATACGAGAACAAAGAAGAAGAAGAAGGGGAAGGCCTTCAGTTGCCTCGGAAGAAAATGTTCGGCACATAATGAGAGATAGAGCAATCAAAGAAGACGAATGGATGGACAGAATACGAAGGCGGTCGAAATGCGAGAAGCGGCAGAGGCTGTAGGAACCTTGCTTATAAATAGATTACCAAAGTCGCCTCTTTAAAGGTAAGACAAACCACGAAGTACTAATTTGTCAAGTACAGCTCCTCCAGATTTACTCTTTCGGAGCCAATGTTCACTGTAGTTTCAGTATATTTCTGTACACTTAATGATGTACAACACAGATATACTCACTGAGAAGAGGCCTACGCACAAATTAGGTATGATACCACATGATACATAAACATGATTTAAAACAGCTCTAAAGGTTGACACAAAGACATTTATTTTTAACACACGTTATCATCGAGCAGTGAATCATGTTGCCCTTTGAGCACTCCTAAATTTATCTTTTATCATCGGCTTGAAGTCGCTACTAACATCTGTTTTTAAAAATGTAAATCATATTTCTCGATGTCACCTATTCTATAAGGTTGCTAGTTTCATCTACTAAGCAGAACGCACTGAAGATGATCTGATCTAGATCGAAAACGTTTTGCGAATCCTTTTGGATGACTTTTTAATAGTTTTTCAATAAACTTTTTATACCATTATACAAACGAAGTTTTTACTTGTTCTGTATGACATTTATTTTTGTTTGTCCTGAAGCTTGGTTTTTGATGATACATTCATTCTTTTCATTATTTACTATTTCCTCACCTAATTTTTCGTAATTTCTAACTTATTCTATATTTTCTTTTTCAATTTATCTATTACGACTAGTTTGTTCTGCTCATCTCCTACTACCAGAACTTTGGAAACAGATAAGATATTTTTCTGTTCTTATTTTTCTTTATGTACTAATTACACAAGCTTAGCTCAAGGTCGCTGTTTCAGACACGTGATTGGTGGGTCTGTAGTATCGTCGCTGCTTGTCATTGGTTAGAAATTAATTTCAACACGTGACACACACACCGATCAGGCGACTGAAATTGTGATCTCGAGCTTATTTTGGCAATGAAAGTAGTATAGATCCCAACAAGAGTCGTGAAAATATCAAAATGTACCTACACTATTTGTGGAAGAAAGACGGAACAATAATGGATGATTTTTAGGTGAATTTTAGCCAAATAGTTATTTAAAGCACACTAACAACTCCAGTCCAGAAATTGAAATCAGGAGAGGTGTTGAGAGGAGGCAGGGATGTATTATATCCTCATTACTATTTTTTAATGTATATATTGAAGCCATTTTGAGGTAGCATTACTATCTCAAAGTGAAGGAATAATAATTAACAGAAGATCTATTAACAACATAAGATATGCAGATGACACCGTGATTATGGCAAGCTCTGCTGAACAACTCCAATTACTACTAAACAAAACAAACAGTTTCTGTGAAGAATATGGACTAAACATGAATATAAAAAGACCAAATACATGATAATAACTAAGCAAACAAACATACAAACAATCATATATTTGGGAAATGTACCGATAGAAAGGGTTGATAAATATATATACCTAGGACCCTGGATTTCAAAAAATAATGATCCAGCAACAGAAATAAGGGCCAGGATAGAAATAGCAAGAAATGCGTTTGCAACAATGAAAACAATTCTCTGCAACAAAGACCTTAGATTGAAACTGAGAGTAAGAGCTTTGAGATGCTACGGGTTCTCGATAATGCAATATGGACTTTTTTTTATTTGTGGCTTTAGCACTTAGCTATTTAATACAGATTTATATGTTGATAATAATAATTAATAGTAATACAAAAAAACAAACTATTAAAGCTAATACAAATAATTAAAATACATATTATTCTAATTTTCTTAATACTAAATAAAAAGTGTCTATATCTACCATTAAATGTTATTGCAAACAGGTCATTAGAGTCAAAGAAAAGAGAAAAAACCTCTTAAGAAGTCATAAAACGATATCGATCAGAGACCTATCAAGGTTGTTTTTAAGACATTACGATAAATAGGGAAAAAGAGGGTAAATAAAACAATTGGGTTAAAAGGGAGATTGGGGCAATTGGGAGATTAGCTAAGATTGATTACAGACACACATTTGTACTATGTATACATTTGATTAGACAATCATATACTCTTTTGTCATTAGTAGCCAATAGGTTATTTATTATGGACTTGAAAACTAGACATTTAAGCAAGAACACATAAATTACTAAGCTACAGTAATTTGAAATGTGGTGTTACACAAGGATGCTTAGAATAGCATGGACACAGAAGAAGACGAACAAGGCAATATTGCGAGAAATGGGCAAAGAATACGAAATATAAAACACAATAAAAATAAGAGAGTTACAATATCTGGGAAACGTAATGAGGGGACAGCGATATGAAATGCTAAAACTGATAATACAGGGAAAGATAAGGGGAGAAAGGAATATAGGAAGAAGGAGAGTGTCATGGTTGAAGAATTTAAGGGACTGGTTTAAATGCAGTTCTCTGGAACTCTTCAGATCAGTACCATTTTTATCGTAGTCAAAGTTATGATCATTTTACAGCTTGTTGCTGAAAAACCATTCCAGCTACCATTAGTCGACTCTAAATTATTTATTATGTTTGTACTTGAAATACTAGTTGGCTAAATAATCTCATTTTAATGACAAGCTTAATAATTGTTCCGGACTAATGGTTGCGTTTGTTTGAAATCGATATGGACTGAATAAGGGATGATCTATCGGCGGAGTCAACTATAGTTATCTCGTTGGTAATGTCCAACATGTTGGTAATTTTCTATTGATCCGCAGCACTTTTCATTTCCTTTGATTACAAGTTGTTTCATAGTAGTTAAAGGATATTTTGTCTTGCAGGATTGGCAAAGAATGTTGTAAAATAACATACTATATATTTCTTGTTTATCTATATACAGCGTTGAAACGCAAGAATAGAATATACAGTATGGTGCAAATGTTTGGAATTAATTCGATATTTCGTAAGACATGTGATTACCATGTGGTACAAAATGGTATCTTATGCCGTTTCATCGTCTTTATGAATACTTTGAATACATAGCTTAACCTTAAATTCCTGAGGTTAAAATAGGTCGATTTAAGCTAACATACCTTAGTACAACAGTTGATAATAACCGAAATATAGGGTGTCAAAGTTAAACTTTTAATTTATTTATTTTTGAATATTTCCTGACAGGAATGGGGCAACAACACGAAATTTGGTAAGTTGTGCTTGTACTGTACACCCTACTAAATTATGTTAAACAAACATTTCTGGCTACTACCAGAGGCGTACGACGGAGGAACGTGAATGGTTGACCCTTCCCAAATTCTACGCCACTGGCGGAATTGCTATTTTAGTGCAATTTTTTGATTCTCCAATACTTTCTATGTAAATAACATAATTTTTATTCGTAACGATAAAACCATTAGTTTTCGAGATATTTGAAGTTTAAAACGAAGGAGCATAATACATTAATCAAAATAAGTGTGCCTTTTCATTTTTAACTTCAAATATCTCGAAAACTAATGACTTTATATTTACGAATAAAGAGTATAATATTTGCATAGAAAGTATTGGAGAACCTAAAAATTATGCTAAAATAGCAGTTTCATCAGTGGCGTAGAATTTGGGAAGGGTCCACCATTCACTTTCCCTTGTCGTATGCCTCTGGCTGTAGCCAGAAACGAGTATTTAACATAATTTAGTAGGGTGTACAGTGCCTAGACTTTCTGTCAAATATGACACGAACATGTCAAATTATTTTAGAGTATTCTATTTTTTAAATAATTTGTGTGCTCGGTACTATAAAACTATTTGACATATCCTTATGATACTTGGCAGAAAGTGTAGGTACTGTACACCATACTAAATTATGTTAAATAATCGTTTCTCGCTACTACCAGAGGCGTACGACAGGGGAAAGTGAATGGTTGACCCTTCTCAAATTCTACGCCACTGATGAAACGGCTATTTTAGCATAATTTTTAGATTCTCCAATAGTTCTTATGCAAATAATATACTTTTCATTTGTAACGATAAAGTCATTAGTTTCCGATATATTTGAAGTTAAAAATAAAAAGGCACACTTATTTTGATTAATGTATTATGCTCTTCGTTTTTAGCTTCAAATATCTCGAAAACTAATAGCTTTATCGCTACGAATGAATATTACATAGAAAGTATTGGAGAATAAAAAAATTGCACTAAAATAGAAATTCCGCCAGTGGCGTAGAATTTGGGAAGGATCATATATCCACGTTACCTTGTCGTACACCTCTGGTAGTAGCCAGAAACGTTTGTTTAACATAATTTAGTAGGGTGTACAGTACCAGCACCACTTACGAAATTTCGTATTGTTTTCCCATGCCTGTCAGGAAATATTCAAAAATATATTATATATAATCCGGTTCTCTTCTACCGTGAGGTGTCGAGAAATTATATTCAAAAATAAATAAAATAAAAGTTTAACTTTGACACCCTGTATTTCGGTTATTATCAACTTTTGTACTAAGGTGAGTTAGCTTAAATCGACCTATTTTAACCTCAGGAATCTAAGGTTAAGCTATGGCCCATTATTTACCAAACACCCTGTATATACAGGGTGAGGCAGATAGAAGTCCTATTAGAAATATCTCGAGAACTAAAGGAAACACAATCATGAAATTTGGAATGAAGGGGTTTTAAAGAGTGATCTCTTTAATGAAAATATTTTCATCGATTTGCTACTTCCGGTTATACCGGAAGTGGCTTATAACTTCGTTTTTTTAAATAGAACATCCTGTATAGTTTTACATTTTTGTATTCTCCTGGATGTCTTCTTTCTTAAAATATCAGTTTTTGTAATGTTATACAGGGTAGTTCAAAAGATAATTACGTTTTTTTTTTCTTAATTTCCTAGCAATATTCACACCCTGTAGAATTGTAGTAGTTTGACATCAAAAACTCTATTTATGTTCAAATGATTTTTAATATAGTCTACTATTGTTAAAAATTGTTAGTATAGCTAAATGTTGAATTGTACTATACAGGGTTGGTCGAAACTCGGAAAGAGTATTTTCTGAGTTTTCTTAAATGGAACACCCTATATTTTATTATTGTAGTAAAATGATATTTTATGCTACTTTTTTATTTCTTAAGCATTCCCTATACCTAAATGCTTTAATTTGTGAGTTATTGGTGATTCAAGCCAAACATTAATTTCAACAAAAAATACGTGAAATTTTATTAGGTTGGCCGTGAAAATATTCAATCACAAATAATTTTTTGGAAATAAATACATATTAATCTAGCTAGACTGATCTTTAAAATTGCCAGTAATGGTTGAACTATCAACATACCTACGTAGTTAACATTCTTGGCGCGATTAACAATTAAGCACAAATTAAAGCATTTAGGTATAGGGAATGCTTAAGAAATAAAAAAGTACCATAAAATGTCTTCTCATTGCAATACTAAAATACAGGGTGTTCCATTTAAGAAAATTCAGAAAATCCTCATTCCGTGTTTCGACCAACTCTGTATATTAAAATTTAACATTTAGCTATACTAATAATTTTTAATAATAGTAGACTATATTAAAAATCACTTTAACATAAGTAGAGTTTTTGATATCCAACTACTACAATTCTACAGGGTGTGAAATTTGCTACTAAATTAATAAAAAAACGTAATTAGCTTTTAAACTACCCTGTATAACATTACAAAACCGCACATTTTATGAAAGAAGACATCGAGTGGAATCTAAAAATGTAAAAATATACAGGGTGTCCTATTTAAAAAAACGAAGTTTTAAGCAACTTCCGGTATTGCCGGAAGTGGCAAATTGATGAAAATATTTTCATTAAATAGATCACCCTTCAAAACCCCTTCATTCCAATTTTCATGATTCTGTTGCCTTTAGTTCTCTAAATATTTCTAATAGGCCAGTTATCTGCCTCACCCTTTATAGCGGTTTACCCTCATAAGCAAAGCATAAACCGACTAATTTTTTTTGCATTTTTACCAAATCTTTTTTAATCGATTTTATATTTTTCCCAGTGACCGGAAATTGTTATTAACAAATAAATAGAAAAAAACAATTTCACCGAATCTCTTCGAAATCAATCTTTTAGACGTACCTATCTAATAGAAATAAACATTTTTCTCTCTTGTTTTTTCGAGTTATTTGCATTTTTTTGTTGATTAAATCTTTTTAGTGATTTTTGGGATTTTTTTTTCTTAAAACTTCTAAGTGAATTGCATTTCTACAAAAAGCTGTATAATTTTTAAACCTTCAAGTACCTACAAGTAAGAATATTTTGACAAGGATAAGTGATTTCTATCTAACTAAAAACATAGCTTTAAATTTAAACAAAGATTCCTACGCGTTGCGTGCCTTTATCGCCGCAACCGCTGTACACAGAGGTAAACTTCTCGAAAGGCATATTCGAAATTTGGATCCATGTTTGATCCATCCAGAAACCATATATCCATGTCAAAATAATCTTACTGTACTTGAAGGTTTAAAAATTATAAAGCTTTTTGTTTGTAGAATTACAGTTCATTCAGCATTTTTTTAGAAAATAGATCCCAAAAATTACTAATTAAGGCATTCTTGTCTCTCTCTGGGGACATGTCCCAGCTATGAAAGTCTTTGGCTTTTTCACAAATCTTACAATATCATACCCTTCATTAACCTCGCCGTTTCTCCTGATTCTCCATCTGCCTGCTTTCTCTTGCACCGGGCCATATATATCTACTTTTCTCAGTATCTTTCTCTCGAATGTTCTGAGTTGGGCTTCATCTTTTTTCGTCAGGTTTCACAACCATAGGTTACTAGGGTTTAATCAGAGTTCTGTAGATAATTATTTTGGTTTTTTTTTTGTCTAATAATTTCGATGTCATCAATCTTTTATTAACATAGTATGTACGATTCCCACTGGAAATACGTGCATTCATTTCGCTACTTACGGAATTCTTCTGATTGATTTATGTACCAGATATGCGAAGTCATCCACATGTTCAATAGTATAGTCTAGTTATAGTTGTCTATTGCGATATTATTTTCATTGTCAGGTGTTCTTTTGATAGTCATGTACTTAGTTTTTGTTTCGTTTATTTTAAGTCATCTTTTTCATGCTTCAAGATCAATTTCCTTAAACGCTTTCATTAGTCGTGGCTGACTAATGATAGCTACATCGTCTGTATAAGCAGTAATTTTTATCTACTGTTTTGGTATTTATATGGCCGGCTACATTGGTTTTTCTGATGACTGCCTCAAGAACTAGGTTGAACAGCATGGTTGAAATTGCGTCTCCCTGTCTCACTCCAATGTTGATGTCAAACAGGGGAGTCAGTTCTCCATCTCCTTTAATTGTGGCTTTTGAACCCTGCAACGTAATTTTTATGAGGCTGATATATTTTTTTGGTATACCTAGATTACGAAGGGCTTCCAGAATTTTGTCTATTTTCAACTATCAAAAGCTTGTTTAAATTCTATATACATATTATAAAGTTCTATGTCGTATTCATACACAAAAAAAAATAATTATTGCAGAATAATATTCTTGACCTCTACGATTTTAGAGTAATTTTAAGTCCTACTTGATTAGTATTACTGCATTCATTATATTTTAAGAAAATTTATTGTTACGACTGGTTTTGATGAAGCTAGTGTTGCGAATAATATGTATCGAAAAACACAATTCAGTGGCCATTTCGATACGCCGATTTAACCCCAAATGATTGTTTTCTGTGAAAATATGCCGACAACAAAATTTATGGATAACCTTCATGAAATAGCTCAAAATTTAAGATTTCTGACATTCTGACTGAAGATTGCCGAAATATTAAGATCGATAACGCCAGTCATGTTAAAAACATGAAAAATTATTTTAAGACCATTTAGGAGTTTATAAGATTGAAAGAGATTACGTTTTTAAGCCATGCTTTTTCAATTTAAAGCCAAAAAAATTATTTACTTCTCATTAGAATAATTTGTTTTTAATTTCTTAATGCTTTTTGTGTTAAGACGGCGATTAAAAGTAAATACTCTTCTTCTTAACTCAGGTGATACTCGTTAGTCTCTGGTAGTGATGTTGATTATAGTTACTTTCGAGTATTCGTTACAAATCGTTACTTTTGTATAAAGTAATCATTTACAATATTGGTTACTTTGATTACTATGATTACTTTTGTATTTGAGTACCGGTAATCATATCGAGAATCGTATTTCTTAATAGTTAGGTATTTTGTATAGGTATTCCGATATAACAACGACCTTCACCGATCTGTTTAAGGGATAAAAATGATTTGATTACCATAATTACTTTTATTACTTTTGTATTTGAGTACCGGTAATCATATCGAGAATCGTATTTCTCAGTAGGTAGGTATTTTGTATAGGTATTCCTATGTAACAACGACCTTTACCGATCTAGATAAAATATAGAGTTCTCGCATTCGATCTTTGTTAATGACATACATTACATAATATTTTCCGTATAGGTACCATTATACTTCCTCCCTCTGTTTCATCTTTTATCTTCTCCTCACCCTCACACCATTAAAACGCTTCATACCGATAACGATATTCGATAACACTCGTAAAATACCGGTATCGTCCGTTACTCGCTGGGATACGATTTATTAGAAAGTAAGCAAGTGTACTGGTTGTAGATACAATAGTCGTTACTCGCTCTGATACGATTGGTGCGAAGTAACGAAGTAATCAGAGTAATCAAAGTTACGATTTGCCTCTCTGTATAGTAATCGTTACTTTCGGTATTCGTAAGTAACGAGTATTTTGTAACGAATAGATACTTTTTCAACATCACTAGTCTCTAGCACTTAGTCGTAACGCCTTTGTACCAAACCCTGTTTTTCTCCTTAAACTCTAATAAGTTCTGTGGCCTCAACGAAGACCAACAGTCTTCTTATTGGTAGTTTTAAGATCTCTTCTGGCTCAAACTTCAGTTGACAAGTGAATTCCTGCCTTACATTAGTTAGCACATTGCAATGGTGTAGTAGGTGTACCGCAGTCTCTTCTTCCATTTCGTACTTTCTGCACCATGGTTCATTTACATTACCTAGTTTGTACAGGTGGTTTCTTAAACGGCAATGTCTAGTCAGCATCTCAGTGACCGTTTTGATCCTTCATTTATTGAGGTTCATTAAATTTTTCAAGATTTTTTTTATCAAAATTCTTCATTATTTTTTTTTTCTTCATTATTTTTTTTAGTCGGGATTTGTCCTTGATTGGCTGGATTTCTTTCGATGATTCCTTATCAGCCATTTCTAACCTCGTTTTCATAGCATCTTTAGTGATGCCACAGAAAGGTTCTGGGCCTTCAAAGGTTTCTCTCAAGCCTTGTTTTGCCAACATGTCTGCTCGTTCATTCCCATGCACCCCTTAATGACCCTGTTACTCATATTAAAGACCCTTTATAAGTTAATACTAAAAGAACTATTTGAAAAATAATTATCTTGCTTTGGGCCTGTCTGTTCTCCTCACTCTATCCAGCCTTTGGCTATAAATTTGCTTCGACGGCTCCGTCTCGTTCATTCTCTGTAACTGCACTAGCCACCGCAGCCTGTTTATTTTGATGCACCTAACAATACTAGATTCACTATAAAGGTGGTAAAGCTCAAAAATATAGCGCATACGCCGTAATCCGTTTTTCTGCACGCATTTAAATAAAAAATACAATTAGAATAATATGTTGCTAGCGCATTATTTAATACTAAACATACTAAAAGCCGTCGTAAAGTATACTATCAAAGCAATAAGTAGGAGGTAGGGTAGACCAATTCATGTGGCGTTGAAAAATTTATTGGTAGTAGGTATTCATATTGATTTCTTGGCACTTTCAACATTATAAATATATGGTTTGTATCCCTAATAATATAATAATATAATGAAGTAATATTCAGACACTGCAACATCAAGTTTTATCGCGACATGATTTTATTAATGTTAGCAACTTTGATCTTTCTTTTCCGCATATTGATTGAGCTGCACAAGATTTTATATAATTTTGATTCTTAGTAACGTTCACCCTTCTTTTTGTAAACACTGCTCGCGGAGGGGTCATCCCCTTCTTTTTTAAAGGGAGATGTTTTTGAAGTAACCCTCAATAGAAAGTATTTAATTTATTTTCATGCATCATCAAGAGAAAGTGGTGGACGACCAAGCCTCAGTTGTGACTCCTGAACAATATTGAGATGTAAATATATATATATATATATATATATATATATATATATATATATATATATATATATATATATATATATATAAATATATATATATATATATATATATATATATATATATATATATATATATATATATATATATATATAGGGTGGTTCATCTTATTCGCCTCGGTGTCTGTACGGAAAACCACTTGATATTTTAAAAACATTTCTTCACAGAAATATACAGGGCCTTTAATACTACAATCTAAAAATAATACGAATTATACAGGGTGCTCCAAAAAAGAGTGGTATATCAAAGTTATATTTTTTCTTATGGAATGCCCTATATCCGATGACAGTACTGAATTGACCTTAAAAAATAAGCTATACTTTCATAAGGTTTCCCTATACCTAAATACAGGGTGCATTGATTTATTTCGATTTTTATGAAAATGTAAGGTTTTAGAAAAAATAAATATCTACGAATATAAGAATCAGTAACAAATTCTTTCTTGGATCTTAATAATAGACTATTTAGCATACTTAAACAGATGATCACTGTAACAAAATTTCTTGCAGGGTGGTCAAAATATGAGATTGTTCTATTAATAAATTCAAGCTGTAATAACTGACTTATTTTAAATAGAACACCCTGTATCTTACTAGTCTATCGCGTATAAAATTTACTTAGCTTTCAATTTATATTAGACTTTCCTATACCTATCTTTTACAGGGTGGTCAAAATATTAGATTGTTCTATTAAAAAATCAAGCTGTAATAACTTACTTATTTTATCTGGAACACCCTGTATTTTACCAATCTATCGCGTAGAAAATTTACTTTGCTTTCAATTCTTATTAGGGTTTCCTATACCTATCTCCCTTCATTTTTTAAATATTTAAATATTTCCTAATTTGTAAGCTTTAAAAATTAGAATTAAGTACCTATGTCGTGGTTATGTACAACACATCACCAACACCGGCAATATACTTAAATATCTTAGTCAAGATACTTTCGTTAATAAAATTCAAATTTTTATCATTTAATCACACAAAGTGTTCTTATTTTAAATGACAGTCGATATTCTATTCTTTATAATGGAAGATATTTAAAATCTCTTCAATTCCATGTAAACATTCTCAATACACATGTTATTCTGTAAATATAAATTCCCATGTTATTCGGTAAATGCCCATTTTTAGATATTTTTGTACAATAGGCTCGTTTTCGTCATAGTAGCCATTGCATTTAATAATTTGTAATTGCGATTCAAAGATTCAAACAAAAAGTGGTGTTCTTAAATTTACTTAATAACCGTTGGTTTAAGGTATGGAAAATACTTATACGGAATGAAATATAATTTAAATATCTTCCAGAATACGGCATCTAATATAGGATATGCAGTTTAATATAAACATATTATTCAATGTCACATGTAGGCCAAAATCAACTAAAATAATACAACACTCTGTGTGATTACATGATAACAATGAAAATTTTATTAATGACAGTATCATGTCTAAGTATATTGCCGGTGTTGGTGATGTGTTGTACATATGTAACCACGACATATTTACTTAATTCTAATTTTTAAAGCTTGCAAATTATTAAATCTTTAAATATTTAACAAATGAAAGGAGATAGGTATAGGAAACCCTAACAAGAATTGAAAGCTAAATAAATTTTCTACGCGATAGGCTAGTAAGATACAGGGTGTTCTATTTAAAATAAGTAAGTTATTACAGTTTGAATTTGTTAATAGAACAATCTAATATTTTGACTACCCTGTAAAAAGATAGGTATAGGAAACCCTAATACAAATTGAAAGCTAAGTATATTTTCTACGCGATAGGCTAGTAAGATACAGGGTGTTCCATTTAAATTAAGTAAGTTATTACAGCTTGAATTTGTTAATAGAACAATCTCATATTTTGACCACCCTGTAAGAAACTTTGTTGCAATAAGCATCTGCTTAAGTATGCTAAATAGTCAATTATTAAGATCCAAGAAAGAATTTGTTACTGATTCTTAGATTCGTAGATATTTATTTTTTTCTAAAACCTTACATTTTTATAAAAATCGAAATAAATCAAAACACCCTGTATTTAGGTATAGGGAACCCTTATGAAAGTATAGCTTATTTTTAAAGGTCAATTCAATAATGGCATCATATATAGGGCATTCCATAAGAAAAAATATAACTTTGATATACCACTCTTTTTTGGAGCACCCTGTATAATTAACATTATTTTTAGATTGTAGTATTAATGGCCCTGTATATTACTGTGAAGAAATTTTTTTAAAATATCAAGTGGTTTTCCGTACAGACACCGAGGCGAATAAGATGAACCACCCTGTATATATATATAAAATGATGTTGGATAATCGAGTACAAATATAAAAATAAATAAGCAAAACCATTGGCTAATACTCGTAAAGTGAATGTGAATTTAGTTGGAAATACATAAAATGATGAAGGGTCATCATTCCATACATTTCTGTGCAACTATATACACCGGTGTTTCGGCCTATTTGGGCTTCGTCAGTATAGTGTAGCAAGTTAAAAAAGTTGTTTGTTAACTTGTAAAAGGATTACTACAGGAGCAAGGTTACCATTTTTGGTCAGATTGTTAGAAGACCCGCAGTCGCAAGGCTACAACTAACATTGCCAAGGAGGTAAGGCTACCTGAGGAAATGAAAAGCCATAACATTATTAAATAAAATGATGTTGGATAATCGAGTACAAATATAAAAATAAATAAGCAAAATCATTGGCTAATACTCGTAAAGTGAATGTGAATTTAGTTGGAAATACATAAATAATGATGACCCTTCAATTTTATTTTTCTGATCTTTAGAGGAGTCAATAGTAGCCTAAATTTAAAATCACGAATGAATTCCTCCGTTACGTTAGCCGCCATCTTGATTTTAAAGGAGAACCTGTTTTGCTCAATATCTCCGCCATTTTTAACTTTTCGACAAAAATGGTAGGAACTGAAATTGTTCCAAATAAATCGTATTTACAATTATTACAATTTATTTTTAATAATTTTTGTCGTGAGGTCGATATTTTCGAGTTAATTGTACTTACAGTAGACGCCTATATTTTTGACTATAATATTGCATGTAACTTTTTTGGTATTGTAATATAATTCAAATCCTTCTTACCACTTAAAGTCCTATGTTTTGTCTATCTGTAGGAAAATTTTCAGCCAAATCGATTATGATTTATTTTGGGAATGGAGAAAAATGTAAAAAACGGTATTTTAACGTTTTCTACACTATTAAATTTGATCAAAAGCTTGTTTTGAATCAAAGTAACTTGTTATAATGCCATATAATGACATTTCTGAGTCCCTTCTATTAAAATATTATGTTTTCCATTGATACTTTACGATAGAAAATGCAAATTTGTATAAATAAACACCAAATCACTGTAAAATCGCATAAAATAACATTTTGAGAAAAAAAGAAGAAGAAGATTTTTTGACCTTAAATATCTTATTTTTACGTCCCGCAGAAGCTATATACCAATTTTCAGACAAATCGGAGGTCCAAAATTTTTTTTGCTCCAAAATTGAGTGATTTGAAATGGAATGACCCATTTGGCAGGTCCTGAGCGATAAAACGGGGAAAACCAAAAGCAATATGACTTTACTTTGCTACCTTATTTCTCTGGACTATAATAGTAGTTCGTCCGATACAATTCCACCTAAACTATCATAAATGACATCAAATTTAACATTTACAAGTTAAGAATCTATAGACATAGGCAGCGGAATAAGGTAGGGGGACTCATTGAATCCTATTCTCTTCCATAAATTATGGATGGAATAATCAAAAGCGTCAACAAAGAAAGATAATACAGAATGGGAAACAAAGAAGTAAAAATACTCTTTTACGCAGATGACGCAATATTGATAGCACAAGATGAAGATGGTCTGCAAAGATTGGTCCACAGATTTAACATAAGAGCAAAAGAATTCAATATGACAAATTGATCTCAGAAAACTAATACAATCATAATTAGCAAAGAACCAATCCAATGTAAAATAGAAACTGATGGCATCACTATTGAACAAGTAATGGAAATAGAGTACCTTGGAATTACACTGTCCAGCTATGGAGACCTGGACAAAGAAGTGAGAAATCAAAAGTATAAAAAGTACAAATATATGTTTTAATAATATCTATTATATGGTGAAACCGACATATTAACACTGAAATGAAGTCAGGAATTTATAAGGCCAGTCTAAGACCAATAATGACGTATATGCATTAGAAACAAGACCCGACACAGCATCTGGAAACAAACTACAAAGACTACTGGAAACGGCAGAGATACGAGCTCTGAAAATAATTACAGGAAATACGCTGAGAGATCGAAAGAGAAGTGAATAATCTTGAATGGGTTACATGTGAGAGTTCATTTTAAATGAAGTAAAAGTCAGACTTACTCTCAATCTTTATTATAACTTCCGACGACCGGTTTCGCTCTTTAAAATTTGTAGAGCATCTTCAGGTCAAAGGTACAAATGTCAAAGTTACAAAATGCTACAAATAAAAAACCAGAGTTAGACCATTGTCTGGTTGTAAAAGATGCTAAAGATCCACAAGATCAAGCCAATGTTGAATAACATACATAAAAGTAGCGAAATAGCATACCTCTGCATATGCATGCAAACACGGGGGGGTGGTAAAAACGTCCCCCAAACTCACAAACACATGCAGAAGTATGCTATCTATAATCATGCAATTATAACGTGTCGTACTTACATTCGGGTACAAGGAGCTACTAACTCAGTATTCATTATCATGATGTTTCTATTAAAGTTATGTTAACGTTAACGTTAACGATAACGATAATGAATACTGAGTTAGTAGCTCCTTGTACCCGAATGTAAGTACGACACGTTATAATTGCATGATTATATATAGCATACTTCTGCATGTGTTTGTGAGTTTGGGGGACGTTTTTACCACCCCCCCGTGTTTGCATGCATATGCAGAGGTATGCTATTTCGCTACTTTTATGTATGTTATTCAACATTGGCTTGATCTTGTGGATCTTTAGCATCTTTTACAACCAGACAATGGTCTAACTCTGGTTTTTTATTTGTAGCATTTTGTAACTTTGACATTTGTACCTTTGACCTGAAGATGCTCTACAAATTTTAAAGAGCGAAACCGGTCGTCGGAAGTTATAATAAAGATTGAGAGTAAGTCTGACTTTTACTTCATTTAGAAGTGAATAAATTTGAAGTAAATGTAAGGTACAGTATATAAACGAATGGTCACTAAATAAAAAGAGAATGGAATAACCACATAAGCAGAATGGAAGAGACCTATGTGGACCTAGAATGACCTATGTGGTCAAAATCATCACCATCATCAATGGCACTACAACTCTTCGTGAGTCTTTGCCGCGTTTACTATTGCCTTCCATGTTTGTCGGTCCTGTGCCGCTATTTCCCATTGTCGCACTCCCATTTTCTCTAGATCTTCTTTGACTGCATCTTTCCACCTTTTTCTAGGCCGCCCTACAGACTTTCTTCCATCTGGCCTTTCCCAGAACACATTGTTTATAAGGCGATTGTCGTTACTGCGTATCACATGCCCTGCCCATCTGAGTCTATTTGCCTTTATATTTCTGACTAGATTTTCTTTTCCGAATAGAGACTCTAGCTCGTTATTGTATCTGCGCCTCCATTCGTTTGTCACGCTGTCTCTGCAAGGGCCATATATCATTCGAAGGATTTTACGTTCCCACACCAGCAATTTATTTACTTCTCTTTTACGTGGTCAAAATAGCAAGAGATAAATCACTAATCAGTAGAAGTATAGATGGAGTGACAACCTCCCATAGGGGTATCAATCCGCCAATGAATAAGCAGAAGTGAAAGAAGAAGAAGAAGAAGAAATTTAACATTTTTAAAATAATGTGTATGATTATTTTTGCTGTTAGTATTTTTAGATATTGACGTAAGTAATAACAAAAGGAGGATGGTGCGTTTCAGGGGTAATTAGGACATGAACTGATTTTGTTACATTTCGTTATTAAGAATGGTATTAGAAACTTCTAAATATAATAGAACACCATTACCGTTGATACTATTCGAGCCTTGAATAAATTACTTTTATTCATGGCTCAAATGAAGAAGCCATGTTTGAAATTGCATCGATCGCACCGGCTTCACGAGCATTGGCTTGTACCGTAGTTCTAACTTCCGATAACACTAGGCTATTCATTTTTGTTATGTACAATTAGATGAGGCGAAAAGCTCTAGATCGTTCGAAAAAATATTCCCAAATTTCCATAAAATATTTTTGCTTAATCACATTCGTGACACCCCCGAATAAGGACAATAAGTTGCCCATGCGAAAGCGTTTCCAATTTTATTTAAACAATTTGTTTTAAACAAATCGTAAAAATCAACTTTTTCGTCTCAATTTCTTTTATTTTTTTATTCCTTTTGAACAAAATAGGTTTCTTGCAATTTTTTCCAAAATTGATCAGTTTCGAGTTATAAACAATTTAAAACTGAAATTTTTTTTCTAGGTTTAAAAACACAAGTAAAAAGTACTATTTTTGAGATCACCAAGTGCCTAAATTGAAGTTCAAACCTTCTTCTATCAGTTCGGGTGAAAATTTTGTGTTTTTTTTATTTTAAAATGCTGTTTTTAATTGTTAACAAAGCGCTTATAACAGAACGGTCTCTCGAGCTGCCGCCTGTATAAGAGTGAGGCACAAGATTTATGCTCCAATTTTTTTCTAGTTTGAATTCTCATTGTCTCATAGTCTTGTGCTTGTTATTTGTCATCGAATTTAAGATATGATTATTTCTATCTTACTGTATAAGTAACTTGTTAATACTCGATATTTCCTACACATCATCATCAGCGGTTTCTAGTCCACTGCTGGACATAGGCCTCCCGTAAATAATTCCATTGCATCCTATCTTGAGCAGCCTGAATCCTACTACCCCTATTTTATTAATATACATTAAGTACAGTTGCGCACCCAGGGAGGGGTTTTGGGGGTTAAAACCCCTCCCAGGGCATATAACAAGGATATATAAAGAATAGGAGTAAAGCACTAAAATCGCCTAAACCTCTAACTTTTTTAAAGTAAGACGGATTATGAAACCTTTTGCATTCGATTCGGGAGAGCTTCAGGGAAATTCTTGAATACTTGGCATGAATAATTACAAATGAGAATTGCATTCTTGTAGGCGGAAAATCCATTTTCCAAAGTGCATCTCAAAGTGTTTACATAATAAAAATTCAAAACTTGGAAAATAATCATGAGAATGAGTTTAATTTTCATATTCGGAGGATTTTGAGGTCGCCAAACAGAAATACAGGGTCGGAGAAGACGTAAGAGGTACCTGGTGCCAGGAATCTACGCCATCTCGAGGAGTTTTATAGAAATTCGTTATTAAAAATAATTTATTATCTCAGGAGTTTTAAGATCGCTGACCAAGAATATTGCAACGAAGATGCTGTACGAGATACCTGGTGCCCTGTATCTACGTCGTCTCTGGGAATTGTATGAAAATTCGTAATAAAATTTGTTGCAACTTGTTATTCCGGGGTTTTTAAGGTAACTAAGAGTTTTAATCATATACTCGAGGTTCTGGCATCTCTATATCTAAAAAAAATATTATTAATAGTGAAAAATAGAATTTCGAATTATTTTTTTTCATAATTTTCGCTCTGAACTAAAGTAACTTACTGTTATTGTTACACACCGTTGAATTTTATAACGAATTTCTCCAACTCCAGAAGTCGAAGTAGAGTCCGGGCACCAGGTAACTCATACGGCATCTTCCATGCAATATTTATTGCAAAACTCCAGGAGATAATATAGAACCGGACACCAGGTACCTCGTATAGCATCGTCGAAGCAATATTCGGGTTCAGCGACCTCAAAGACCTCGGAATAAGTTTCAATGAATTTCCATAAATCTCCAGGAGACGACGTGCCTATTGGGATACCAGGCACCAGGTACCTCTTACAGCTTCGCCGAACCCATATTCCTGTTTAGCAACCTCAAAACTCCCGAGTATAAAAATATAACTCATTTCCATGATTATTTTCTGAGTTGTGAATTTTTATTTTTTGACACTTTAAGAAGCACTTTTAGACCAGGGCGCATCTGTAAAAATATTAGTACATTTGGACGTTAAGAGGTGACTCAATTTTTTTTGCAGAAATTGCTTGAAAATAAATCAAATAATAATATTTGAGTTATCCTCCCTCTCAAAAAGGTCCGGAACATTGTTTAAATAATCAAAATGTCAAAAAATTAAGGAAAAATTCGATTTTTTTCTTGTTTATTTGATTATAACTTTAAAAGTATTCATTTCCGAGAAAAGTTGTACTGACATAAAAGTTGCGTAATTAAATTTCCTACAATATCAAATTGGTTAAAAATTTAAGAAATTGTCATCCTTGTTGCAAAATAGCAATAATTGTGAAAAAAACATACAAAAACAAGTATTCGCATTTTACGTTTTTCAACCATTTGTGCTACACTTAGGACCTTCATATTTCACCCTGAAAAATTTTATGATACAGTAAAACAATACTGTAAATTTCATTAAGATCGGTTCAATAGATTTTGCAAAATAAATTTTGCAATCCAGCTTTCGTAAAAAAAATTCATTTTTTCAAAATGTTACAGGACTGAAAATAAAGCAGATAGCAAGTTGAAAATTTTTTTGCATATAGAAGTGTACTGTACCTTTCATTTGCAATTTTGTAAAATTAAAATCGCTTAACACCACGGCGTCAGGAATTTTTTTAAATAAACATTAATTATTGGTGCTACGCGCAGGACAGCGGATAGGTTGCTCTGATTGGGCATTCCAATGACCTTTGATAATGATTGATCCATTTTAATTTTTATGACATTTCGATATAAATAAATAAATTTGTTTATTACAAAATAAAAACACATACTCTATCCGTTGAAATAACACTTTTATTAGCAAAAACTTTCTTTGTTCATATATTTTAACTTAAATAATAAAAGATTATTATTTTTAAACATACGCAATTGTTTAAACAATATTTCACAAACAATAATAAAATTAGTTTGATTTTTGTGGAATTAAAAAATTAAAATACAACAAAATATAGAGTAAGAAAATAATATATTAGATAAAGATTGGAAGAAATTTTGGTGGAAATCAACCTGTGTGAATCGAACACCGCTGTCCTGCGAGTAGCACCAAAAATTATTGTTTATTTCAAAAATTTTTTGACGCCGTGGTAATTAATCGATTTTAATTTTGAAAATTGCAAATGAAAGGTACAGTACACTTCTATAAGCAAAAAAAATTCAACTTGCTATATGCTTTATTTTCAATCCTGTAACATTTTGAAAAAATGAATTTTTTTTGCGAAAGCTGTATTGCAAAATTTATTTTGCAAAATCTATTGAACCGATCTTTACGAAATTTACGGCATTGTTTTACTGTATCATGAAGTTTTTTTGGGTAAAATATGAAGGTCCTAAGTGTAGCATAAATGGTTGAAAAACGTAAAATGCGAATACTTGTTTTTTTATGGTTTTTTCGCAATTATTGCTATTTTGCAACTAGGGTGACTATTTTTTAAATTTTTAACCAATTCTATATTGTAGTAAATTGAATTACGCAACTTTTATATCAGTACAACTTTTCTCGAAAATGAATACTTTTAAAGTTATAATCAAAAAACGAAGAAAAAAATCGAATTTTTCCTTCAATTCTTGACATTTTGATTATTTAAACAATGTTCCGGACCTTTTTGAGAGGGAGGATAACTCAAATATTATTATTTGATTTATTTTCAAGCAATTTCTGCAAAAAAATTTGAGTCACCTGTCAACGTCCATCTCAAAACAGATCCGCCCTGGACTATTTGGAAATAGTTATTTATGAAACAGTTCGTGAAGTATGCTTTTTGCGAACGCACGCGATGTTTAGAGCACGAGCGACAACGAAGCGAGTACTATACATCGCGTAAGTTCGCAAAAAGTACTTCACGCACAGTTTCATACAATATTTTATCCAGGGCCGTCTTAACCATACGCGGCGCCGGGGTGCAAGACTCATCTTTGCGCCCCCTTTTGTCAGAAAGTTATATTATAGATTATAGGTACGCTAAAATTAAAACTAATTATGTTTGCTTTCTTTATTTATACAGGGTGGGCCAAATAAAACAGTCCACCTCGATATTTGACAGTAGTTATTAGATTTTAAGGAAATGCCGAAATAGGTCAATTTCTATTTTTAAATTACAATTTTTTGATATACATTTCATACTAGTGACGTCATCCATCTCGGCGTGATGACGTAATCGATGATTTTTTAAATCGGAATAGGGGTCATGTGTGGTAGCTCATTTGAAAGGATGTTCAATTCTCTATTCAGCAATATAAACATTAATATCTTTATTTATACAGGGTTGGACAAAAAAATAATTTTTGAATTAAATTAATTGGCAGAAAAAGAAGAATGTATGTAATTTATTTAACTTAAAATACATTCTATTGCTGTCAGAAAATAGAAAATCATGTTTATTTGGCAAAATAAACGTTGCTTTTTGCATAAATTAAATGTTTAAACTGCCAAAAGGTATGTGGGAAGCTGTTTGTGATTTCATTTAAGCGAAAAGTAATGTTTCTTTGTGAAATAAACATTTTTTTGACAGCAGTATAAGTGTATGACATGTATTTTGAGTTAAATAAATTCCATATATTCTTCTTTTTGCGTCAATTAATTTAATTCAAAAATTATTTTTTTGGCCACCCTGTATAAATAATGATATTAATGTTTATATTACTGAATAGGGAATTGAACACTCTTTCAAATGAGCTACGCACAACCTCTATTCCCATTTAAAACAAATGATCGATTACGTCATCACGCTCAGATGGATGAAGTCACCAGTATGAAGTATATGCCAAAAAATTGTAATATAAAAATAAAAATCGAAATGTTTCTGCATTTCCTTAAAATCTAATAACTACTGCCAAATATTGAGGTGGACTGTTTTCTTTGCCCCACCTTGTATATTAAAAAACATGGTTTCAGCGTTTCAGTATTTAAAAAAGATCAATCTTATAAACTATACCATATTTTTTCAAAGTATACCAAAGTCTACTTTTCTAGCTTTTAAGTTGGCAAAAGTTTTTATTGCTTCGGTGATATCTATTTTTACTTGCTTTTTTATAGGTACTTATTAAAGCCAATTATTTTTGATCAATTTAAGTTTAGAAAAAATCTTTCTCCTTCAGCTATTTATCTGGAATTGTTAAATATATTCTTAGAATGTAGAAATATTTGGGAAAACGGAAAGTAAATAATGAGTTAAAATATTGGTAACAATTATTCTAACTCACGGAATAGATTTTCACCATCTATATCAGATCTACTTCCAAGCGCTAGTTTTTTTTGTAAATTTAAACATTGTGTTGTTTTTTAGGTTTTCTTCGGAGTTTCTCCAAAACAATATACTTTCCATGAAAGAAAAATTATAATTATGTTCCCTCAACATTTCAAATCTTACAAGACGGTGATTCATTGTCACTCGACATTCAATATTGGTCAAAATAGTGTACGCGTCACCTTTTTGAAATTATTGTCGGAATAATCTAAATGGGTTTCATATTTCATTTCCATATCGTAGGTGTAGTAAGCATTAAGGATCCCCCAAACCAACGCGAAACTTTCGCAGCCGCAACCTACGCGGAATCGCGGCGAATCGATAGGCACGGCGACTTATGAGCGTGTTCACACTAGTTGGGGCGGTATCCGCAACGGTCGCGGTAGATCAGCGATGTTTTCATGAAACGCTGCATGCACGGTTTTTTCCGCTGCCGTTGTAGTTTCGCGTGAATTAAAATGTCTGTTACAGAAAAACTCATTGAAATTGTGAAACAATATCCTATAATATATGATTTAAGTAAAGATTAGAAAAATATAAGAAAAAAGGATAAAATCTAGGATAGTATAGGGTTAGAATATTTTAAATTAGTAAAAATGCATGAATTTTCATGAACTAGTCATCAATTCTCAGAAATACTATTTGATTAATGATCATAAAATAAAAATAATAACATCAATAAAGATAACATCAGTTAAAAAACTAACTGTCAAGCGTAGGTTTTTCCTGGTCATTCTCAAGTAGTTTTCTGATGCTGACCTCTCAAGGTTCTTTAGTGTTCCCTTACAAGTCTACATTCAGGCCCTTGTTCCCATCTTTTCACGGTTTGCGTGCGGGAGTGACATTTTGGCAATTTCCTAGATTGTTGTAATTGACCAGCCAAACAGATCAGCAGGCCTAAAACTCTTACGCCTACTGCCTTCCTAGATAGCTGGTCAGCAATGCGGTTGCCGTTATTTCCATTGTGCTCCGGGTAACTATGTAGTTATCGGGAAGTTTATCTGACAGTTTTATTAAATATCTGTCAGATAAACTTCTCGTTAATTAGCTATCCGGAGATGAAAAGACCGCCCTAAAATTACAATGTGTTTATATTTGTATGGCGAACAGTCGCTTCAGGTTCCGCGCCAATGTGGGAAAGCCTTGTCCGCTACCGTTTCGCCTACGAATGTTCCGCAACGAAAAATTCGCGTCGCAAAAGTTTCGCGTCGGTTTGGGGGATCCTTTAAGGATCCCCCAAACCGACGCGAAAGTTTTGCGACGCGAATTTTCCGTAGCGGAACATTCGCAGGCGGAGCGGTAGCGGACAAGGGTTCCCCATATTGACGCGAAAGCCGGCGCGACTATTCGCCATACAAATGTGAACAAATTATATTTTTAAATCGGCCAACAGGTTTAGGAAATACAAGACATCAAAAATGTCCAAATTTTTAAGTGGGCGTAATCTCTATGCAAGCAAATTAATAATAATATTATAATATATAATGAAAACTTATCATTTTCTCCTAATTCTAACTCTATACTATTCCAGACTTTATCCTTTTTTCTTATATTTTTATAATCTTCGTCCGTTAAATCATATATTATAGGATATTGTTTAACAATTTCAATGAGTTTTTCTGTAACAACCATTTTAAAACACGCGAAACTACAACGGTAGCGGAAAAAACCGTGCATGCAGCGTTTCATGAAAGGAACGCTGTTCTGCCGCGACCGTTGCGGACTCCGCGCAAAGTGGTCTGAACACCTTCATAATCCGCCGTGAATATCGGTTCGCCGCGATTCCGCGTAGGTTGCGGTTGCGAAAGTTTCGCGTTGGTTTGGGGGATCCTTTAATAGCCTTTGTAAAAAATATCGAAAGTGCACTTGTATGTTTTTGTTATTTGTAGTTTTTTTAAGGACAAAAAGCGCAAGTTTGAGCCTAACAAGTTTTCAGCTTGCGCCCCTTGGACTTGGCGCCCGGGTGCCTCGCACCCCTTGCACCCCCGGGTTAAGACGGCCCTGATTTTATCTACGATAAACAAATAAAAACCTGTAACTCTTCGTCACTGGAATTCATTTTTATTCTACAATTTTTAGAACTTCGACATTTAAAAATTCTAATTTCTTTCAAACCACAAAACTGTCAAAATTTTTGTTGTAATTTATTGCTCATTATGTCGTCACCATGACAACGCGAAAGTTAAGGATATTTATTTGATTATATGAAAGTGTGTCAAAAACAGTGCGAAAAAGTAAATCCCATTTAAAATACATTGCTCCTTCACGCACACTTTAATCCCTTCACGCACTGCTATCTATAATGACAGTTTTCACTATACAATGTATTTAATGTCATATTATGTATAAGTTTTTAGTTTGTGAAAACTGTCATTATAGACAGCAGTGCGTGAAGTAACAATGTATTTTAAATGGGATTTACTTTTTCGCACTGGTTTTTGACACAATTTCATATAATAAAATACCCTTAATTTTCGCGTTGTCATGGTGATGACATAATGAGCAATAAATTACAACAAAAGTTTTGACAGTTTTGTGGTTTGAAAGAAGTTAGAATTTTTAAATGTCAAAGTTCTAAAAATTGTAGAAGAGAAATAAACTCCAGTGACGAAGAGTTATAGTTTTTTATTTGTTTATCGTAGATAAAATATTGTATGAAACTGTGTGTGCAGTACTTTTTGCGAACTTACTCGATGTATAGCACTCGCCCCGCTGTCGCTCGTGCTCTAACATCACGTGCATTCGCAAAAAGCATACTTCACGAACTGTTTAATAAATAACTATTCTGTTTACAACAATACAATTTTTATTTGTACCTCATGCCGAGCATTCAAGAATTTTACCAACGCTCTCTCGAATCGAACGCAAAAGGTTTCATAACGTAATGCTTTATATCCTCGCCTACAGGAAAATGTAACTTGTTTTTCACAAACAATACAAAAAAAATTCGGTGTACAAGCCAACCCCTCCCAGAGGAAAATTCTCGGTGCGTCACTGATTAAGTAGCAACTGGCAAGGAATGGCAGCCTAGAGTTTTCCTCTAACTTGTTAAAATATTCATGGGGATAAATAAGGAATAAGTATTGATTATCAGAATAATACTTTCAAATGTAATGATTAGTCTCACACACCTGACCTAACACTACCTGTTACTCCACTTCAATAATTCTAAACTTTATTCTTCTTTCCATCTTGCTACAATTCTCCAGTGATATCAATTGGCCAACTGTTTTACCTTTCTTCATTTTTTGTAGTGCTTGAACAATTTTCTCGTTTGTTATTAGTTATCGTAGCTGTTATTATCTCCGTTAATTTCACTGGTTTTCTGTCAATTTCTAACAAAAAATATAACAAACAAGAAAATATTATATATTTTACTAATTAAACTATAAATTTTACTAATTAAAGTTATAACATACAAGAAATTGTCTTTGTAAACTGATTCTTCTTTAGGTAGGCTGACTACTTTTTTAGTTATTGTAGACCTATAGGAAGAAAACCTACCTGTTTCCTGCCTAGAGTTCGCGTCCGTTTTTTAATTATTAATAATTTAGTGTAAAAATCGCTATTTTTTCGATTTTTTGCACTTCATTCAAAAGCTAAACAGTTGACATAAAATTACACAATTCAGTTTTTTAGAACATTGAAAAACCTTCAAAATGCCGATTTTGAAAGTTAAAAAGTTAATTTGTTGCTACGCAAACTACAAAATAAGTGAAAATCGTTATTTGTTATTAACTTTTACTAAAACTACCTTAGAACTTTAGTTTTTCACCCAAAGTTGGGTATTGGCGTACTTAACAAACCTTCAAAATTTGAGATCGATTAATTAATTAGTTTAAGAGTTATTCTATTTGTTTATCCCAGAGACCTTTATTTTGCAATAAGATAAGACACAAAATAATGAAGATATGGCAATTCTGAGTATGCAAAATGAAAGTAGAAGAGTGATAATATCAAAATGTATTTAAAAAAATAATAAAAAAAAATTAATATAGTCAAAAATCCTAATGCCAAATTTTTGAAATGTTGTAGTTTATAAACATTTAAAATAATTTTAAAAATGTTGTCCGTAGAAACAATCTTTTTATATACATATTCGAAAAGATAGTATTTTAACACGAATTTACAAATAAAAAAATTTAGCCTGGGTTCATTTGGGCCAAAGTTAGCCATATGTTTTTTTTAATTCACAGCTAATTTGTTTATACTAATTAAGGAATCTCATTAATGCCATTTTAAAGAATGGGATATGTATTTTTTCTTAAAAAATTTGCACAAACATTGTACCTTCACAGCACCCTCTACGATTTTTCAAAAATGTAGTTTAAACGATTTCTAGGGGGAACCTACAAATCCACTGAGTTAAAATACCGAAAAAGCAATTTCAAACGAATATAATTTTCTGTATCTCCGGATCAGCTCAATGGATTGTGATCTTTCTTTTTTAAATTCATATGTAATTTCTACGTACATTACAAATATGCAATTTGTTTATAAATTTATTAATTAATAAACAGTCTAATTTGTTTAAAGAATTCTTGAAAAAATATTTTTTTTACAAAAATCTCTTTTTTTAATCATAGTATCATTAATGATCATAGAAAAAGTTAAAGCACACTTTAATAAATAAATGATTTTTATTAGATAATTATTTATTGAAAATAAATTATTTATTAAAGTTAACCTTAACTTTTTCTATGATTAATAACGATAGTACATGATTAAAATCATGGATTTTTGGGAAAAAATATTTTTTCAAAAATTGTTTAAACAAATTAGACTGTCTATTAATTAATAAATGTCTAGGCAAATGGCACATTTGCAATGTACAGAAAAATTACATACAAATTAAAAAAAGAACGATCAAAATATATTCAGTAGATCCCGAGATATAGAAAATGATAGTAGTTTTGAGTTGCCTTTTTTAGTTTTTGAACTCATGCATTTGTCGGCTCCCAGCTCCCCCTTCACTTACCACGACTAGTCACCAATTGAACTACATTTTTAAAAATTCGTGTAAAATACCAGTTTTTCTAATATTATGTAAAATGATTTTTTCTACGGACAATATTTTTAAAGTTATTCTAAATGTTTATAAACTACAAAATTTCACAAACTTGGCATTAGGATTCTTGACTATATGTATTAGATCAGGGGTGGCGAACCTTTTTATATTAGAAGGCCAATTTTCATTTTACCATTTTTGAGAAGGCCGCATCCATATATATATATATATATAGTTTTGTTATTTTCTGACCGTAAATTATTAAATAGAAACTTTTTAATTCCTGGGTTTTCGGTCTGATAAAAATAAAACACTTTGTTATGGCTTAAACGTTTCCGCTAATTGCCATTTTCAATAAGCACTTTAATGAATAATTATAATTTGTTTTATGTAATGTTTATAATTATTCATTAAAGTGCTTATTGAAAATGGCAATTAGCCGAAACGTTTAAGCCATAACAAAGTGTTTTATTTTTATCAGACCGAAAACCCAGGAATTAAAAAGTTTCTATATATATACAGGGTGTTTCATTAATAATTGTCCATATAATAAATGGAGAAACCTTACCACAAAATACGAAGACTTAACCTAAAACACTTAAATAAAATGTGGTTCCTTACTGAGATACAGGGCGTTTTATCTAAAAATTTAAAAAATATTTTTGCTCAGCAGTTTAAAACTATTCGACGTATCCTTTTCATACTTGGCAGAAAGTGCAACTACTATACACTTTACTAAATTATGATAAACAAACGTTTCTAGCTACTACCAGAGGCGTACGACAGGGGATAGTAAATGGTTGACCCTTCTCAAATTCTACGCCACTGGAGGAATTACTCTAGTGCCATTTTTAGATTCTCGAATACTTTCTACGTAAATAATATACTCTTCATTGGTAACGATAACGTCATTCGTTTTCGAGATATTTGAAGTTGAATATGAAACGGCACAGTTATTTTGATTACATTATGATATGATTCATATCATTAAAATTTAAAAATTATTTGTACCCGGTACTTTAAAACTATTTAGCGTATCCTTATCATACTTGGCAGAAAGTGTAAGTACTGCACACCCTACTAAATTAAGATAAATAAACGTTTCTAGCTACTACCAGAGGCGTACGACAGGGGATAGTGCCTGGTTGACCTTTCTCAAATTCTACGCCACTGACAAAATTGCTATTTTAGTGTAATTTTTTGATTTTCCAATCCTTTTTATGTAAATAATATACTCTTCATTCGTAACGATAAAATGATTAGTTTTTGAGATATTTGAAATCAAAAATGAAGCGACACAATACATTAATCAAAATAACCGTGTCGTTTCATTTTTAACTTCAAAGATCTCGAAAACTAATGACTTTATCGTTACGAATAAAGAGTATTATATTTTCATATAAGGTATTGGAGAATCCAAAAATTGAACTAAAATCGCAATTCCGCCAGTGGCCTAGAATTTGGAGAGGGTCAACCATTCACTTTCCCCCGTCGTACGCCTCTGGTAGTAGCCAGAAACGTTTGTTTAACATAATTTAGCAGCGTGTACAGTGCCTATACTTCCTGCCAAGTATGAAAAGGATACGTCGAATAGTCTTAAAATGCTGAGCAAAAATATATTTTTAAATTTTTAGGTAAAACACCCTGTAACTCAGTAAGCAACCACATTTTATTTAAGTGTTTTAGGTTAAATCTTCGTATTTTGTGCTAAGGTTTCTCCAGTTACTATATGGACAATTATTAATGAAACACCCTGTATATACGATTTAATTAAAGGGATTTATATGCAAAATTAAAATACATAATTTTCTTTGCAATTAAATAGTTTATTTTTTAAAATGACATACAATTAATAAATTCCAAAAAATTTGACATTTAATTTTACGATCCAGAAAATTTAAGGGGATTTCTGTGGTTGTTTATTGGATGACAAAAAAGAAATATTTGGTTCAATTGACGTGGTACGTAATTTAAGTTGATCTTCCAAATGAACATCACTTATTTGACTTCTTAGGCGGGTTTTAATTTGAGTCATGTAAGAAAATGTTGCCTCGCAAAAATATGTACCTCCAAAACATGAAAGAATTCTTCGTGCGTGTTGTCTTAGACGAGGATAAATAACTGCAGTCTTCCATATTTCAATAGGATCTTTTTTTGAATCGAATTGTGATTTAAAGATATTATCTTCTCATATCTCAAATAATTCCATTTGATATTCTTTGGGAGCTACGTCGAAATCAACAAGGTGTTGTCGAAAGTTAATTTAAGTGTGACAACAAGTTTTTCAAATTCTGAGAACCTTTTATTATATTCTTCAATTAATATATCCAGAACAGAAACATACTCATCCAAATTTTGAGGGGAATAATTTTGCTCCATCATAATTTCCGATGACTGTGGGAAATGTTCTTTAGAAATTTCTAATCGACTTAGTAAAGATTTAAAGAATAAAAGTTTTTTTCGAAAAGCTTGAATTTTTTGCCATATTTCTTATATATATTTAGTTTTTCCCTGCAAGTTTAAATTCAAGTTAAAATTTTTATAATTTTTAATTTATGAAAAGGCCACAACTTGGGCAAGAAAAGGCCACATGCGGCCTTAAGGCCGCACGTTCGCCACCCCTGTATTAGATAATTTTTTATCTTTTTTTAGTACATTTTGATAGCATCAGTTTTTTACTTTCATTTGGCATACGCAGAATTGCCCTATCTTCATTATTTTCTGTCTTATGTTATTGCAGAATAAAGGTCTCTGGGATAAACAAATAGAATACCTCTTAAACTAATTAATGGATCGGTCTCAAATTTTGAGGGTTTGTTAAGTACCCTAATACCCGACTTTGGGTGAAACACTAAAGTTCTAACGTATTTTTAGTAAAAGTTATTAACAAATAACGATTTTCACTTATTTTGCAGTTTGCGAAGCAACAAATTAACTTTTTAACTTTAAAAAATCGGCATTTTGAAGGTTTTATAATGTTCTAAAAAATTAAATTTTGTAATTTTATGTCAACTATTTAGCTTTTGAATGGGGTGCAAAAAAATCAAAAAAATCGCGATTTTTGCACTAAATTGTTAATCATTAGAAACCGGACGCGAACTCTAGGCAGGAAACAGGTAGGTTTTCTTCCTATAGGTCTACAGTAACTAAAAAAGTAGTCAGCTACCTGGATCTTTGAGTGTCCCGAACATGGTCTATTTCTAGCTTATTACCCTGGAGTATTTTCCCATTAGCGAGGATCGTAATTTGCTTCAGTACCCCTAATAAATTTTCTCTATTGACTCTATCTTCAGCTGCTCTAAGGATTTTGCAGAATGAGTGGCCCTCTGAATTCTGACTTTGGTCTGACCATCTGCTTTACGATCCACCTCTTGGTCTTTTCCCCGGAACGTTTCCAGAAACAGTTAATCACTGTAAATATTATCGTCACCTCTGCGAACCGCATGACCAAAGAACTGTAGAATTCGCTGCAGACATGTTGTGTACAGCCTTTTTTAATGCCAAGTTGGTTAGGAATGTAAACGTTTATCCGATGAGCTTTCCAAGGTATGCGCAGCATTCTTCTGCAATATTACATCTCAAATATTGTTCTGAAGCTATTTCTTTGTGGCATTTATGCAATTTACTATTCTAATTGGAAAATAAACCACAATTTAACTTGAAAAATAATTTTATTGACGTTTTGACTTCCACTTCGGAGGTTGATATCTAAATACAAGATATTAATAAATTAAATAAACTTTATAAAAAAGATCAAGGCAGGTTTTGTTTATATTTGATTCAGAGTTGGATCACCATCTCCATATAGCTATTTCAGCATCCTTATGCCTCATCAGTGAAGCTCAGAAGTCTCAACTCTCTAAATAAACTTTGTTGCTTAGTAAAAAAATTCTTCTAATAATTTAATTTAATCTGACTCATTCATATCGGCATTTCAGACATATATATTGTACATTTTAAATTCTTCTTCTTCTTTAAGTGCCATATCCGCGACAGGTCGGCGATCATCATAGCTATTCGGATTTTAGAGACGGCTGCTCTGAAAAGTTCATTTGATGTACATCCATACCATTCTCTCAGGTTGCGCAGCCACGATATTCTGCGTCTTCCTATGCTTCTTTTTACTTGAATCTTTCCCCGCATAATGAATTGGAGCAAGTTTTATCTCTCCCCACGTGTAATATGTCCGAGATATTACAATTTTCTTGTTTTGATGGTATTTAAGATTTCCATTTCTTTATTCATCTTTCTCACAACCTCTTTCTTTGTGACGTGTTCTGTCCACGATATTTTTAGAATTCTTCTGTACACCCACAGCTCGAATGATTTTAGTTTTTTCATTGATGCAGCATTCAAGGTTCAAGCTTCCATTTCATAAAACAAAGTTGAGAAAACGTAGCACTTAGTCAACTTAACTCTTAGCTCCAACTTCAAATCTATTGTGCAGAGCACTTTTCTCATTTTGTTAAAATTTGCTCTAGCCTTTTCTATTCTGATTTTGATTTCCTTTAAGTAATCTTCTGTGGAGTTGATCATTGTTCCAAGGTATGCATATTGGTCGATTCTTTCGATATTGGATCCGTTTATGAAGAGATTCTCGTTATTTCTTTGAGTTTTTGATATTCTCATAAACTTTGTCTTCTTGACGTTAATTGTTAGACCGTATTCTTGTCCAAACTCTGCTATTCTGGTTACCACCCTTTGAAGATCCCCAATATTTTCAGCTAGATGACAGTGTCATCCGCATATCTAATGTTGTTAATGGGAACTCCATTTACCTTTATTCCAGCTGTTTCACCCTCAAGAGCTTTTTTCAAGATCTCTTCCGAGTAGGCATTAAAAAGAATTGGCGACAACATGCATCCCTGTCTCACTCCAAGTCTGATTTCAATTTCCTCTGATAGCTGATCGTTAACACGTACTTTTGCTCGTTGTTTATAGTATAAATTAGATATAATCCTGAGGTCATTGTAATCTATCTTCTTTGATTCCATGACATGAATTAATTGTTCATGTCGTACTTTGTAGAATGATTTTTATACTCAATAAACACGCATATATATCTTTATTGACGTCCAGGCACCTTTGTATAAGTATGTTAAATGAAAAAAGAAGTTCACGAGTTCCTAGGCCTTTGTGAAACCCAAATTGCATAATATCATTAATGTCCAGTTTATGATATATTCGGTTATGGATGACTTTCAATAGCAACTTTAGCACATGGGACATCAAGTTAACGGTGCGGTGGTCGCCGCATTCTCTGGCGTTTTTCTTTTTAGGGAGACAAATAAAGATTGACGTTAACCATTTTTTGGGTCATGTGCCTGAGCTATAGATTTTGTTTAAGAGTATCACTAAAACATCAATATGCTGCTCATTTATAATTTTTAGAAGGTCGATAGGAAGCATGTCAGGCCCTGGGCTTTTTCCGTTCTTCATTGATTTTAATGCGTGGATTATTTCTTCTTTTGTAATATCTGGACCTATTTCTCCTAAAGTAAGTATTATGTGTTCCAGGTCCCCTCTTTCATCATCGAACAGTTCGTCTATGTATTCTGCCCAACGTTGTACTTTCTCATCGGTCTGTGTTATAGCAACCCCGTGTCTATCCAGAAGTGTAGCAGTGAAATTTTGTTTTCTTAGTCCAGCCATTTCTTTGACTTTCTTATGAAGATTAAATAGGTCGTATCTTTTTTGGAGGTCCTCGATCTCTTTGCATTTCTCTTCAAAGTGTTTTTCTTTTGCATGCTTTATCAACTTTCTTATCTCGTGGTTAATCTCCCTGTATTTATTGTTATCTCTGTTCTTATATTGTCTCCGTTGTTCCATCATATTCAGTATCTCGTCGGTCATCCATTCCTCTTTTCTCTTTGTGGAAATCTTTAGCATTTCTTTAAAAGGTTCTAGTAGGCAATGTTTTAGTCGCTCCCAATGCTCGTCAATATCATTGGTGTCTATGTTTAGCTTTCTGCAGTTCATATGCATTTCGTGTTGAAGGCATTCTATTACGTGGGTTCTTTCAGCTTGCATGTCTATTGTAGCAATTCTCGGATGTCTTTTAATTAATATTTTTAAGTGTGAGTGTAATTTTGGCGATAAGTGGGTTGTGATTTGAGGCCACGTCTGCTCCGGGATATGCGTTCACCGCTTTAACAGCATTACGATATCTTTCGTTTATCGTAATGTAGTCTATCTGGTTCCTAACTACTTTCTCCGATGAATCTGCGCCGTATATACAGTCGTCTGTTGGGTAGCTTGAAATCTGTGTTTGTAATAATGAAGTTCTGCTCTTGGCAAAATTGTAGTAGACGATACCCTCTCTCATTACGATTTCCCAGACCATATTTTCCTACACACTTTCCGCTTTGCCTCTTTCCAATCTTTGAATTGAAATCATCTAGGACTATCGTGATTTCTCTAGTTTTTGTTTTTTTCAGTGCTTCTTCGATATGCTGGTAAAATAATTCTAGATCTTCTTCATTGGCATTCGTCGTAGGATCATATACTTGTATCAGGTTCAACGTGGCGTGAGATGTCTCTAACTGTAGTAACATTACTCTTTCTGAGATGGGGAAAAACCCTTTCACTGCTCTATTAGATATTTTATTAACAATTATTGCCACGCCGTGTCTATGTTGGTTGTCCTCGTTACCTGAATAATATATTCTAAGTATATATATATATATATATATATATATATATATATATATATATATATATATATATATATATATATATATATATATATATATATTATGTATTTATATATTAAAAAGTAGAAGACTTTAAAATGATATTGCCAATATTTATGAGTTGCAATCCGGACGATTTATTGATAGATAGTTCATTCAATTACAAGAAATCAACTTTAACTTAAGAATATTCGTCACAAAAATTATAGCATGTGATTTGTCTTTCAAAAGACAAACATGCAATGGTGACAGTAAAATTCTCGTGTTAGTGATTCCATAGTAAAACACGAGGAAAAACCAGAAAAAAAGCGCATGATACTATCCTGACATGGTAAGTATTTGGTCTTACAATCAGTTTGCTTTGTTATGATTTTATATGTATGTTATTTTAAATTATAAATAATATTAATAATACATACCTAGATATATAAATAATATTAAAATATAAATTATGTAATATCCTCGATATATTATTGACTTACTAATCGTGGTATTTTCTTTCTGTTGACTTCCTCTTTTAATGTGGGCAATCATATCCTACTGCATTCTGCCGAGGAATTTGCGACACAATTGGTTTTATTTAGCATAATTAGAGCCGATTCTTTGATTTTTATCTTTTTACTATCTGTTTCTTTCAGGAGTATACTTGAATCTTTCCAATGAACTCAATGTTCATTGTCCCATGCTTCATGCGTGTCGACATTTTGAGATCTATCAAATTCTCTATTTTTAATATAAGATGTTCACTTATTCTAACGTTCAATAGTCTTGATGTTTCACCTAAATAAAATTGTTCGCATTCACAAGGTATTTTATAAATACAGTTCTTTGTTCTTTCTTGTTCATCCTTAGGTTTAGTTTTAGATAAAATAGATCTCAATGTGTTTGTTGTTTTGAATGTTGTTGAAATGTTGAATTTATTTCCTATTGTTTTAAGTTTCAATATATTTTTTTCAAGTATAGTCCTGAAAGAAACAGATAGTAAAAAGAGAAAAATCAAAGAAGCGGCTCTAATTATGCTAAATGAAACCAATTATGTAGCAAATTCTTCGGCAGAATGCAGTAGGATGGGGCTACCAATATTAAAAGAGGAAGTCAAGAGAAAGAAAATATCACGATTAGGAAGTCAATAACATATCGAAGATAGTACCTAATTTACCTATATTTTAATATTATTTATATCTATGTATTATTAATATTATTTATAACTTAAAATAACATACATATAAACTCAGAATTTGGTGTTAGTTTTGAGAGTAAACTGGTTTTTCCTCGCGATTTACTATGGAATCACTAACACGAGAATTTTACTGTCACCATTGCATGTGGTTGTCTTTTCAAAGACAAATCACATGCTATGGGTTTTGTGACGGATATTCTTAAGTTAAAGTTGATTTCATGTAATTGAATGAACTATCTTTTAATAAAGTCGTCCCAGGATTGCAACTCATAAATCTTGGCAATATGTATGCAAAAAAGTCTTCTACTTTAAAATATGTCTGAATTGCCGATATGAATGAATCAGTTTAAATTAAATTATTAAAAGCATTTTTTACTAAGCAACAAAATTTGTATAATTTATTAATATTTTGTATTTAGATAACGACCTCCGAAGTAGAAGTCGAGACATCAATAAAATCATTTTTCAAGTTAAATTATGGGTTAGTTCACAATTAGAATAGTAAATTACATTTCACAAATATCAAGTTCATCTTGATTTCTTGAGAAATGGAATCTGTCTTTCCAAACTATAGTTCAGCGACACATCGCATTTATACCAATGCGTCTCCGAACTTCTGCTACGCAGTTGCCATCGTTAGTTATACTAGGTCCGAGATAGTTAAAGCTGTCTACTATCTGGTATTCCTGCAAGTGGTTACTCAGTTGAATAGTGTTGAATCTGTCACCGTTATTTTCGTCTTGTCCTTATTAATTTTAAGACCAACTTTAATGCTTTCTGTTTGCGAGAGAGCATTTTCTTGTTCACTTGCTGCTATAAGTGTAGTGTCATCAGCAAATCTTACATTGGAGTTTTTTCTATCAGTCACCGTTACTCCACCTACCCATCCTTCGAAATATTGAATAAATCAGGTGTCAAAACTCATACTTGTCTAACCCATCTCTCTGCTCTGAATTGGCTTGAGAATCTTTGATCTAGTCGTACTATTGCCATATTGGACTGGTATAGATTTTTAAAAAGTGTCACCAGGTAGGGATATCGCTGCACTCATATCTATTAAAATGGACCAAAAATGTATCCAGCTTACACAACCGAATACCTTCTGGTACCTTCTGGTAGTCAACAAAGCACATTATTATAGATATAGTAGTACCGCTTATCTGAGAGACTCATTGGTATTCAGCTCAGCAGGGTGCTATTGTTCGAAGTGTGAAATTACATAAACAAGGAATCATTTCATAAAACAGGTAGATTCCTTGTTTATGAAATTACACCTCGCTGAGCTGAACATTAATGAGTCTCTAAAACAGCTGATACTACTAAGTATACTTCAAATTCTCTCAAATTTTAATTGTCTCAGGTTCAGTATTTACTCACGTGTACCTTTTCCCTTTACAAACCTCGCTTGTTCCTGCGGTAATTGATAATGTACATAGTTAAGTTTTTAATCTGTTTTTGATGATATGCAGCAATATTTTACTGGCATGTGTTATTAGTGACAATGTACGATAGTTTCCACATTTAGTAGTGTCTCTTGTTTGTGCAGTGGAATATAAACTGATGTACACCAATCAGTAGGCCATTTTCCCGAATTCCCCACAGCGACACAGATAGATTGGATGATAATGTAAAGCGTCGTTTTCACGCTACGTCTTATTGTACGTTTTGTGTGTCGACAAGACGTACGTTTTGCTGTTTACAAGCCACATTATACACTGGACAAAACGTACGTTTTGTCGTACGTTTTGCAAGCCACACAAAACTTACAATAAAGGCTCGTTTTCACGCTACGTCTTATTGTAATAGTAGGTAGGTATTTTGTATAGGTATTCCGATATAATAACGACCTTCACGAAGTACGAAGTGATCAGAGTAATCAAAGTAATCAAAGTAGATACAATAGTCGTTACTCGCTCTGATACGATTGGTACGAAGTAACGAAGTAATCAGAGTAATCAAAGTAGATACAATAGTCGTTACTCGCTTTCATACGATTGGTATGAAGTAACGAAGTAATCAGAGTAATCAAAGTAGATACAATAGTCGTTACTAAGAGTAATCAAAGTAACGATTTGCCTCTCTGTATAGTAATCGTTACTTTCGGTATTCGTAAGTAACGAGTACTTTGTAACGAATAGTTACTTTTTCAACATCACTAGTGCGTCCGACAACTGGAGAATACTTAAAAGTTTGTCGGACGGTATTACCAGTAAATTATAAGTATTTTAATCAAACAATCCTGCAAAAAAAAATCATCATTTATGACTCCATAGTGCTCCCTCCATATGGGGGGCGCACGCATCATAAGAAGTCATAAAATGTATACTCTCACAGCTGATTTTTGAAGGATTTTTGAATAAAAGTATTTACAATTAATTATTTATATGGGAAATAAGCCACAATTAAAATGAAAAAAATAATTTTATTAACGTTTCGACGCCCAAATCGGGTGCCGTTGTCAAAATACAAAATATTATTAAATAAACAAAAGAGCTGTTGTTAAGCAAAAAAATTCTTCTAATAATTTATTTAATCTCACTCATTTATATTGGCAATTCAGACATATATTATACATTTTAAAGTAGAAGACTTTAAAATGATATTGCCAATATTTATGAGTTGCGTTCCTGGGACGACTTACTGAAAGATAGTTCATTCGATTACATGAAATCAACCCCAACTCAAGAATATCCGTCATAAAAAATTATAGCATGTGATCTGTCTTTAAAAAGACTTGGTTTTCCCTTGTGATTTACTATGAAGTCTCTAACGCGAGAATTTTACTGTCGTTGCATTTGGTTGTCTTTTTAAAGACAGATCACATGCTATAATTTTTTATGACGGATATTCTTGAGTTGGGGTTGATTTCATGTAATCGAATGAACTATCTTTCAGTAAGTCGTCCCAGGAACGCAACTCATAAATATTGGCAATATCATTTTAAAGTCTTCTACTTTAAAATGTATAATATATGTCTGAATTGCCAATATAAATGAGTGAGATTAAATAAATTATTAGAAGAATTTTTTTGCTTAACAACAGCTCTTTTGTTTATATAATAAAAGTATTTACAGCTATGTAACTTGTAATATTGTCCGACACATTTTAAGCGTACTCCAGTTGTCGGGCGCACCAAAGTTTAGAATCCTCTATATTTGACATGAATAGCCGAACAAAAGAAGTCTCATGAGGGAGGTTATAAATTGTTTTAAGTGTGGGCCCAAGACCTATTAAGTATTACAGTGAGTCAAGTGCACATTAGTTATAATTATTGTAGTTAGTGTTTGTCAATTTACTAAATTATTAAAAGAGGAGGGTGGAACATTGAAACGAAGATATTAGCCATTGTTTAACCCTGTTAGTTAAATATATACACGTTTTGTTATTATTTATATACAAATTAAGAAGGAAATCTTCCCAAAGCCTAAAGATTTAATATAGTAAAGATTTGGTCAGTGATATTATGAAAAAAAAAGAGTTTTAAAACAAAAATGTTTATGTATATCTGTTTTATTGTTGCTAAGAGTAATTTTGCAATGCGGATGAATTCCTAGGAAATCGTAATGGAATATTTAGTTGGTGTAATGAGCAAACCTGAAGTCCTGAAGTTTTATAACTTCCCAATACAGAATTTCTCTTTCTTTGCACATACTTTTTATGCTTCTTTGCACATACTTTTTATGCTCAGGAAAATAAGTCTTTAGGATTACGACGGTTTTGTTCCGGTAGTTTTTGAGTCGTCCATTTAGAAGTTCCATCCAACATGTATATATATAACAGCCCTACAGGCCTTAGAAGCCCTTGGCTTCGATAGTCCTGACTAATTTCTTCCACTTTTTTCGGTCCTGTACTTGTCCTCTCCAGTCTCTTGTACCCATTTCTTCTAGGTCAGTCCGGACGGCATCAAACCACTTTCGTCGTAGTCTCCCTCTTCTTTTCTTCCCCTGCTCTCCTGCTGATAAAACTCTTAGGACGTTTCTGTCTTGTGGCATTCGTAAAACATGTCCCAACCATCTAACTCTCTGTGCCTTAATTTTCTGAGTTATTTTAGGTTTCTTATACATCTCCATTATCTCCAGGTTTGTTCTTCTGCGCCATTCCCGTTAGCCTCCTTTATACCACTAAAAATTTTTCTCAATATTTTTCTCTCCCAAATCTCTAGCATCTTTTCTACTTTCTGGTTCATTGTCCAAGTTTCACATGCATACAGCACCGTTGGTCTCACTATTGTTTCATACGCTCGGATCTTGGCTGCCCTTTGTTTTTTGCCTTCAACAGTACGTTTAATGAACCTACTGCTTTGCCACCTTTTAACAACCGTTTATCTATCTCTCTCTCTTCGTCTCCTCTATTTGTAACTGTGACTCCAAGGTACTCAAATTCAGTTACCTTCTCAAATTTATAATCTTTGTCATTTGTCCTCAGAGTAATTCACTTATTTTCTTCAGTATTTTCTCCTCTCATTTCCATATACTTGGTTTTTCCTTGGTTTATAGTCAGGCCATATTTTTTTGCTTCTTCTTCAAATTGCTTGAACATTTTTTGAAGTTCTATTCTTGAACGCGTCAAAAACACCAAGTCATCTGCAAAACCTATACACTGTTATCTTCTGTTAAGAATCATGCCGCTTGTCTGGATATTGGCTCCTCTAATTATATTTTCTAGTACTAGATTGAATAAGTCTGTTGACAGGGGTCCCCTTGTTTTAATCCTCTGTTGACGTTAAACTGATTTGAAAAACTGCCTTCTATCATGACTTTATTGACTGTGTTGGTTAACGTCATTTTAACTAATCGTATCAGTTTCTCTGATATTCCTAGTGCTCTCATTGCTTCGTATAGCCCGTTTCGTGAGATTGAGTCGTAAGCCTGTTTAAAATCGATAAAGAGCATATGTAAGCCTAGATTTTGTTCATAACTATTGTTTTGTAATAACTTTAGCAAAAAAATTTGGTCGGTTGTTCCTCTTCCCTGTCTGAAACCAGCCTGGTATTCTCCTATTATCTCTGATTCATAAGCTTTCAATTTAGCTCTTATAATTTTTGCTAATACCTTATACACCACTTCTAAAAATGCGATTCCTCTGTAATTTTCACATATGGTCTTATCACCTTTCTTGTGAATTGTACAGATGAGTGCTGTGTTCCATTGCTCCGGCATTTTTTCATTTTCCCATATTTTCTTTATAAGTCCAGCTATTTTTTGCTGCAGTATATTTCCTCCATCCAAAATGTTACTACAAGAATAATATATACAGTTGATCAGGCCTTAAAGGTCTATGACTTGGAATGTCTCCACTATTTTCCTTCATTTTCTGTCCATGGCCGCAGTTCTCCAACTTGTTATCCCAATTGATTCCAGGTCTTCCTTACATGCTTCTAGCCACTTTTTACGTGGTCGTCCTCTTCTATCCTTTCACTCTCAGCAGTAAGTCTTTTGCCCACTCCGTCAGCTGTTCTCGCAAGTTAACCTAATCAACTAAGTCACTTTGTTCTGACGATCTAGCTAATTTCTGGTTTCCGGTACAGCTCTCTAATCTCCGTATTTGTTCGTTTTCTCCAAACGTCTTCATCGTCTTTTACTTCCCCGAATATCTTTGTGAGGACACTCCGCTCTTAGATGTTCAACATATTTTCTTGATTTTTGTTCATAACCCATGTTTCGCTTCCGTAAAGAACTGTGGGCTGGATCACTGTTCGGTATAGTCCCAATTTTGCCCTTTTGGAGGTATTTTTTGCTCTTAGTAGTTTGTGTAGGGCTTCGGCATCTCTTTCTTCTTCTTCTCAATTTCTTGGCTTTCTTCTCCTTTACTTGTTTGAGTTAGTCCTAGATACTCAAACTCGGTCACCCTTTGGAAGCAATACTCTTTACTCTCGTTGTTTGTGGTAGTCTTCAGTCGTGTGTCTTCATATGTAGTCTGCCCATTTCCATATACTTTGTTTTTTGTTCATTAATGCTCAGTCCATACTGCTTAGCCTTCGCTTTAAAGAGTTTGAAATTCCTCATCAGTTCCCTTTCTGTCCTTGCCATTAACACTACATCGTCCGCAAAGGCCAGAACCTGGCTTTAGATCATACCCTTCGTTCGTATTCCACTCTCTCTTAATGTTGCACTCGCTATTCTTGTAATATCGCTTATATTAGATGAATAATATAAATAATAAAAATAGTGAAAAATCGCTAAGCTGGAACTTCTACAGAGCAATCTTCCTTCTTATAAAATTCCTAATAGCTAAATCGGGATAGTTCCTGGGAGTTGACTGTATACTATTTAGTTATATGTACCATATTCCTAATATGTACTGTACTTAAGAATAACAACTAGAGGACCTACTATGGACCCTGTACTTCACTCATAGACCAACCATTTGCATATTATGGGTTGTATGTTATACTAGCTAACAAATTAACTAGACAAACAACCCTCACTAATGTGTCAATACCTAACAATAATCTGAATATGAAATACATCGGAAATGTCGCCAAATATACAGATCTGGAAGTCCAAATAATGATCTCGAGAGTATCAAACAGCTGGGTCTTAGTGAACATTCAAGTAAGATATTACAACAAACAATACTTATTGCGACGTCCAGATCGTTGATGGATAACTGTCCAGATGCTTTAATAAGTTTGTGTACTAGATACTCTAGTAGGTACAGAGTTTCCCACCTTATGTTTCGTGACGTTTATTTATATTATAGACTTCTTCTTCTTCTTCTACGGCACTACAGCCCAAATTGAGCCTTGCCCTCCTTTATTTTTTGCCTCCACCCTTGCTTGTCTGTGGCTGCTCTTCTCCATACACGGACTCCTAAAAGGGCTTGTGCGTCGCTGTTTACTGTGTCTTCCCAGCGCTTTCTTGGCTCTCCAACCGGTCTCTTTCCCTGCATTCTAGCATTCAGTGCTTTTTTGGTAGCCTATCTTCTCCCATTCTTATCACATGTCCGGCGCATTGCAATCTTTGTACTCTAATGAAGTCTGACAGGGGTGTTTCCTTATGAAGTTGATAAAGCTCGTTGTTGTATCGTTTTCTGAAGATTCCGTTTTCCCCCACAGGTCCTAGTACTCTCCTCAGTAGGTACTTTCCTTTCGAATGTGTCGAGTTTGTTTTTGGATGTTTCTTTCAGGACCCAGGCTTTACTGCCATAGCACAGCCATATTATAGACTAGGACTAGGCAACCATTTTTTTGCTTTAATCGCTTCGAAATATTATTAGAAATGATAATTCTACTATGCGGACACTTCAAAAGGAGGGCTAAATTATTTATTAAACAATTTGGGAAAATAATTTAAAAAATTCAATTTTTTCTCCTTTTGTTGCTGTATCTCTGCAGCTATTCATCGCAGAAAAATTTTTAGTTGGACAATATCGGTGTCATTGTAAAGTGCTTTTAATTCGATGTTGGTTCTGATCCTATACTGGTTTGTGTTAATGTCGTGGTGAAGTCCGAAAATTGTTCTAAGTATTTTTCGTTCAAAACGGCAGAGCTTTTCTTCGTTTGATTTGGTCATGGTCCACGTTCCGCATCCATATGTACTGGTCTGACGATGGATTTATAATTTTGATCTTGGAACTTCTTGTAAGATTTTTTGATTTTATAAGCTTATCCAGTGCGAATAGACAGCGATTTGCTGATTGGATTCTGTCTTTTATTTCTTCAGTAACATCGTTGTCACCTGTGATTACGGCCCCCAGATACTTAAAACGTTGTACTCTTTCGAAATTGAAGGTGTTGACCGTCACATTTTGTCCTATCCTGTCTCTTCGTGTCGTTCTATTTATACACATATATTTCGTCTTCTCTTCATTAATCCTCAGCCCTACTTCGCTTGTTACTCCTTCCACCTTGTTGAAAATGGTTTTGTGGATAGGTATGGAGTCTCCAACGAGATCAATGTCATCTGCGTAAGCTAGTAATAACTTGGGACCTTGAACCGATAGCAGTTCTGTCCTTATTTCGGCCGACCTCATGGCTTTCTCTAGCTTTCTCTAATACAAGGTTAAAAATGAATGGAGATAACGCATCGCCCTGTTTGAGTCCACTGTTGATTTCAAAGCTGTCAGACAGTTTATTATTTACACGTACTTTTGATATTCCACCCTCCATACATACTTTAGTCATCCGAATGGGTTTCTTTGGTATTGAGAACTGCGCCATGGGATTCCATACTTGGCTTCTTTCTACTCTATCATATGCCTGCCGAAAGTCTATGAAGAGATTGTGTATGGGTCTGTTATACTCCCGTCCCTTTTCTAGAAGCTGTCTCAGCGTGAATAGTTGATCTATTGTGGATCTGTTTGCCCTAAAACCGGCTTGATATTCTCCTAGGACATTTTCAGCATAGGGGGTTAGTCTACTAAGAATGATGTTTGAGAGGATTTTATATGCCGTGTTTAGGAGTGAAATTCCTCTATAATTCATTTGCATTTTTTATCGTAAAGTATCAATGGAAAAAATAATATTTTAATAGAAGGGACTCAAAAATTTACATCCAAACCCTATCAACGAAAATGTAGATCCAATGATAGAACCTGATCATCCTAATAATGAACTGGTACCCATTAATGAACCTGCTGCCGAAGAACGTAATGATCTTCCACAGGTAAGAAGATCTGAACGAATTCGACTTCTCAATTCAAGATTTTAGATTTAGGTTTTTAATGCTTTTGTATTTTTTAAGTTTAAAATACCGTGGGAGACTATAATATCCTCCTCTATTTATAGTAGTTGATATGTAATGTTATATATAGTTATGTCAGTTCATATTTTAATAGTTGTCAAAATATAATTATCGAAATGTCTGAAATATACAATATATTTCATCTGAATATACAATAAATTGGTATAATATATGGCATTATAACAGGTTATTTTGATTCAAAACCAGTATTTGATCAAATTTTATAATGTAGAAAACGTTAAAATACCGTTTTTTACATTTTCCTCCATTCCCAAAATTCATCATAATCTATTTGGCTGAAAATTTGCCCACATATAGCCAAAACATAGGACTTTAAGTGGTTAGAAGGATTTGAATTATATTGAAATACCAAAAAAGTTACATGCAATAATATCAGACTCAAAAGTATATACATAATATATTAGTCCAGTCGGGATAGCATTTGACCTTGCATGTCGAGCTGCCCAAAATTTAATTTTTCTAGTCTTTAGGGGGGTCAATAGTAACCTAAATTTAAAATCGCGAATGAATTCCTCCGTTACGTTAGCCGCCTTCTTGATTTTAAAGGAAAACCGATTTTGCTCAATATCATTTTTAACTTTTCGACAAAAATGGTAGGAACTGAAATTGTTCCAAATAAATCGTATTTACAATTATTACAATTTCTCAACAATTTTGTCGTGAGGTCGATATTTTCCGAGTTAATTGTACTTACAGTAGACGCCTATATTTTTGACTATGATATTCCATGTTACTTTTTTGGTATTGTAATATATTTCAAATCCTTCTAACCACTTTAAGTCATACGTTTTGGCTATCTGTGGGCAAATTTTCAGCCACATCGATTATGATGTATTTTGGGAATGGAGGAAAATGTAAAAACGGTATTTTTACGTTTTCTACACTATAAAATTTGATCAAAAACTTGTTTTGAATCAAAATAACTTGTTATAATGTCATATAATGACATTTTTGAGTCCCTTCTATTAAAATATTATGTTTTCCATTGATACTTTACGATAGAAAATGCAAATTTGTTTAAATAAATACCAAATCACTGTAAAATCGCTTAAAATAACATTTTGAGAAAAAAGAAGAAGAAGAATAAGAAGACAATTCGACCTTAAATGTTTTATTTCTACATTCCGCAGATGCTATATACCAATTTTCAGACAAATCGAAGATCCAAAAGTTTTTTTGATCCAAAATTGAGTGATTTAAAATGGAATCACCCTTACATTTGTATATTCAATACTTTTATATTATTTATTTTCTATAATATTAATCTAAGATCCGATATAAGAACGACCTTCACCGATCTGTTAAATGAATAAAAATTATTTGATATGTAATTTAGTATGTTAAAAATTACAAATAAACAAGGGGTGCCCGATATAATTTTGTCCAGACTATAAGTAATTAATAATTAAAAAAATGACTTTTTTTTATAAATTTTGCTAAAAATTTTTCGACCCGTGCAAATATTATTTTAAATTTTTTGGATACGAAAAATGACGATTTTCAAGGCTCAAAAACATAAGTAAAAAATATCATTTTTGAAATTACTAAGTATCTAAATTCAAGTTCAAACCTTATTCTATCAGTTCTTGGTAATTATTTTGGGCTTATTTCATTTTAAAACATTGTTTTTAGCTGTTCATGCTTCCCGATTGCCCGTCTTCCCATAAGGAACCGTTCTCATTAGCAATTAAAAAAATATAGTTTAGAATAAAACGTGGCAAAAATTCTTATCGGGACCTGGGGTGGGATTCTGTGTACAATCGCTAACGCCGATCGCTTTCTATCAATGTCAATATATTTGAATTTTTAGTTTTAATTCAAATATTTTCTTGTTTTACTAAGGAACACTTCAGCATCAATTAAAGTACAACCTAGTAAACTAGAAAATAATTCAATTAAAGCTAAAAATTCAAATATTTTCACGACAATTCACATTGATAGAAAGCGACGAGTAGATATCTACAGTGCACGGAATCTAGCCCCTGGTAGAAGAGGGTTTGAACTTGAATTTAGGTACTTGATGATTACAAAATTAAAATTTTTGACTTGTGTTTTTGAGCCTTAAAAATCGCCATTTTTCGTTCTTGTCTCATTTTTAAATTGTTTATAACTTGAAAACGATTAACTTAAGAAACCAATTACAAAAGGCATTTTAGAATTTATAAAAAAAAATCATTTTTTAATTATTAATGAATTACAGTCTGGACAAAATTATATCGGGCACCCCTTGTGTTTTATAATTTTTAACATAGCTACTAAATTACCTACATATCAAATAATTTTTATCCTCTAAATAAACAGATCGATCAAGGTCGTTCTTATATCGGATCTTCTACTATTTGCACACTTTACGTACCTAGGTATAAATTAAAATACCACCATAATCATTTTCCTTTAAACATTAAAGGACATCGAATATCTCGAAATTAAACGATGCACCCTGTATACATGCGTATGCTTTTGTACATTGTATCTACAGTGTCTGCAGCACCCGATATTCTTATTAAATATCTAGAATAAAGCATTGGTCACGTGCATTTATTATAACCCCAAGCTGACATGTCACGCATAGCACATACGCTAATCCGGATGCAAGAGGAAGACTACAATGCAGATCCGGATTTAAAGTTTTCCTAAAAAGCATATAAAATCTGGAATGTTATTGTGCGGATATTTGAAAAGAAGTCACGGGTACGACAGTTTCTGAAAAAATTGGTAGTATTTATTCAGTTTATTACTTTATAAAGTGTTATGTTTAACTGTTCTACATAAATTAGGCAATGTCATAGGGTACCAAATTAGCAGTGGCGACGCGTGACTTTTTCTAAAGTATTACCAAAACCAGATGCAAAAAATCTTATTTAAAAAAATGAAGATATGGCTAAATGTATATATGGCTTTAATAATATCATTTTTTATATCACTTGAAACTCTCGAAAAAACAGTTGATGTTTCTAGATGTTGGCAAAATTTTTGATATTTTTTGGCAATTAATGTTAACAATTCCCTGTAATTGCCTCGATTGTCAGAGTCGTCGCCCTCAAAATGACCACGAAACGCTAATTCTTGTTTGGCCAAAAAATATACGGTATCTATTATAAGTGTGCTAAGGATATACCTATCTATTTTTTAACAGACTCATTATGTTTAGCAATATTTGCTTTCAAAGCTTGGTTAAGAGAACTTTCGATTCTTGTTTTGCCAAACTGAATCAAATTCATAGCCGTGCCGTGCTATGATGCGATGAGGCAGTCGCATCAGGCGGCATCACAAGGGGGGCGGCATAATGAGTAAAATCAAAATACAAATTGAACCATTCAATAATTAAAAATATAGGACCGAAAGTGTCAGCCGAAACATGTTACAGTTTAAGTTGATTATTCAGTTGGAGTTGATATTTATAATATCATATTATATATAATATAATATTAATTCTATTAATATTAAATAGTTATAGAATATAGAATAAATAGTAATATTCCTAGTTTGAGTCAACTCAAACGACTGGTTTTAGTAATAAAAGTTTATTTTAAATATATAATGAAGAGTTTTTATTCAACATTTCCTAGTAAAAGTAGACTCCAACTAGAAAAAGTATATTCTTCCCAATGCCATTTAGTAAGAGTTGATTCTTTCACAACATAAACACAAACAACCGATTCTAAAAATAAAATGTTGCTGGGTATGTTTAAATCGTGATAACTAGTTGAAACACTCAAAACAAAGAGATACGCACTCATCAAAAAAGCACGTGAGATTTTACATTTACTGAATCGCTCCAGGAATAGTCAACTCAAACTAGTAAGAGATTATTCTCGTTTTCCCACGATCCACTTTCACTAACAATAGTTAGGAAGAGTCTACTTCAACTAGTTAAAGTCGAGTTAAATTTTTCAAATCAACTCTTACTGCTCGCTTTAGTTGGAGTTGACTCGAACTAGGAATAGTCAACTCTAACTGGGAATCAACTTGAACTGTAACATATACAACGCTTATCTAGTTCTATAAGTTCCTTGTCATTCCGACATTTAATTATGTGTTTTATGGATTTATGTTCTTACAGCAATGTTTTGTCTAATCGTCTTCGGTTCTCTTTGATTTCGGTGCAGATGTACCTACCGTTCGCGAGCGCTCATCAAAGGAATTATGATCTGACAGCGTAAATCTATTATTTTTATAATATAAGGGAGGTGATTGTTGATAATACATTGATCACTTTAAAAATATTTGAATTTAGCATTATTATAGTTGGTCTCCAATAGTTGTAATTGCAACATTTGAATAAAAGTTGTGAAGTAGTGAACACGGTTAAAAGGCGGAAATTGGAATACTTTGGTCATATAATGCGTCACCCCGAAAAATATGACATACTTCACCTTGTCATGCAAGGTAAAATAATGGGAAAAAGAAATGTGGGCCGCCGTACAACTTCTTGGCTTAAAAACCTACGCCAATGGTTTGGGAAAACTAGCACTGAACTATTTCGTTCGGCTGTAAATAAGACAATGATTGTTAACATACTGGGCAACATGAAAGCCAATGATCGACAAGCGGTCTCGGCACCTTAAGAAGAAGAAGAAGAAGAAGAAGAAGAAGTTGTAATTGACTGGTTTTGAAAGTTCTGAAAAAACATGTTTCACACACTAAAACCGTTGAGTGCTACTAGATGGTCAAGTCGAATAGATGCATTGAAACCTTTAAAATTTAAACTTTGTGAAATATATGATGCCGTATTCGAAATAATAGAAGACGCTAACAAATATTTAGAAACTAAAGTCAAAGCACGAGGATTAGCAAAAAAATTAAAAATCATAAATTTATATGCGGTGTAGTTCTTTGGCATGATATTTTATTTGACATGTTGAAACATGTAACTATTTTGACAGATTGTGTAATAATGTTGTCAGAAACTATAGAAAAAATGAAAAGTTACAGACAATCTGGCTATGACCAACTGAAAATTAGTGCTAATGAAATTGCAGAAAATCTTGATAAAAGTTCAGAATTTCCAGCTAAAAATGAATTTCAAGCGAGGAGAAAAAAGCGTTAATTTGATTACGAAAAATCTGTAAATGAGCTCTTACGAAAAATAATCTGATAAAGAGGCAAATTAATGATCTTCTACAAGAATTGCGTGTAACATTCCAAATGATACCATAGGCGTAACCAGGGGGTTTTGGGGGTTGTAACCCCCCCATTAGGATGTACTTTGAGCTCTATACGCTTAACACCATAGCCCTCAGAGACCTTCCAGTAGTTGTAACCCCCCCCCCCCCTTAGGATCATCCTGGTTACGCCTATGAATGATACCGTACTCAGAAACTTGTAGAGGTTTTGAACTATTTGTGCCAAAATAACCTAATTTCTTTATACCCAAATGTAGTTGTATCACTAAGAATTTTATTAACACTTCCTTCTCGGAAGCAAGTGGAGAAAGAAGCTCCATAAGACAAACAAAACTAAAAAATTAGCACTTATTTCAATAGAGTCCTTACTAGCTGCTACTTTAGACTACACCAATGTGATTGACGAGTTTGTTAACATTAAAGTCAGAAGGGTAAAATTATAATTTTTGTAAATGTTATTTAATGTTAATACTTACAAATTTCATTTAATTTAAAGTACCTCTGTTTTGAAGAAAAATCTTCTGTGTAAAAGGTATATTTATTCTTCTTTAATTTTCTACACAGAAGATTTTTCTTCAATTTTTGTAATTAAGCCAGCTACAGGAAATTTTTCCTTATGGATTTTACCTCTGTTTTGTTTTTAAAAAAACTTTCGTTCATTTTGTGTAGTCTTATTTAATAAAAATAAGAGTTAAGCTTCAATAATATTTAAGGAGCGGCATTTTAAGACTTACATCATATTGAAAAGATGTACCGCACGGCCCTCAAATTGGCTATACATCTTAAATGTAGGTAACGGAGAAATTTCATGTCTCCTTTTTAAAACTCTAAAACTATTTAAATCGTGAACTCGGCCTCTGGTCCACCCATTTTTTCTGTAGAAACAAGAACACATGACCAACAATACAGTCTATTTTTCTTGCAACCACATAACCAAGGATTTTCACTGTACCAACTAAATTTAAAATATCGAACTACTTTTTTTGATTCCTTTTTTAATTTGTTTAAAATAGGTCTTCCATTTTCAATAATCTCATTTTTTCTTCAAAATTATACAAGGATAATTACGTTTCAAGTAGTTGATCGATTACGCAGCGACACTCATCCATGGTTAATTGCACGCACACTGTAATAGGTACTGTAACCAAATCAAAAACTGGTAACAGGCGTACTGATATACACAGAGCACCCACGCCGTCGCTCCTTTAAAATTTTCATCCACTAGCCGGTCCCGACCGACAGCGAGGATCACCACACGTAACCACAACCGAAAGTGGTAACAACGTATAATAAAGTGCAATTGAGTCACATAAACTCGCTAATATAAATGGAATTATTTCACAGTAGTCATAAAATATTTATTTGCAAGATTTTTAACTGTTACCAATGGTAACAGTGGTTACATGGACGCTTCGCCAGTGCAAATTAGTAATCCGTGCCATTTCAGTTTTTAAACGCTTATGGGAGTCATAATAAACTTACGTGCATAGAAATCGGCCCACTTTAAAATTTGGTCATTTTTGATGTCTCATATTTTTTAAACCTGTTGGCCGATTTAATCGATTTTTAGAACATGCTATAGCCTGATTCTTTAACAATACCACTGTAATAATATTGTTGCTAAACAGGTAAATTTTTATTGTATACCGGGTGTACTAATCAAACTGTGTTTTTTTCTCAAAGTTCGCATCACCCTGTGGAATATTCTACCATTTATAAAATACTGAAATTAAAACCCAACTATAAGTTTACTTAACATTCTGTTTTTTGATTAATTCGTTTATGTTGGATAATAAAAAAGTTAGGGACTTTAACAACTAGACATCTTCTTCATCAATACACGGTGTTTCAAGTAAGTGCGACAGACTTTAAGAGGTAATTCTGCATAAAAAAATAATGTACATCGGAAGTAGTATCTGATGCATCTAAGGTCAAGTATGATAACTGAAGCTATTACAGGAATTATTGAGCTTGAAAAACCGTTTTTTTCCATAGGAAATAGATTTGATCATATTTATGAAGCCTATAACTTAAACATTCGAATTTTCCCGGATATGAGGTATACACCGTTAGATTCGTCTAGAGTCCTTCTACAAACGCTCAGTTATTGGCGCAATTCGTAGGTTGAAATTTTGAGTAATTGTCGAAAAACCAAAATTTTCAAAGTTTAGTTTTTCAGTTTTTCGGCGATACTGAGTCGTGTGTATGTCTGATCCTGACGGATTAATCACCGTTTGAAAGATTAACTCAACACTATTGATTTGGTGTATTTTCGGTTCTCCTGTATCTTCTTGAACTGAAGATATATACCCCCAAAAAATATGCCGTTTTCTACTTACCAACTCATATCGCTAGCTTATCGGTGGTCAAAAGTCACAAACTACGCCGGTTCTGAATCGGCCCTGACCCCCTCTTTAAACACAGAAAAAAATTCAGATCGGTTTAACTTTTCCAGTCACATACATACATATCCACAAACATTTTTCCTTTTTTAAATAGAAATTGAGTCATATTTCTGAGCTCGGTAACTTTTGAATGGTATAACCGATTTTCAAAATTAGACATGCGTTGGAAAGGTAATGATCAGTGCTATTAGAAGCCGCAAAGGTAGGACTTAAATTTTCGAAATTTTTGTGAGTTTTGGGGGACGAGAACGAAAAACAGGCCCTAAATAGGAAGGGCCGTAAAATCCACATCCTTGGACCAAAATGGATCGTTGACATATGAATGGGTGAGTCTTTTCCTGAACTTTAAGATGAGAGTTGGCACAATTTTCAATTCCGTCAGATTAGAAAATCGAAAATTTCGTGTATATATTGTGTCACGTGTAGGGGGCTGTGGGTGTGCGCCACTAGCGAGAACTGCCGTTCTCTGGTAATGTTTCAAATAATTAAAAGGAAAACAACGAATCTCATAAAATAGCTCTCTGGCTTGTAGGAGGGCATACCTGAATTCATTTCGCATAAAGTATGCGAAGTATTGTAATTTTTGAGATTTGATGGTGGTCAGTACCCCTCAGTTCTTCTTCATTCTTCTGAGAAACTCATCATTTGTGACTGGATTAGTCCACGGGATTTTAAGTATTCTCTGATATAGCCACATGACAAAAAATGTTTCCAATTTCCTGCACATATCTTCTTTCATGGTCCATGATTCAACACCATAAAAAAGGCAGAGAGGAGGTAGCATCACAGCATTCTTACTTTTATACCAAGGAAGAGGCTCTTAAAGAAGGCTTCTATCCGGTTGAAGGTGGATCTAGCTTTTCCTACATATGTGTGCTCTTATCTCTTGGTTGTTGGTCCATTCTTCATTTATTATGATGCCGAGGTAGTTGTAGTGCGCCATTCTTTTTACAGTGGTTTGGTTGACGTAGATTTGACCTTCTCTTATAGTTTTCTTGCTGATTATCATAATATTTGTCTTCTTTATATTTATATTGAGTATATATTGTTGACTGTAATATGTGATTTTGTTGATAAGAACTTGCAGGTCTTCTAGGCTGTCCGCAAATACTATGGTGTCATCTGCATATCAGATGTTGTTTAGCCGGTACCCGTTTAATAGTATACGTTTTCCAGTTTCGTGCAAAGCTTCGATAAATATTCTTTCAAAGTAGAGATTAAAGATTAGAGGAGACAAAATACAGTCTTGCCTCAGTCCACGCATGATTTTCACATATTAGGTGTGTTCATCTTCTCAACTCTGAGATTCAACTTCTAAGATTGCGGTCTGATTCCAGAAAAGGTTTCTAATTATTTTCAGATCTTGGTTGTTAATTTTTGCGTCTTTTAGGGTTTGCATCATCTTGGCGTGCTGTACTCGATCAAAGGCTTTCTCATAGTCAACTAGAAATGACTATAGTTCATTCGCTTTCAAAATGGATAACGACGCCAGTTTCAGACGCCTGATTCGTGGGTTTTTCGTGTCGGCGCAGCTTGTTATTCGTTAGAAATAAATTTATAGTATAGAATAAATTAATTTATTACAAACGACAAGCTGCGACGACTCGAAAAACCCACGAATCGGGCTTCTGAAACTGGCATCATTACTCATCTTGAAAGGGAATGAACTATAAGATATGGATATACATCGCAATTGACGTCTCTGTATCTCTGGCATAAAACTTGAGAACAAAGCCTCTCTCGTACCAACAGCATTTATGTACCCAAACTGGTTGGGGGAAATTTGACTTTCGAAAAACTTGTAAATTCTCTTATGGATTATCTTTAGGACTAATTTTAGGACATAATTCAAGAAGCTTTTGACTTCTGGAAACTTGCAAAAGTTTCTTTCTATTTTCTTCCCATTCCTATTTTACTACTTTATAAATGTACTTTATTCAGTGATATTCTTCCACCACACCTCCAACACTTAGATATAATCTACACACACCCACACTTATATGGAATCACCATGTATTTATAAGTAATATTTATTCCGATGAGGCTCCAATAAGAGCCGAAAATCGCGATTCAAAGGACTGGACTGCGCTCCGTATTCTAATTGAAAAGTAAGATTGTTTTGCCTTCGCATTGCAACTGAATAAAAATGGTATACATTTTTATTTTATAGTCGTATTACTCCGTAGAGTAACCAGGTGCATTTTCCGTTGGAACTTTACCGAGCTGCAGACGGGGGATGTGAATTGCATAGTGTAGAATTCCTTCCCTTTGTCTTCACTGCAGCATCCATTTGGCTTCCAAATTGTAGAAGCCTTGGAGGTGTCACCAGGGAAATGTACCAATAAGTTTTCTATTTAAAAATCTTTTAGTAATATTTTTAATATTTTCAATATTATTAATTTTGCTATTAGGATTGAAAACTAACTTCATCTTTTAATTGCCAGATGACGCTAGTCATCTAATACCTTCACTTCGGTTGCAATGGTGGGAAAAACTCTCGACGCTAGTCAATTAGGGTATGGAGAACAGTGCCTACGTTCTTTCCGATGAGGCTCCAATAAGAGCCGAAAATCGCGATTCAGAGGACTGGACTGCGCTCCGTATTCTAATTGAAAAGTAAGATTGTTTTGCCTTCGCATTGCAACTGAATAAAAATGGTATACATTTTTATTTTAATATTTATTTCTTTTGAAAAAACTTGTTATTGTTGCGAAGAATAAAGGTTTTTATTAAAAATAAACAAATCTTTAAAACAATCAAATAGTACAGCTCGGTACGGTATAGGTTATTTGATTGAGTTGCAAATTTAACGAAAATAAATAAACTAACTTTTGCGTCCAAAAACGAAAATATGCGTCATGTGGGGTTATAGAACTTACAACGGGGAAAGATTATTGGTCTTGTGGACCAAGTAATGTTCTCAGGGGGACATATCTGTAGAGCTAGGTGTAACACAGGGCGTTCTGTCCAAAAATTATGCTAGGTAACAAGACTAAGAAAGCTCAAAAATAAAGCAAAGGAAAGTCACCAAAAAGTAATATCGGCTCGCCACGATCGTTTAATTGTCCAATCAGCTGGAAGACACTCAACCATTTCTCACCTGTAGCTCCAAAAGCAGCTATTGGAAGCTACAGGTGTAACTCTTTCAGTTGAAACAATAAGAAGAAGAGTTCGTGCCAAGAAGTATACAGCAGGAGAGAGTTATGGGTTCCTGAGTTATCCAGGCAGCACAGGATTGATCACCTAAATTGGTGTCTTAACCACCAAAACTGGAACATTGGGAATTGACAAAATGTGCTATTTTCAGAAAAAGTCAGGATTTGGGTAAAATCAGATGACCCACGAAATCGTGTACTTAGAGGTCGAGGAAGACAAGTAAGAACTAAAACTGTCAGTTCTGTTCACAAATATACAAGGGGACGTGTAATGTTCTGGGGAGGAATTGTGATCCGTAAAAAAACTCCTTTAGTTTTCATCCAATCAACTTTAAGTGCTCACAGGTATGTTGATAACCTGTAGTTAGGCTCTGGAAAGGTGCAACGGGAGAAAATTTAAATTTCTTGCATGATAATGGACCTCCACGTACCATTAGATTGACTAGAGACATCATTGAAGCAGAAGGTATCCCTTGTTTGGAGTGGCCTGCTTGCTCACCCGAGCTTAACCCTGTAAAGTATTTGTGGAATATGCCTAAAAGAGAATTTAGAGCTCACCGGGATAATCCACAAAACACCGCACGGCTAGTAAAAGCTGCTCTTGAAGGATGGAGCAACCTACCACAACAAAATGTTGATAATTTGATTAGGAGCGTGCTCACGCAAACTGAAGCTTACACAAGTTCTAGATGTGATAACACTGACTACCAAGAAAAACAAAAAAAAATTAATAAAAGCAATTTAAACATTATTCGTTTTACATTGAAATTTTTTATGCTATTATCTGTAAAACAACTAGATTCAATTTGTTTGTTATATACTTTATTGTTTTATTTAATTGTTATGTATTTGTTATTAAATTGCTTTAAAATAAGTATTGTTTGACTTCGTGTGTTCGTTTTTTAAAATTCGCCCGAAATAATAAGAAATATCAGATGTTTCCATATAAGTTTGTGTGTGTGTATGATTAGTTACTGTTTTAAAGCAGCCGTTTTAATTATAAATAATTAATAAACTTGATTACCATGTAAACAAATATGATTACAGTACAACAGCTATGGTTCTTTTATATATTATTATAAAAAACATTATCAGATGTTTATCAATGTTATTACAATTTAAATAAATATAAACTTGAATTCCACTACATTATCAAACTTGTGCCCACCTACAAACTTGATAGACTATAAAGTATTTCAGTTAAGGCTGATTGTTTTTAAATAATTAATAATATTACGGAAAATAAGGAATACGTATAGCCTTGCAGTTACGACAACCTCGCCAATTTGATAAGGATATAAAAGGAAGACTAAATAGTAGGTGTATTGATGAATAAAATATTACATATTGTCAATTTTTAATGTAGCAAATAGAAAACTCACGATAACGCAAAGAGAATTTTTGTCTTCCTTCTTCTTCTGACTACTTTATAAAAATAGGCTCATGCCTGTTTTACTTCGGTTTTTAGTGGTAGATGGTCAGGCAAGGTCTGACAATCTTTTCCTTGGTCGTCCCAATGATCTTCTTCCATTTGGCGATTTGTCTCTTGCTATTCGTACTATTCTATTTTCTGTCATTTTTCTATGTGTTGATTCCATTCTATTTTTCTTCTTTTGGTCCACATGTTTATTTCCTCTATACCACATCTCGTATTTCCTCACTTCTTACTCTGTTTTTTAGAGTTTGGTTTGTTATTTTTCGTAAGATTTTCATTTCTGCTGTCTCCATCAGTCTTTTTGTTTTCGCCATATCTGCTCTTGTTTCCGCTGTGTACGTCATTATCGGTCTTATTGTTGATTTATATATCCTGGTTCTCGTTTCCGTTGTGAGGTATTTGTTTCTCCAGATTGTGTTGTTGAGACTTTCTGCTGCTCTGTTCGCCATGTTCACTTATTCTTGTACTTCTTCTTCCACTTTTCCGTAGCTTGACAGTTTTATTCCCAAGTATTCCGTTTCCATCACTTGTTCTATTATTTTGTTATTTACGACCAGTTTATCGATTTAGTTTTCTCTGTTGGGATCACATATTTTGAAAGGTTGTTCAATTCTCTATTCAGTAATATAAACATTAACCTAATTATTTACACAGGGTGTCCAAAATTTTTTTAAATTAGAATAATTCTGTGGCTTGGTTCTAAAAGGGCCAATGTCAAATTTTTGTTTTTTTGTACAGCTCTCTTTTGAATTTAATATTGACCAAACAAAATGCAAAAAATTGAAATAGGCCATTTTAATACATACCAAGTCACATAATGTGGCTTAATGATAAAAGGACCAGTGTCAATTTTTTGCATTTTGTTTGGTCAATATTAAATTCAAAAGAAAGCTGTACAAAAAAACAAAAATTTGATATTGGCCCTTTTAGAACCAAACCACAGAATTAAATTTATTTAATTCAAAATACAATTTAGTGCTGTCAGAAAACAGAAAAAGGTTTATTTGACAAATAAACATTGTTTTTGGGTTAAATTAAATGTTTAAACTGCCAAGAGGCAGGTGGCAGCTTGAACATTGAATTTAAGCGAAAAGCAATGCTTATTTCTCAAATAAACATTTTTTTTCTGTTTGTTGACAGCAGTAACATGTATTTTGAATTAAAAACATTACATACATTCTTCTTTTTGTGTCAATTAATTTAATTCAAAACAAATTATTTTGAACACCCTGTATAAATACTTAGGTTAATGTTTATATTACTCAATAGACAATTAAATATCCTTTCAAATGAGCTAGCACACAACCCCTATTCTCATTTAAAAAATCATCGATTACGTCATCACGCCCAGATAGATGACGTCACAGCTATGATATATGCCATAAATCATAATTTAAAAATAAAAATCGACCTGTCTCGGGGTTTTTCTCCAAAGTGGCCTATTCTCGAAAAAATTAATTTATTCCATAATTTTGAACCTTTCTATATTAAAAGACGTTAATTAATGCTCGTACTAGTATAAACATAAATAGTACAAACATATAAAGTTTGTGAGTATTTTTATTTAAGTTAAAAGAAAAGAAAAGAAAATTCTTTGATTCCGATTGTTTTTAATTTTTTGTGTGAATTGAGAACCCCGTATATAATTGTGTGATAGTTGAAAATAAACTAAAACAAATGCAGAACTTGTTTTCCCCATTTGACAGATTTTGATAATCTCGGGTGCATATTTAATATACAACAGACGGTCAAAAACGTGCTGTACTGAATTTAAAGGGTTTGGGTGAATGCACTCTGAACCTGACTGAACCCCAGTCGAAAAACGTCGCTACTGTACAAAAAAAGCCAGGGGTTGTCGACATTATTTCCCTTATGATGGTCCCTTTCCTATTCTAATATCAGCTGTTCCCCGCTCTCTATGTTCCACGCTGGTGTCTGCTCTCTCTTCTCTATTCATTTAACGCAACCACTACTGCTGACGTCTGTCTCCCTCCCTCATTTTAGGTAATTTTTCGATAAACAGAGCGGCACTGGCCTCAGGACGTATCAAGCCCTTTACTGTTTACTATTTCGTATTCTTTTGTACAGTATAATAACATAGTTGGAATTGTTTTAGTTATCTTTTTGTGAATTATTTTAATAATATTCTTAGGCCCGGTTGTTCAAACGTTAATCAAGAAGTTGATTATAATTAAGTCCCCTTAACAACCATCAAATAACAACACCCGTCATTCGTACGGCAATCCATTGATTGTAATCAATTAATTATTAATTATTAATTATTAATTAACATAACAATTATTAACATAATTGATTAATAAAAATCTCCTAATTGTAATCAATTATGTTTTCATCAACCCAAACAAAGTTGACATTGACAGTTGGTGACAGTAATTAAATATTGATCAGTTGATTCCATTTTTGATTAGCGTTCGAACAACCGGCCCTTAGTGATTTAGACACGGCTAGTAAAATAGGAATTAGTTTTCATGCAGAAATTAGAAATTCTTTTACCAAAAAAATAACTAAAAATGCGTGTAAAAAGTGCTACGTGTAAAAGCTTGTTCTGTAATACAAGAACAAGAAAACATAAGAATAGGTACTGGTAGGGAGGTTTTAAGATTTTTTTTTGCAAGGAGGCAAGAAATAAAGGAATACTCATTGACAAGTCACATTCCGTAAACATGGGGAAGAAAATCTGGTGGGAAAAATAAGAAAGGGTAGGTAAATAAGTAGAAACATCATTTTCATGAAATATTAAATAATAATGATTAAAGGGTGCCACTATAGCATGCGGTCTACCCCGAGGATTCAGTCTACCTGTGCATATAGCTCTATTATAGTGTGCGGTGTACCGATCGGAATCTGAAAATTCCTGAAAGATTTGCGCAAATTAATCAAATGCAAGAGAACTCTTGTAGAAAAAAATTATTCACAAGTAATAAACATTTGGAGGAAAATAAATGTGAAATGAAACGGAATTAATACTTTACAAAAAATGCACCCAATCAATTTACAAAAAAACTTAGGTACATGTAACCTAATTATTTGCAAAACGATACATCCTAATTATTATTAAAGAAAAAATTCATGCGATTTAATTTAAGAGACAAAAGCAGTCAATGATTCTATAATTTGTTCAGAAACTATTTTCTTGTGGCATTTTTGCAGTTAACTAGTTTTGATGGGAAATAAGCCACACTTTTACTAAAAAATGATTTTATTAACGTTTCGACGCCCAAATCAGGGGTCGTTGTCAAAATAAAAAAAATAATAACTTAAACAAAAATTTTGTTGCTTAGTAAAAAAATTATTCTAATAATTTATTTAATCTGACTCATTTATATCGGCAATTCAGACATATATTATTAAAGTAGAAGACTTTAAAATGATATTGCCAATATTTATGAGTTGCGTCGAAACGTTAATAAAATCATTTTTTTAGTAAAATTGTTGCTTATTTCCCATCAAAACTAGTTGATTTTATAATTAAAAAAGTTATGCAGTATGTAGGCACCCTAACCAAAAAGATTATGGTGTTATTTGTATAATAGGTAAGAAATAAGTTTATTGTATATTCCTGAAAATGTTTATTAATACTTAGCAATAAACATTTTTGCCTACAATCGGTTTACTACCTTTCATTATTGTATGCAAATCCTTCTAAAAAAAAATTATGCTGTTGTTCGGTAGACCGCAAGCAATAGCAGAAGCGAGACCGTAGATCGCATACTATAGTGGCACCGATTAAAGTTAACAGCTGAAAATATAAACGTAGCATTACAAGACAATGAAGAGATACCAACAACAAAGGACATAAAGGGGACAGTCAAACATTTAGGGACTAGTAGAAGACTGGAAGAAGTTGTATCATAATTTGTTGAAATCATAATTTCAATTTAGAAAATAGAGGATATTACAATGTGTAACAACAAATTTAATATAGAAAAGTTTGGTCAAATATGAAGGGAGATTTGGGTCAGTAATCGACAGGTTTGCCATAAGCAAATACAAAAAAGAAGGAGTCCACGAAGAGGATGATGACGCCGAATTCAGGACCTGTGTTTTATGAGTGTCTAGCGCCAATAGTTGGTGGTGGTTTCAAATAGGATGGATCTGCTAGTGATCAGATTTTCTCGGTAACTAACGATTTTAAATAATCCGTAACGTATTTATAAATAATAATATTTATATACCAGCAAATAAAAAAATACATTCATGAGGCTGCAAGTGAAGCGTTGGGGTATAAAGACAAACATGAAACAAAAAATAAAGAATGGTGGTCGGAGAATATGCAAACGTTAGTAAACAAGAAGAAAACTGCTTATCAAAAATGGATGTCAACAAGAAAGGAGGAAGATCACAAGAGATATGCAGCATTAAATCGAGATGTAAAAAGAGAAGTAGTGAAAAGTAAAAATGAGATGTGGGACCGAAAATGCGCAGAAGTGGATAGGTATATGGGTGGAACAAGAGTTGGGCAAGCGTGGAAGGTAATAAAGTCTCTCCGGAGGGAAGGAAAGGAAAAATCTAACATAAAGTTAATAGATCTGAAACAGTGGAAACACCATTATGAGATTTTACTAACAGAAGGTAGATGTAAATTCCAAGAGATCGAAATGGAAGAATTATCCGAACATACACAAATAGTTGAGATAATAACCGGAGAGTTAAGCGAGGCCCTCAAAAGATCTAAAAACGGTAAAGCAGCAGGACCTGGAGACATCCCAATTGAGTTGGTAAAGTACGGACCAAACATATTACATGAGATGTTGGTTCAACTATTTAATAAATGCTTAAAAGGACAAAATATACCTGATTATTGGAATGTTGGATATATCAGCTCAGTATACAAGAAAGGGGATAAACGCATATGCTCTAATTATATAGGAATAACTGTTACCAGCTCAGTAGGGAGGTTGTACAGTCGAATAATAAAAAAAGAATAGAATCAGAATACGAAGACATGGAACAACAAAGTGGATTTCGTGCAGGAAGATCGTGCACTGATAATATATTCGTTCTGCAGCAGGTAATAGAAAAACGGAAGGCAAGGAATCTATCTACCCACCTATTGTTTGTAGATTTGAAGAAGGCATACGATACGATACCTTTGAAAAAACTGTTTCAAACATTGACGAAGGTAGGTCTCAGTAGAGAGTATGTAAATGCTATCGCAAATATATACAAAAATGCAAGAAGTGTCGTTAAAGACGGAAACTTTATATCTGAATCATTCCCTATATCAAAGGGGCTTAAACAAGAATGTTGTCTGTCTCCGACTTTATTTAAAATATATATTCAATCATCGCTAGAGCAGTGGAGAAAACAAGTATGCGGAATGGGAATAGACATAGGCAGTGGTAAATGTCTAACAACTTTGTTTTTTGCAGATGATCAGGTAGTCATAGCGAATGATGAGGAAGACATGGACTACATGTTTAGAAAACTAAAGAAAGAATATGAAAAATGGGGCCTCAATATGAATATGTCAAAGACAGAGTATCTTAAAATAGGGGATGATGAAGAAGATCCAGAGTTAGAAATTAGAACCACAAAAAGATGTAATGAATATAAATATCTCGGATCTATAATATCTAAAGAAGGCACTACCAAAAGAGACATCGAAAAGAGAACGCAGCAGGGCAAAAAAGCGGTAAACATTCTAAGCTCTCTACTCTGGTCTAAAGATATAAGACAAAAAACGAAATTGACAATCTATCGTACCTTGGTAGAGCCTATTATGACTCATGGGGCAGAAGTTTGGCAGATGACAAAAAAATATAGAAAAAGAATAGAAGTAGTAGAAATGGATTATCTAAGGAGAGCGTGTGGTATATCTAAAAAAGATAACATCAGGAATGAAGATATTAGAAGGAGGACACTTACTGTATATTCCAGTGTTGATAGAATTGAAACTAGACAACTAGTGTGACATGGTCACGTGAAACGAATGAATGAAGATAGATGGTCAAAGAAAGCTTTGAATTACATACCACACCAAAGAAGAAGAAGGGGAAGACCTTCAGTTGCCTGGGCAGAAAATGTACGGCACATCATGAAAGATAGAGCCATCAAAGAAGACGAATGGATGGACAGAAAACGATGGCGGTCGAAATTCGAGAAGCGGCAGAGGCTGTAGGAACCTCGTTTATAGATAGAGATATTTATTTAAAAGACCCTTTCGAGTTAAATCACAGAATGTTTTCGGAATGAATGTCCCATCTTCAGTGCTGCTACTAGATATACATGTTTAAAGCCACTAAATACATGGGTGAAAACCCTTTAAATGTTATTAAGTTGGTATTCGATTACATGGTTGCTGATAATTTTATAGGATGTTAAAATTTTGTAAATTCATTTCATTACAACACAAAACTAATAACTAGGATTACTGATCCGGACACGTAAGCTCTATACGGACTATAGGATACAGAGTAAGTTGTAAAAAATAAGTCTTGAAACAGCTATTACTCATCTCTGATACTTCTCTTCACTCCATTCAAAGTTGGGTTTATTGCTGTATATGAAGTTCTGTTCCTCTTCTTCTTAAATCAAGCGAGACTCGTTAGTCTTTGGCACTTGGTCATAAGGCCTTTGTACCATACCTTTTTTCCTTAAACTCTAATAAGTTCTGTGGCCTCAACGAAGGCCAACAGTTTTCTTATTGGTAGTTTTAGTATCTCTTCTTGTTTAAACCTCAGTTGACCAGTGAATTCCTACCAGACATCATTTAGCACATTGCAATGGCATAGTATGTGTATGACAGTCTCTTTTTCCATTTCGCACTTCTGCACCATGGCTCATTCACCTTACTTAGTTTGTGTAGGTGGTTTCTTAGAAGGCAGTGTCCAGTTACCATTTCAGTGACCGTTTTGATCTCTCGTTTATTGATGTGCATCAAATGGTTCTAGAATTTTTATCAATATTCTTGATTATTTTTTAGTCTGGATTTGCTCTTAAGTGGCTCTCCATTTCTGTTGATAATTCCTTATCAGCCATTTCTGAATCTCATTTTTCGTAGCATCTTTAGTGATACCACAGAAAGGTTCTGGGCCTTCAAAGGATTCTCTCGAGCCTCGTCTTTTCAATGAAGTTATGTTATTACTTAGTGGTTGTTTCAGGTAATCGATTTTTATATTATTTTCATTAATTGTGACAAATTCTGATACATATGATACAAGACATAACGTTTATTATAAACGTAAACAATCGAGAAGCAGGTTTCATGTGCTGGTTGAAATTAATCAAAGAAATTGTTGGATATGGATTTTCAAAAACTTTCTCTTGCAGTCAAGATAAAGTGTAGAAAACGATAAAAGCAATTGAGGTATAACGATCTAGTTTATTTTTTTAACAAATTGGAATATATTTCCTCTTTTTTTATTGACTCTTAACTGAGGAATCATCGATCCTAGTAAATGCATTACAGAATAGTCGTTTGTTGGTACAAAGGTCTTATGACCAAGTGCCAGAGACTAACGAGTCTCGCCTGAGTTAAGAAGAAGAAAGAAGAAGTCGTTCCTTCGACGAATAGTTCGTTATAAACTGCTTCAAAAGTTAAGGGAATAAAAAATTATGCTCATTTTAATAGTTGATTTTTCGTGAATAGATTAACGGATTCCGCTAATTTTTTTTTATTATTTAGATTTTTCTTTAGTATTTACACAGTTGTGCAAAGGTTTACTCAAACTTCTTTTATTTACTTGTAACGGGTGGAAGAAAAGCAATGTTTTTCTTATGTTAAGTTTGAGACACCCTGTAGGGAGAACGAGGTATAAATGTGTGCGTACATCAGAATCGTATTGTAGTCTTATGTTTTTTGAACATTTTGTTCTTTGAATGTCCCTAATATCTTTAGAAACAAAGAAAATATACGGTTTTGTAGTTTAACATGTGTTTTAACCGAAACAGAAACAAAAGTTTGAGACACCTTGTAGGGAGGAAAAGGCACAAAAGTGGGTATACACCGATATTATAGGTATTATAGTCTAATATTTTGCGAATATTTTGTCTGATATCTTCAATAACAAAGAAACTAGACGGTTTTAGTTTTTGATATGTATTTTAACTGACGACATGCGATACGTGAGGATGCCATGTCTTATCATACCACTAAGAGGAAATGATTTCCTACATATATAGTGCCAAAGGAACAGTGTTTAAAGAAAAAAAGAATGTGTGTATACTTTGTACGCACGTAAGAAGTTATACTTCTAAATATGATTTCAATGAAATAAATATACTTTCGGACAGTTTATTTGTCTTTTATTTAAAGATTAAATTAATTTTTACTTACTACTTTCCAAAAATTTTTATTAAAACAATACCAAAAATTAAAAAAGATTAGAAAACACCAGGATTGGAACCGGGGACCTCTTGATCTCCAGCCCAACTCTACCACTGAGCTATACCCTTTTGTTTATACAGGCTACAAGATTTCTCAGAAATAGTGACAAACACACGAAGTGAATTATAAAATACTTTAAATATTACTTATTATCTTATTCCCGAGGTAGACAAGTCCAAATACACAAAAATTATAATAATAGTTATGATATAAATGTTAAAAGGACAATTTTAAGGCACGTATGTGAAAGATTCGCTTCGTTTATTCTGCAATTCACATGAGTGCCTTAAAAATGTACTTTTTAACACCTATACAATACCTCATACAATATTTTGTCTACAAACGTCTTATATATCAACAATTATAATTTATTCATTCTCAATTACAGGACAATACCTACAAAAACTTTTACTTAAACTTGACTGACATTCCATTTTTATATTTTTCTTGACATTACATCAAAACTGCCTATACTGTCAATACGTAAATCATAACAACTATAGAATAACATCTACTTTTATTTTTGTATATTCTAACAAATTTTAATAGTTTTTTCTACAAACGTGTTAAAAATGCAATAATACAGTTTGAATTAAATTTAAAAAACCTTTTAAACCACCTTTTTCAAATTGCGCAAGTTGTATTATTAATATTAATGTTAATAAATGAAATATAAATGTTTTGACGTTTCACAATTTGACAATTCACTTTTAACTGCAGTGCCTTAAAATTTTTAAAGCACTGGTGCTTTAAAGTAGCATTTTTAACGCTCCTATGGAGTGCTATAAATTGCATTTTTAACACGTTTATAGAAAAATATATTTAAACACACTAATATATCCTTTCCACACCTTTTCTGGACTGATACATACATAAATTAAAACATTTAGTAACGAACTTCATACTGTCTGTGTGCGCATGCGCGCAGATTAATAAAATTTCACCCTCAATCGCGCCTAAAGAAGTATAACTTCAAAAAATCTGTGTAATGTACCTCTCGCTATTTAAGGAGCCTCCACGTAGACACCAAATCCGTACTTATTCTCAAGGAAATTCCACTCCAAAATATTACAGAGTCTCCATTAAACAATCTCGTGTCTCTTATGTTGCGCTGTGCAAACCGCTTACCTGGCCGACAAATAACTCTTTTAGGTGTCGATAAGAACTGTTTACCTTATGTGCCTTTCTGTTTTTAAAGGTTTGTTAATTTAGTTTTGTTTCAGTTAAAACACGTGGTAAAGAGTAAAACTACATAACTTCTTTGTTTCTAAAGATATCAGGGATATTCAAAAAACAAGATGTTCACAAAACATAAGACTACAATACGATTCCGCTGTATACTAACATTTGTACCTGGTCCTTTTTACAGGGTGTCACTGTCACAAAAAAGAATAGTTGATATAAGACGCTGATAAAAAGAGACTTAAAAATAATATTTGAAGCGTATATTTGGAATAGTAAACAGCGAATCCGAAAATGTTGAGAGAATAAATCTCAATGAGATGAAGATTATGAAAACACAAATCAAAATACCTCGTCAGTATGTATCATCTTAATCATTCATCATTTCCCTACATCTCAACTGGTCCATTCCTGAATACACATTGCGACGTCTGCAACGTCTTCTTAATTGTCACGTTTTAACATGTCCTCATCCAATGTATTGTACCAGTTTTGGTTATGTCACCTATTCGTCTTACTCTTAGTTTTCCTCTTTTTCTTTTGATTGCTCGCTGTCACCTATTTACCTCTCATTCCTCCTGTCTTATAATTTAACCTATGCGATTTCCTACATTTTGAACTTTTGTCTTATTGAGAATTCACTCATTTGTTTTCATATTTGTGTTAGCTCCTGTAGGGTGCGTTTTTGACATCAATATACGAATTGTGTGAGTATAGCTATATTGAGCCTTATAGAGTCCGTAGACAATCTTTTATTTAACCAGTTTAAAGTTTTGAACAGGTCTTCCAGTAGGTAAGAGAATACCTTCAGTAATGCGGATACATGTCTAATGTCCTTGTGGTTATATTTATACAAACAATAGGTACTCGATGAAATTATATGAGTTTTCATAAATAGATTGTTGCTTTTGTTAAAAAACTTTAGCTCAAAAATGGCTAGGAACGTAGAGATTCGTTTTCCTAAAATAATTCCCGTTCAGTCATGCAGAAAACTATACAACCGTGTATTAAACCTATCAGAAGAAGTTATGCACGGAAAATATAACTATAATGCACGGAAAATAAATAGCAGCTCAGAAGAAATGGTCTGTGGTTAAATGAGGATTTATTTTATCTCTTCTGTATTCGGACGTTTTTTAATTAACACTATAGTATAGATATTATAATGTATGTACATATATCAATTATATTTTTGATAAAAGCCCGAAGATATTTTGATTTTTTTTTATTTTTTATGTTTTGAAAATCAATGACGTCAAAATGTATATTGAACAAACATGTGTTAATAGGGCTGAAGTACTGCGGGAAACAAGCATAAATCAGCTCAGAATCATAACCTCCTTACTGGACATGTGCCAGTCAAGCCTGTTTTATGGAGATTTTAAGTGACTCCAATATATGGTACCCATCTACCAGACATGTAGAAATACTTAAATAAATTTAAACTTTATTAGTACTTTTGATGGTTTCTTTGGGTGACTTTATTTAAGGATATTTAAGGATTAGTCTAGATAAAATGAGCTTTAAGTCCAGGGTTTTATTTTTCTTCTTGCTTCAGATGGGATTCTACTTTTCACTGTTACTTGATCGTGTAACCTTTGTACCAAAGGTCTTTGCCCTTTGCGTTTTAGAGAAAAATTGTTCAAATAACAGTTGTAGATCGTAAAAAGTTCTTTACTATTGAGTGTTTCAAAATTACAAGCCCTTTGCGTTTTAGAGAAAAATTGTTCAAATAACAGTTTCGCAAAAAGGTTTTTACTATTGAGTGTTTCAAAATTACAAGCCGATTTACAAGCGCGTGAAGTAAAAAATGTCAAAGTTAGGTATTATAGATGTTTATAATCAAATAGGTCAGTTGTTGTTCAAACTGTTTTTTAATGTCAAATTTTATAACATGCTGAAGTTTTTTTAATATACCGTAAAAATAAAGCCTCAAAGAATCGATTGCGATTTACAAAATTATTTCTGGAGTGACAGATTGGGCAAGTACGGTTGTTTAAATAATTGCTCTCCTGGATAAACAAATTGAATAACTTTATAAACAAGTTGGTAGATCTGTTTCTGAAATTTAACACTCTTCAATAACTTATTAACTACCACAATTTTGAGAAATATTTTACATGCCATTATGTAAAAAACAAAGATATTAACATGTATAAATGGGTACAAAAACAAGGGTTTTTGCAATTATCTGAGTCAATTTTTTATGTATTTTAACTTGGAAACTCTTAAAATTAAATTTTTTTATGATCAACAACTTTCATTTGAACCATTTTTGTCTAAAATGTATAAGAAACGTTTTATACGCACAAATTCTTTTTTCACTTTTTAAGATTGTTTAAAAAATATATACATATAGTATTGCAAAATCTTACAGCGTAAGCATACATGACGTACAGCATTAAAGCAAAATTTACGTCTTCACGAATTTTTCATCAGCTACCCCTCGTGTACCTTTATGAACCTAAGATATTCCATAATAATGTTCCTGTGGACTGGATCGAATGCCTTCTCGATGTCTATAACGGCTTCTTATCAATATTCCAATTGACACAATAAAATCAAATATCAAGATACTAAACAAATCTACTTTGCATAAAATCATATTAAAGTAATAAGTGTTTCATTATTAGAAAATAAAAAAATTAAGATCTACCTTTACAGTTTATAAATAGGAACAGCAAAAGTCATTTTGGCAAAAAGAAAACGAGAAAACGCAAAGAACTTCCTCGTATCGTGGTTATTAATTTCAGCATTTCAGTAAATGGCACCTGAAAAACAGCATTAGAGAAAGACTGCTTTATGTGGCCGATTAATTTATTTGGTAGTAAAAAAACCAACTAATTTTAAAACTCATCCATTGTAGCCTACCTCTGCACGTTTTTATAAAATACAGAATACAATAGACCGAATAGATGAAAATTGTTTAAACCATTGAAGCTGCTAGTCACCAACCTCTCGTATAATCCACGCATCAGGACCGTCAGTACGATGTTGGGGGCCCCGGGGCAAACGTGGTCGGGGTACCGGGGGGTAAACCCCCATCTCTCATCTGGAATCATCTGAAAAATGTTTTACGAAGTTGAGTGCGTCGTTTTGAAGGTATTGTTAGTTTGAATTCAAAATAAAATCAGGTTGAACAATTCTAGCTGATGGCATAATGTGTCGATCATTGAGTAAAACACGGTTACTCTAAACTCTAAAGCATGACTTGGGATCTTGAAGTCTTTCATCTTCGCACAGTTCATCGTAATGTTTTTTCGTCTTCTGCATTCTTTGTGAAGTGAACCCTACTGGTATTCCCCAATGTTGATACATATTTGAAGCCACTTCAAAGAAGGTTTCAAATTGTGGTCTCATTTCAGTTAGTTTTAAAAGGCTTTCTTCAAGTAAACTGTAAGCTGTTAAAAAGTTTAAAGATTTTGATTGCAGTGTTTTCAAGACTATGTTGAGGATTTCAAGGATTTCATTTTGCACAACTAGTGACAAAACAAATTTTAAGGATTCTAGTTTCTTCAAGTAAACTGTAAGCTGTTAAAAAGTTTAAAGATTTTGATTGCAGTGTTTTCAAGACTATGTTGAGGAGGATTTTATTTTGCACAACTAGTGACAAAACAAATTTTAAGGATTCTAGTTTCTTTTTTCAGTTGTGCTGCTACGTCTCTGTCAGAACTAGACTTGAAAGGCACTTTAAAACATCGCAAAATCTTTGTTTCAATGGATTGACTGCATCAAATTTTTCAGCCCAGCGTGTTGGATTGAGAGGTTTTAGAGTGATTTTCGAGAAACATCTTTCAGATTGGTATGAGGACTTCAGTGCCTCCCAACGAAGGATACTGTTAGTTGAGAGTTGGAAAAATATGAAGATATGAAGGGTTATTTAGAGAAAATGCAGGAAGAGGTAAACCAGATTGCTGAGAAGATACAGAAAATTGAAAAGGTGGAAGAAAAATTCGAGAAAAAGTGGAAGAAAAATTGAAGAAGATAGGAAAATTTCAAAAAGGAGGAGACCGTCGGAAAGTAATTGTATTCAGCTCTAATGGGAGCAGAATCCAATTTGGCGAGAATATTAGAAAACGACATCCGGTACCTTTCATTAAAATCTTAAAAAAAAATTCCAACATATACAGAACATCGAAGACTACAAAGAAATTATTATAAGAAGCCATCTAAAAGATGGAGATGCTTTGCGGCTTGAAAGCAAAGAAAATGAGGTGACTTGTGACTTCATGGAGAGATTTTGGACAAAATTTTTTATATTGGTGCAGGTGAAACAGGTTAAAATCGATCATTGAAGTTGTTAGAATGAATATGCCGTGTACTTACTACAATCGGATAACTTGAAGTAGAACTTGACTTGAAGTACTTTAAATAGTTTATTTAACCTCGTTACAATCTATGCACGGCTAACCAAACGAGGGCCCTATTGACCGGGGGCCCCGGGGCACTGCCCCGGTTGCCCGAATGGTAGTTACGGCCCTGCCACGCATGTGTAAGAATGAGCAAAGGAATATAATCTCGAAAGAGTGGTCCATTTTACGTATCTGGGGGATATTATAGATGAGAAAGGTCAGGAAAAATGGGAACTGAATGCCAGATTAGCAAAGGGAGATAAAAAGATGGGAGCCTAAGAACACTGATAAAATCCCAAATATGTATCGAGAAAAACGAAGCTAAGGATATATAAAACGGTAATAAGGCCCACGGTAACGTATGGTAGCGAAGTATGGACAATGAAAAAAGCAAATACGGAGAAATTGGAAAGATGGGAAAGGCAAATGCTCAGAGCCAATTAGATACAAAAACACGGAGGAAGGTTGGGTGCAGCGAAAAACAGGGAACTAGAGGAACTGTATAACGAACCAAGCATCAGTTGCTTCATAAAAGCACACATAGTGAGATGGATGCGACACGCGATGAGAATGGAAAAGAAGAAGATGCCAAACTTGAAGAATCCAAATGCTTCACAACTCTTGACATAATTTTGAAAAATAAACTTGATGAGGGTTATTCCAAAATCACAACAAATATTTCTAACTATCCCAGTATCAGTTGCTTCGGGAGAAAGAAGTTTTAGCAAATTAAAAATAGTAAAAAACTATCTAAGAAATTCAATGGAGCAACAAAGGCTCACTGATTTAAGCATCATAACTACTGAGCACAAACGAGCATCTTTCATTAGTTTTGATGACGTAATACAAGTACCTATTTGCTTCCAAAAAAAGCCATAAAATACAATTACCTTTGTAAGGTGGTTTATGAGTAAAGAAAGTTAGTATACCTAGCCCTATTTTTTGTGGATTTGCCGTAATGAAGTACATATATAGTAATGTTGCAAATTTGTAATAACTAATCATATTTTTGAAACTCAAAATGTACAATTAAATTCATTCCTTCCAATGAAACTGTATGTACTATTTTTTTTATTAATCTACACCTATGCTATGATATACATTCATTTTTTCAATAAAGGGGGCGGCAAGTTAAACTTGCTCCCCTTACGGAGTAGCCTAAATCCGGCCCTGCATATAGAAGCAAAACCTGCTAGAGCCATGTTTTAAAATTTTGTCAGGAGGCTAAAAATACATTAAAAATGTCAATTTTGCAAAAAGTATCCGGCATTTCTCAATCAAAGGTTCATCAATAAATCTCATAAAATTGCACACTAATTTGTCATTTTTCTGTATGCCCCTTACATCTTCAGAAATTTGTACTTTAATATTTATTTAGCTGAACGAAAAATTTAGGATTTAGCAGGTTTTGATAATACTGATGGGCTCACGTATTTTCTTATTCGAAACCAACATTACAGTTAATAAATGGAAGAACAGCAAAAATCATTGTGGCACAAACAGTGTCGGATTTAGCGTATTTGCGGCCCTAGGCCAAATTACCCCGAGCGGCCCCCGATAATTTCACGATTATGTAATTAAAGTATAAAGACTTAATAATAATAATAATAATTAAAACGTTTATTTCAATTTTACTTTTTAAAATTCGTAATACAAAGTATGTATAATAGAAATGCCTCTAATGTTCTATTTGAATACGGACATAAATAGGTTGAAATGTATTTAGTAATTAAATAATCTTGGTTTGCAAATTTGGCTAAAACCCCAAAACAGCTCTAACAACAATTTTTATATTTATAGAAATTTCGAAAAAGAAAATTTATAGAAAGAATTCTCTATTTATAGAAGCCTTTGAGATGTTGGTTTTTCGAAAGATGCTGCGAATATCTCTTGGACAGATCACGTGACCAACAACGAGGTGCTGAGAAGAATGGAGACTGAGAGAGAATTCCTAAATATTGCAAAAAACAGAAAAACGAGTTATCTGGGAAATAATTTACATAGGAGAAAGATAAAAACCGCTCAAGATAGAGAACAATTTGCTGTAGTTATAGACAACCTTCAGTTATAGAGAAGGCACCTTAAGAAAAAGATAGAAAATATATAATTCAAAATGTTAGCAAACAGCAGTTATTTGTAAAATTATTAATATTGCTAAAATGATTATATATTATAAATAATTAGTATTGTAGTTAATTGTTAAAATTGAATACTATTTGTTTCATTCGGAGGGAAAAGTATAGATGACAACAAGAAACTAAAAAAAGGCGAGTTGAAAAGTAAAAGAACAAGCAATATAATATGAACTGTACTAGTAATAGACTACGGTACTGAAAAATAAGAATATTAATGCGTGGTTGCAACAACAAATCTTAAGCTGCAGCTTAACCCAGCTCAGCTTATAGATAGGGCCGATTTAAGTGTCATTTACGTTGCACCATAATTTTCAATTCTTATCAATGCAATCCACATGACAATCCATAGGGCTTTTCATTCACAGTCATTTGTTTCGAGCTTCTGTCATGTGTCACATAATATTAATATATCTACGACATACGTTATTGGTATATACAATAATACAAACCAAAGACGTATGACGTAGATATATTAATATTATGTGACACATGACAGAAGCTCGAAACAAATGACAATCGATGAAAAGCCCTATTGTGGCAAGCTGAAAATTGATCTAAGACTCAATGTTGCAACGCATATGTTTCGTTAATGCACGCCTTAATCTTAAGAGAGCTCGCATACCGAAGCAAAATCCTACATCGCATGTGGCATGCTAGTGTGACCAACTCCAAGTCACTCGAATCCGGGACAAGGCTGAAAGAAATACCTGAAATCCGGGACTTTTCAATAAAAATCGGGCCATTTTTTAAGAAAACGATAATTAAAATACAGAAACGAAAAAATCCACCATTTTAGTATTTATAGAACTATCTTCTTCTTCTTCTTGACGTGCCTATCCTTGACGAATGGTGTCGATCATCATGGAAATCTTCACTTTATCTGCAGCAACGCGAATAAGCTGCACAGATGTTGTGTTGAACCAGGTTCGGAGGTTCTTTAACCAGGATGTTCTTCTTCTTCATGGATCTAGCTTTCCAAATATTTTTTCTTGCAGAATGGCTTGTAGGGGGGCATATCTGGATTCATTTTGCATAATGTGTCCAAAGTTTTCCAACTTTCGAGATCTGATGGTGGTTAGTACATTTCGGTTCTTCCCCATTCTTCTAAGGACCTCCTCATTTGTAACCCGATCAGTCCTATAAGGACTATAGGAGTTCTATAGGATACCTATAGTCCGTAGAACTATAATCTATAATAGCACGATATAAAATGCATGGGTTTTGGACGTGGTGTTAGTATTACACTCTAGAAATTGTCGACTTTTTTTCGTTCCACGAATTCAATCTGATGTGAATTCTTAGAAGAATAACGTATTCAAAATTTCAAAATATAATTTTAGCAAAACTTTGAAAATTCGGATGGCCCGGAAGCCTTGTCCGGGACGCCGGGACCCGACTTCGTAATTCGGGCCATGTCCCGGATTTTTCGGGCTAGTTGGTCACACTAGCGCATGCATTGCGAAAAGATACGCACTGAGTGTCACATCTGATCTTCGGTGAATCTTCGGTGACTTTCGGTGGAATTTCGTTCACCGAAAACCAGATGTGACACTCAGTGCGTATCTTTCCGCAATGTATGTTATGCGATGTAGGGATATTGCATTTGGTTTGCGAGTTCCCTAAGATCTGTTGGTGCAACCAGGCATAAAAATACAACAAATAAACTTCTAGATCGTTCAATTCATTATTATATTATAATAAATATCATATCTAAACTCTAAAAACTCACTTTTCTAGCTTTTTTGGCTGCAAAATCTTTAATCAAATTTTCAAAGTCTGAGGCTTGAAAAAGCTCAGCATTTGAAACAAAACTGGCCGAACTAGACAATCTAGAATCTTCGTAAGAAGTCGAGTTACTCAAGTAGTTTTTGATTCTTCTCAACACGCTGAATGATCTTTCTCCAGATACATTACATGTCATCATGCATAGTAGAATGCGCAAAGTCGTGTCCATATTCGGAAATAATGTTGTTTTTAACATTAACATGTAACTGTTTTTCATGAATGATTTTCATATACTCCAAAAATGTATTTCTCGGATGCTTGGTAATCTTGTTGTCATGAGGTTCTCTTTCTTCATAAAATATACCTTCAACAAAGCCTTTGAACTGTACACACTCTTCTCCAAAGTCGCCATCTATGTCGATTCGATACTTTTTAGTCCAAATAGAAACGTTTACCCCGATTTCTTCATTGGAAATTGATGATAAGTTGTTTTAAATCCATATTCTTCATTAAGACTGAAATAAACTTCGGGATTTTCATTCAATTCTGAATAAAGCGTTTCAATTACAACATTAAATCTTTAAGTTTTCTTTGCCATTAAGTGGGGTTCAGTGGATTTATCTTCTTTGTCTTAGCCAGGGAGAGCTTTTCTTTTCGGGCGTCTTTTTATTTCAAGAATATAGGTTTCATTTATAGACAACTCTTTCCATCTTTTTTCATAGGAATCTAAGTTGTCTCTCAGACTCAATGCATACTCCTTTAGAGATTTCTATGTTGCAAGTCACATTCAAGTCTGTAGCAGTTAATGTTTTCTACTCTTGTCAAAACGTTGTAAAATACCGTACCACGTGTTTATAGTAGAATAGCCATTCTCTTCTTTGAAAAATTGTTTACTGATTTCAATTAAATTAGTAAAATTTTTTTAGCAAAAAAGTTTTTTTTTACCAAACGCTGCGGCCCCCTTTTGCTTGCGGCCTAGTCGGCCTAGTGGTAAATCCGGCACTGGGCACAAAGAGAAAAAGAAAATGCGAGGAATCTCCACGTATCCTGCACTCCACGACAGTGGTTATTAATTTCAGGATTTCAGGAAAATGGCACCTGAAAAAAGCGTTATTGAAAAAGTGCTTTATGTCGCCGTTTAATTTATTTGGTAGTAATAAAAACCAAATAATTTTAAAACTCAACCATTGCGGCCTACCTCTGCACGTGTTTATAAAATACAGAATACAATAAGCCGAATAGATAAAAATTGTTTAAACAATTGAAGCGGCTATAATCGTCAACCTCTCGTATAATCCACGCATGTGTAAGTAACCCTCACAATCTACAATTCCGGAGTCGACAAAAACGTTCCAAGCCGTGTATACCAGTCAGTAGCAAAACGAACTCAAGCGCGTTGTAGTTGTATTCGTTTTTAATTTTTTTTTCTTTTTTCTTTTTAGTTTGTTTTTAGTTTGCCTTTTCTAGTAATTTCGGTTGATTTATATTTTTAGTTACTTTGAAACGGTTGTGACATTTCCACATGTTTATTTTTTTGGATTTAGGTATGTTTTTAACAATTTTTACGCTTACTACATGTATGTATACCTATTAGTTTATTATTAGGTAGGTACCTATGGCGTTCTTATGACAGACCTTTTTACTCGTTAAACATTTGTAACTAGTCATTGTTATGAATTAAAAACCCTTTTTTATACATCGTAACAATCTACACTACAGAATATTTTCATAAACAAGTTACCGAAAACAGTATTTTAAGTAGCTGTTTGTAAAAATCTGATGTTAAATAATAATTATTAGTTTTTGTAATAAACGGCCGAACATATCCCTTAAACATGTAGGATTTGTTATGCCTTCCACAAAAATAGCTACAGCATCTATAAATAAACCAAATTTAAATTCGTGTGAGCATACAGTAGGAAGTTACTTCATTCTGAAGTATTAAAAACTAGACCATTGGTGCCTGCTTTTATTTACTTACCTATTTAGTAATCTGATATACCCACATGATTAACACTTTTTTATATCTACTCTTCCAGACAGGAGCTAGACTAGACAGATGTATATTTTGTAACTTGTGCCCTCTCACTTACTTTACGTGTACAGTGGGGTGGGCCATAGTTCACCCTAAGTTGGTGTTTCCCTTTAATAGCATATGGTGTAGCTACAATTATTTTAACAGCAATCTTGATTATAATGCAAATGCATTTGAATAAATCCTATTTCTAACATACAATGCATAGTGACTAATATTGAGTGACAAGATCTTTGACTTTTGGTAGGTACCTTGAACTTCTAGTTTTCAAAAATATACAGACACACGACACACTGCATACAAACATCACACACACAATTATATACACACATACACACAATTATAAATAATAATAGTTCTTGGTTAAATTTGTTTACTTTTACTGATTACTGTAGTGAGGTGATAGAGGTTTTAATTTTTCATGTTTATTATTTATTAGTAAAAACATTTACTAACTAAATTTATATCTTCTTCTTATTCATTGAGTACCGTGCCCAAATTTTGGGCATGGGTAGCTTCCATGACAATTTGCCGATATTGTTCTCGAACTTGCGCGTCATCTCATAACATCATCTGTTGATAAGCCAGTCCATTGACGAAGGTTTCGGAGCCATGAATATTTCTTCCGACCAATTCCTCTTTTTCCGTCGATATTTCCATTGAGTATTAACTGCAGCATCCTGTATCTGCTATAAGTATACGTCCAGAGAAAGAGAAATAAGGTTTTTGTCGGGACACTTGAGCAGCCAGGTTGCAAGTGGGTTTTTTTGGGTACTAGGTATATACCTCTTCTTCTTCTTGTGCCACTCCTATCGGAGATTGGAAATCATCAAGGCTACCGTGACTTTGTTTACAGCTGACCTAAAAAGTTCATTAGTGGTGCAGCCAAACCACTCTCTCAAATTCCGCAACCATGACATTCTTCTACTGCCTGTATTCCGTTTTCCTTCTATTTTTCCTTGCATTATATTTTGAAGTAATGCGTATTTATAACCTCTCATCAGGTGACCCAAGTACTCGAGTTTTCTTCGTTTTATCGTTAACAAAATTTCTGGGTCTCTTCCTATCCTTCGTATTACTTCAAGATTTGTGATTCTTTCAACCCAACTTATCTTCAGCATTCGACGGTAGCACCACATCTCGAAACTTTCAATATTTTTTATGTTGTTCTGTTTGAGAGTCCAGGCCTCTACACCGTATAATAGCGTGTTAAATACGTATCCTCTTAGCATTCTTAATCGTAGAGGGATGCTTATATCTCTGTTGCAGAAGAATTTTCTCATCTTTATGAAGGTGGCCCTGGCAATTTCGATACGTGTTTTTATTTCATTGTTTTGGTCTCCAGTTTCGTTCATTAAAGTTCCCAAGTATTTGTAACTTGATACTTTTTCAATTTGAATGCCGTGTATACTAATATGTGCTGGTTGTGTCATGATTTTACTGAAAACCATATACTTGTTTTTTTTATATTAATGTTTATGCCATAATTGTTGCAAGCAATATTTATGTTTGTAAGTAATCGTTGTAATTCTTCTACTGTTCTTGCAACTAGTACAGTGTCGTCTGCGTATCGAATATTATTTACAACCTCTCCATTGATTACCTAATATACCTAATATATTAGGTAATTAGGTATATACCTAATAATACATTATAAACACAAAAATGGCCGTCACAGTTCGGACGAGAATTTTAGTTATTAACAAATAAGGGTCAAAAATGGCAGTTTTTTCGTTTAAATCGCTACACGGAAAAATAGGGTAATTAAATATCTTATTTATAATATTCTTCTTTTAGTAGATGAGCCACGGTTTAAAATGATAGTTTTTGAATTTTGGTCTGATTATTTGTTACTTCGGAAATGGCAAAATAAAACTAAAATTTCGAAAATCAAAAATTTGCCATAACTTTTGCGAAAATGACCTTAAGACTTTCATATTGAACGGAAAGTTGAGTCAAGTAGTCCATATAATGCACAAAAAATTTTAAGACGATTTGTCAATTAGTTTAAATTTTATTTAATTTGTTTATTCCAAAGAGCTTTTTTTCGCATTGTTATGGTTCAGAAAATAATAACGATATAGCAATTCTGTGAAAACCACATGAAAGAAGGATGGTTATGTTTTCAATGTATGAAAAAAATCATTAAAATGTAATTTTTATCACTCCGAAAGCATTTTACTAAAGTGGAGTCATTTTTGGTTTGTAAACAATTTGAATAACTTTGTTAATATTTACTGTAGAGTAAAACTTTAGGATTTCAAAAGCTGGTATTTTACACGAATTAAAAATAAACCTTTTCGCCTAGGTTAATTACAGTCAAAGTTAGCCACTTTCATTATTTAATTCACAGTTACTTCTATATACATAAAATTCTCCTGTAACAGTGTTAGTTACCATACTACTCCGAAACGGCTTGGCCGATTTTTATGAAATTTTGCACGTATATCCTATAGGACTAAGAATAGGTTTTAATCTATTTTTCATGCCCATAAGTTGTAAGGGAGGTGGCCAACTGACATTTTTTTTATTCTTTTGGACAAAATTGTCTACCTTAATTATATATGATGTAGAATTAAGAAATACATAAAACCCTTAATTTTCACTCTTGTATCACCTACCCTTATTTGTTAATAGACATCTATACAGGGTGTCCCAGACTAAATTATCCAGGCTATATCTCTTAACGACGTTCTACACCTTCGGCAAAGAATTAAGGATTTGCATGAAATTTTAGTATGTTATAGTTTACTTCAAAAAACTAAGATTTGATTTTTTAAAAATTGTTTTACCGTGCCGTTTAATTACTGTTAAGTTAATTCTTAAAAAGTTAATAACTTTTGACCCAAATTTACGATTTTAAATTATTTGTGCTTAAATTAAACGTTTTTTTTTGTAAGGAATAACATATTAAAAAATGAGGATTGTTTACCGTACCATTTATTTTTAATTTATTTAATATACTTAATTAATTGCGTAATTTATTCCGTAATTTCCGTAATTTATTATAATTTATTTTTATAAAGTATTCAATACTGAAACATGTGATTTGAGTATTCTACTATAAATGCCTTGTTACCAACTTTCGCTTGCATATAAGTTTCCCCGCTTTCCTCTGAGAGGCATACCCCGCAACGAAGGTGTAGAACGTCGTTAAACGAATTGAGATTTTCGAACGGGACAAAAACTGATATATTCCGTTTGTAATACACTTTAATATGGCGTAGAATAAATCATCCCCTAAATATTCATCTCTTAGTTACAACCCCTAAATTTAATTTTTTTAATAGCACCCTGTATATTTTTTTAGAGGTTCAGATGTGGTCTTCTATCGTCTATTCAACAGATTTTTTAAAAATAAAATCGGTTTGTAAATAATTTAGAAAATATCAGTTGATTTCTGTTAATTATGGTATATTTATTAAAAATTAAAGCTAGGGGTTGTAACTAAGGGATGCATATTTAGGGGATGATTTCTTGTACTCCATATTTAAGTGTATTACAAATGGAATATATCAGTTTTTGTCTTATTCGAAAATCTCTACTCGTTTAAGAGATATAGCCTGGATAAATTAATCTGGGACACATAACAAAAATAAAAAATAAACTGATATTTTCTTGATTATTTAACAACCGATTTTATTTTTAAAAAATCTGTTGAATAGACGATAGAAGACCACATCCAAAACTATAAAAAAATTTACAGGGTGATATTAAAAAAATTAAAGTTAGGGGTTGTAACTAAGGGATGAATATTTAGGGGATGATTTTTACTACGCCATATTAAAGTCTATTACAAATGGAATAGACCAGTTTTTGTCCTATTCAAAACACTCTATTCGTTTAAGAGATATAGTCTGGAAAAATTAGTCTGGGACACCTTGTATATTTACATCTATAAAATTCTCCTGTCACAGTGTTAGTTGCCATACTCCTCCAAGACCGCTTGACCGATTTTTATGAAATTATATTTGTATATTCGGTAGGTCTTAGAATCGCTCGTAATCTATTTTTCATATCCGTGAGTGATAAGGGGGGTTCCCCCTAACATTTTGTAATGTTAAGTAGGGATATGTGTACATAATGTACTCATAAGACAGACTACGAGCACAGACAAATTTAAAAAATTATGATCAAAATCCATCAACAAGCTCCGGAGATATTAATCGCAGCATATGTTTGAAGAATGAGTTTAATTTTTTGAGTGCACGTATGTTAATAATTCCCCTCCACCGACCACGAATAGATTTCGTTAGAACGTCATTTTTAAGCTTTATTAACCACTCTGTTGAAGTTAAAAGTTTACTCAAAGTTTTACACATGAACTATATACATTCAACTTCAAAATGGCGCCAGTTGGGTTGCTTAATTGTTATAAACAAAGTAAACCGTCAATTAAATAAAAAAGTGGCTAACCTTGACCGTAATTAACCTAGGCGAAAAGTTTTTTTTTCAAATTCGTGTAAAATACCAGCTTTTCAAATACCATTCTAGTTTTAGCCTACAGTCAATATAACAAAGGTATTCAAATTGTTTATAGGCCAAAATTACTCTACTTTAGTAAAATGTTTTCGGAGTGACAAAAATGACCTTTTTATTAATTTTTTTAAATACTTTGAAAATATGACTATTCTTCTTTCATGTGGTTTCCACAGAATTGCTATATCATTATTATTTTCTGAACAATAACATTGAGAATAAACCGTCTTTGGGATAAACAAATTGAATAAAATTTAAACTAATTGACGCATCGTCTTAAAATTTTTTGTGCATTATACGGACTGTTTAACTCACCTTTTCGTGCAATATGAAAGTTTTAAGGTCATTTTCGTAAAAATTATAGCAATTTTTTATTTTCAAAATTTTAGATTTATTTTGGCATTTACGAAGCAACAAATAATTGGACCAAATTTCAAAAACTGCCATTTTGAACCTCTGCCCATCTACTAAAAAATGAATACTCTAAATAAGATATTTAATTACCCTATTTTTACCTGTAGCGATTTAAACGAAAAAACTGCCATTTTTGACCCTTATTTGTTAATAACTAAAATTCTCGTCCGAACTGTGATGGGCATTTTTGTATTTATAATATATTACGTGTATAGTACCCAAAAAACCCATTTGCAATCTGGCTGCTCAAGTGTCCCGAACATGGTATATTTTTGCCTTATTTTCTGGCGTATACCTCTCATTATATATGTATTGCACCGTTCTTAGGCGTCAACGCCCTTCGTAGGGATCTATGGGGGAGTATCACCGAGCCGCAAGCCCTTATCCCTTGCTTTACTGCTCCCTCATAGGTCGATCAGATGCCCGCAAATTCCAGTCTAAGCGCCAGATTCATATTTAGAATTTTATACTGGCGCGTTAGCCTTTTTGTTTTTCCGATGACCTGGGCTGGGCTTGAACTCACATACCTCAAGACATCTCTCATTATATGACGCAGATATTCAAGTTTTCTGTTTTTTATCATCTTCGTCAAGACACCTTCACCTTGACCATTCTGTTTAAAAGTGCTATGTTTGAGATGCGTTGAACCCATGATATTTTGAGCATTCTAGGATATTTATTATGACAATTCATCTTCTATCGAAGGCTTCTAATTTGTTCATCATATTCTTCTTGATCCAGGTTTCACATCCATATCCGTATAGTAATACAGGCTACACACGCCAATTTATGAACTTGATTATAGGTTAAAAGTTCAGTTGAGAATTGCACAGTATAAATCTAAGTTTCATAAATGCTTCTCTTGCAATTTCTATTCTTCTTCATGTGCCGTGCTCGATTATCGAGCGTTGGCTATCAAATTGGCTATAGTAATTTTGTTGACGGCAGCTCGGAAAAGGGATGCAGAGGATCTGTTAAACCATTCGCTCAGGATTTTAAGCCATCACGTACTTCTTCGACCTGCCCGCTTCTTCCGTTTACCTTGCTTTGTATTATTAAATGGAGTATATTATATCTCTATGGGTGTCGCATAACATGTCCAAAATATTCAAGTTTTCGATTTTTAACTGTTCTGATGACTTCCGTGACTTTTTCCCTCCGGTGCAAAACAACTTCGATACGAACTCTATCCACCCAACTTATTCGAAGGATTCTCCAATACTATACACCCATATTTCAGAGGCTTCAAATTTCTTGAGAAATGTATCTGTGAAAGTCCAACCTTCGACACCGTACAAAAGAGTAGAGAGCACATAACATCTCACTAATCTAATTTTCAGACTCAAAGTAAGGTTGTTTCCACGACATAAAAGTTTCTTTATCTTAAAGAATGCAGCTCTGGCCTTCTATATACGTATTTGCTCATGTCACAGTTCTCATTTAGATTACAACCAAGATAGGTGATACTGTTAGTTCTCTGTAATTGTTCACCATAAGTCATTACTACTTCCATTTGTATTGGCGTCTTTCTGACAACCATCACCTTGGTCTTTGCGGTGTTTAGCTTGAGTCCATATTCATCACACGTTGTGGTAATCCTATTAAGGAGATGTTTAATTTCTTCGTAATTGCTCGCATTTAACATCGTGTCATCCGCGTATCTCAAATTATTAATATTGACGCCATTCATTTTGATACCACATTGCTTGCACCATTATCCACTGCTTTATTGAAAACAAACTCAGAATATATCGTCGGCTTACTGCCAAAACCCACCAACTCCATTTTAAAAGTTTTGGGAAATCTACCTTTTAAACTTTAATTTGAAATTGAAAATAGACTGAATTTAACAAAATTATTTAATAACTGAAAAATATTTTTGTCATACTTTTCAATTAATAAATCACTATTTAAATTCAGACGATTTTTCATTTCAAATTAAAGTTTAAAGGTAGGTTTCTCAAAACTTTTAAAAATGGAGTTGGTTGGTTTTGGCAGTAAGCCGACGATATGTTAAATATTAGTGAAGACAAAATGCAGCCCTGCTTTACTCCTCTTCAGAAGTATTCCAGCCAATCCTGATGTTTGCACGTTGATGCCAGTAAAGATTTTTAATAATGTGTAGGTCTTTATAATCAATATCCACCTGCTGAAGAATGGCAATCAATTCTGTATGTTTTACTCGATCAAAGGCCTTCTCAAAGTCAAAGAAACACACATAAACCTGATGACCGACATCTCTGCATCTCTATACCATAACATGCAATTTCTATACGAGTTTTAATTTCGTCATCAGATTATAAGCTGAATTGCACAGTATAAATCTCCACACAGTATAAAGTTTCATAAAGGCTCCTCTTTTTATTTCTTTACGAGTTTTAGTTTCTTCATCAGGATTTAGTTTCTCGTTTTTCCAAAATCCTAACTATTTAAAATGCTTTAACTTTTGTAATCTGCTCATTGTTGACAATTAGTTTCATAAGGCCAACGTTTTGTTTACTAATCACAAGTAACTTTGTATTTGATGTATTTATGCCAAGTCCGTTATTGGAGCATTCTCTAGTGACTCGATCTATAAGGAATTGAAGATATTCGATACGTGCAGTCATGATCGCTGTGTCATCTGCATATATGACCTTATTAATAGTTTCTCCCCCAATTCGAACTCCACGTTGCCCTTTCCAGACTTCACCTTAATCTACACGTTAAACAAAGATGGGGATAACACGCAACCTTGTTTGATACCTCTTTAAATGAACATTTTGTCTGTTTTTTTACCCTCTACCAGAATAGAAGCTTTTTGATTACAAGATAGATGTTGTAAAAGTTTTAGATCGTTATCATTTATTCCAATCATTTCTAAATTCTCAAAGAACGTTATGAGGATATTTATTATGACCATATTATCTCGAAGGCTTCTAATTTGTTCGGGCGACTACAAACTCCCCCATGTTACCTAGATTTTAATGGGTTCAGTTTAAAAGTAGGATTAAAAGCGACTACGAACTGCCCCACGCTACCTAGGTAATACTTAGATAATATTTTTGTGAACTTATAGTTTTTATTTTACTTTATTGTATTCAAAAAGGAACCCAATTCCCAAAGCATGATCGAAAATTTTAAATGATTAAATAATGAAACTATAACAATATAATCGAATAAAGGTTATTTATAAATCTACATTAGCTTATATACAATAACAAAAACTACAGTTAAACAATAACAATGCTTAATTCTAATGTCTGATTAGTGATTAAAATAAGTAAGAGTGGACACTATATTTCATATTTTAAAAGTTAGCTGCATAATAATTGCAAACTGACTTAATAAAGTCTAATTTAGTAATGTTTTGATTAACGTAATATTCATTTAGCCTATTTTCAATAAAATCAACTTTTTTTGCCGTTTTATCAAGTTTTTTTTGGAATCTATGTGCAGTTCTAATTTTCACATATACTTTTGCTTAAAAATTAACCAAAATGTCTGTAAATTTAAATATGTCAGGATGTGATTTATAAAAACATTCGTTAGATTTCGAGTGAAATGATTCACATGCGTTTGTGTTGTAAATATATATAAGAGATGATGAATTTGAAGCCCACAGGTAAGGTGGAAATGTTGAATCTTCCGTTAAATAATTATCAACTAGGTAATTACAAAGTTGCAAAACTCTGTCATCTTCTGGCATAATATTAAAAAGTTCATCAGAAAAACAGTCACCAACATCATTTGGATCTAAATAAGGAATGCCGAAAAACAATTTTAAATATTTTCCAATAACAGTTTGATTTTTATATTCCGAGGACAAACCTAAATTTTGAATTTTTCGGTACCAATTTTGTGTTAAATGAAATTTTCAACAAAAAATAATAATGGCCACACTAACTTGGCTGCATTTTGAATTGCTATTTCAAAATCAGAAATTATTCGCTTCGGTTTGAAATTTAAATTCAAATCTGTACATATTGTTATTAATGTATCAAAAGTACTTTTGTACGATTGCTGTGATTTATTTGGTAACAAACAAAATACTAGAGGAACATAAAAACCATTTTTTTAGCCATGTATAGTAAACATCTGACAAAAATATTTACATAGAACAGTATTGAAAAGTTCCATCTACATACAAAGAATCTACGTTACACAAAAAGTAAAAATTTGTGAAGCAACTAAAAATTGCGGAATTATTTTTCGTAGATAATAAAAGGTTTTCACCTGTATTTGTTTTTAAATTTAAGTTCACTAACACTTGTAGAACTTCTTCCTGTGACTTGGGCAATGATGGTGTGGATCGTCTTGCAGCATAGATATTTCTTCGAACGCAAGAAATGTCTTTCGTCGTCAGCGGTAAATTGCTGAAATTTTCCTTCCTCAATTCCTTGTGGACAATATTTAAAGGTCTTTCACATACATCTTCTACCAGATTTCCTCTTTCTAGAATACTAAAAATTTGCCGGTCAACGTGGATATCTGGAGCATGATTATGCTCCACCGATGCTTTTTCAAGAATAACGTAATTTTCATCACCTTCCTTTGTGTACATTTTTTGTTGACACCCTTTTTTGATGCATCGCCATCTAACTTTTTCATCTTTGGAGCCATTGGCCTTTGAATATTTATATTCATTAATTATTAATAAAAGTTCTCCCCTTTGACTAAACATAGTCGTTGGATTCGCCATTTAAAAGTTATACACTAACGGACAAACCGGACACTATACCGTAATACTTGCAACTGAAGTGAATAACTGAACATATTTATATTCTTACTTTCAACTATAATCAAATTTGGAATTTCCGGTAATTAAGACTTAATCGCGGGTAGCGGGTAGGAACTCTTTAAATTCTTGAAGATAGTCCTATCAGGGAAATTGAATCAATCCCTGCCCTCCGCAGATTCCGGGGGTTTCCTGACCCGGGAAACTAGTACCTGTTTAGGGTCCCTTGTCCAAGGTTACGGATGAAGTCCACAACGGCAGCCACGGCGGAGAAGCGGAGCTTCGGTACGGTACGGATGGCGGAAGTGGCAACCCTCGATTTTAGGGTTACTATAGAATCAAACCAAACCTGCAGCGTCTGATCCAGAATGGGCGGCTGCAAACAGCGTCTGACCCAGAGTGGGCGGCTGATTTAGAAACTCACCAACACGCAAGGCAAGCGCGGTGTTTTAATTGCCAAATTTACCCCCGTCATGGCGAATTTCAAACAAATCGTGAAAAGTGAACCCCAGGTGGGTAGATCAGTAATGGTAAGTCCCACACCTCATAAGGTCTGCCTCAAGGATTCTGGGGGAGGCAAAAATTCGCAAACGACAAAATCCAAAAACACATATTGATGCATATTGCTACCTACAATGCGAGAAGTCTGTTGTCAGAAGAAAGACTTACAGAGACGGAAAGTGAAATGTCAAATATCAAATGGGACATAATAGGAGTCAGCGAAGTGAGAAGGAAAGGAGAAAGTCTGAAGACCCGAAGTACAGGGCATCTTTTCTACAGTATGGGTAATGAAGAAACATCAGAGGGAGGCATTGGGTCTTTTATACATAGAAAGCATAGCGATAAAATTACATCTATTAAAGGAATATCGAACAGAGTTGCCTACTTAACATTACAACTCAATAAAAGATACAGTATTAAAATAATTCAAGTCTATGCACCAACAACCACCCATTCAGATGAAGAAATCGAAGAATTCTACGACGATATCTCAATAGCCCTAAACGACGTACCCACACAATACGTGATAATATGTGGTGATTTCAATGCGAAAATAGGAATCAAAGCATGTCCAGAAGAAACATCACTTGGAAAATTTGGACTAAATGGAAGGAATGAAAGAGGAGAGACCTTAATTGGTTTTCTCCTTCAGAATAATCTAGTCCAAATGAATAGCTTTTTCTATAAGAAACCACATAGAAGATGGACCTGGGCAAGCCCAGATAATAAAACAAAAAACGAAATTGACTTCATAATTACAAACAAAAAAGAAATCATCCAAGACGTAACGGTTCTAAATGCATTCAACACTGGTAGTGACCATAGAATGGTAAGAGTAGCAGTTAAAATAAGCACAAAACAAGAGAGACGCAAATTAGTAAATACGAAACCAATACCAATATGGACTCGAAAACATAGATGCACTAAACCAACATATTACGCAAGCCATTGGAGAAAGCATGAGAAAACACTGTCCAAGAAGTAAGAACGAAGAAAAACTTAGTACTGACACCAGGAATTTAATGAAACAAAGAAATCTTATTACAGAAAGAAATGATCCAAATGGAGAGCAAAAGAGAGAGATAAACAGAGAAGTCAAGAAAGCAATAAGAAAAGACTTAAGAAAGTATAATACACTTAAAATCGAACAAGCCATAGAAAATAATAAAGGCCTAAAAAGTCTGCGAAGAAAACTAAATAAACCTTCTTCATATCTAACTGAATGTGGATTTAGTCCTGTAGCTGATTTACTGATAAAAAAAGCAATCGACAGGATATAACACAACGTTGAGACTTAAGACTGAAGCTAACCAAATTCGCACCTAAAATCTCTGTTCAGCAAGCATCAAGCGCAAGGATCTCACTAAATTAAAATAATAAATTAATATAGAAAATTATTATTAAAATGATTTGAAATTTGAATTTCAGTTTTTAAAACCTGTCATTTCAGTTTCTTAAGTGAATTCCATTTTTTTATACTAAAAATTATGTATCTTACATAGGAGGTGGCATAATTTTTCAGAAAAGCTAATGTGGGGCATGGTACAAAGAAGGTTGGGAAATACTGCCCTAAAGGTTTTTTGTATATCGCAATGGATCCTTCGAGACTGTTTTTAACCCGGCACCTGCCACGTGGCTTTGCAAGGCGCCAACTGCCACGTGGGGATCTCACAGCCCCCCTTAACAATTTTCTGTGATCCACTTGTTTAAAAAACAAAATAATGTGTTGAGTAACACAAGAATATAAATAAACATGTTTTATTAACTTATTAGCCACTAATATGTTATAAAAGTTGAAAAATAAAATGAAAAAGGTGTTATAAGCAAATTAGCAAGTACCAAACCATAATAAATGAAGTCAAGTAAAATATCTAAAAAAATTAAGATATAGTGAGTATAGAGTCTATATTAATACTTTAAATCAGTTATTTCAATACAAAATGTAAATTTGACCTGTTTATATCAAAAATACAAAAAAAATTTAAAACATAAAGTGCCAGATGATGACACCCCAATTCGACTTTAGAGCTATCAGTTCAGAATGACACTAAATAACCACTTTAAACACTAACACATATATACTATATAATATTATAGAAAGCTACTATGACGCACAGCTCGCTTACCAAACTTGAAATACCAAATATTTGATAAAAATATGTTATGGGGTGCTGGTAGATCCCCACGTGGCAGGTGCCGGGTTAAGATATATTAAAAAAACTTCAACATGTTAAATTTGTTATTAGAGAACAGTTTGAAGAGAGCTGACTTTTTAGTTTATAAACATTTATAACAACTTTGCCATTTTTTGTCACACGTTTTTAAGCTCAATGAAAAGCGGGTGAAAAAATACGTTTAAAAAAACAGAACCTGCTATGACCAATAGGAAACAAGATAGTATTTTTTTCTTAAAATCACATTTCTATTGTTTATTAATATTAAGAGCTGAAAATTGAACGGATTATAAATGAAGATCTAGATTTTATGATCCAACTTATAGATGGCATATACAATGAAGGAGAAAAAAAAGTTATAATCCGTTAAAGTGACGGTTGTCGTAAATGCCGCCACGCAAAAGTAGAGGGGAACTGACCGAGTCTCACTTTAACAGCTCATTAATTATTGTCATAATATCAAGTCAAGTAGTTATATTACATATCGTTATGCAAAAAACAAAGTTATTAATAGTCATAAATTTTTACAAAAAATAAGGGTTTTTTGCAATTATTTCAGTCAATTGTTGATGTATGGATACTTCTCTTCATGTAATTGTTGATGTATTTTAATTTGGAATATCTCAAATTTTTTTTTATTTAGCTCCATTTAATTTACAATCTGTTATCACTCGTAACAATAAGTAAATTTTATGACAATTATTAGAAGAAAAAATGACATGTAGGAATTCTCTCCAGTGAGAGGCTTCCTTTAACATATAATTAACAAACAAAGTTAATAATGTAGTGGTAAATGTTAATTAATTTCATTTAAATCTGTTTATTAAGTCTGTAGGCTTAAAACGCTTTAGTCGACGCACTTCATCGTTGACATTAAACAGTTCGCGCACTAAGTCATTAGAGTGAGCACTAGTTTTGTTTTTGTATTTTTCACTGTACTTTGTGACTTCAGTTTTTATGGATTGAACTTGGAGGTCTTTTTCTATTATTTTGTTCGAAACATACCACGGAGCATTGGTTGTAATTCGAAGAACTTTGTTCTGGAATCTTTTTAGGATTTCTAGGTTTGAATTGCTAGCAGAACCCCATAATTGAATTCCATAAGTCCATCAGCTTTATATATTAAGATCTTATTTGTGAGATTTAATTGTGATTTCCTGCCAATAAGCCAGTAAAGGTGTCTTAGTTTGAGACCCAATTGTTTTCGTTTTGTAAATATATGTGTTCTCCATGTTAATCTTATGTCAAAATGTAAACCTAAATATTTGACTTCATTTCTCTGAGTAATCATTTGATTATTTAATAACACTGCTGGACATATACCTCTTCGTAGTGTAAAGGTAACATGGATTGATTTGGTCTCATTAACTCGAATTTTCTATTTTTTAACCATGCTTGGATATTATTAAGGCTGACTTGTAAGTTTCTTGAGGCAGTTACTGGATCATGATGTGAGGCGAGTATTGCAGTGTCATCTGCGAAGGTTGCTGTTATTGTAGTTCTTGAAGTTGGTAGATCTGCAGTAAAAAGCCTGTACAGCATTGGTCCTAACACGCTGCCTTGCGGTACTCCTGATTTTATTTGTTATAATTCTGAATATTCCGAATGGTATTTAACTGAAAATAATCTGTCAGATAAGTAAGACTTTAGAAGTTCATAATACGGATGAGGCAATAGGTTTTTTAGTTTATAGAGTAGACCTTTGTGCCAGACTTTATCGAATGCTTGGCTTATGGACTTGCTCTATGGTTCCATGTTCTTGTCTAAACCCAAACTGATGTTCTGGTATGAGATTTTTGCTATCTAGTATTGGCTTGATGCTTTTCATTATTAATTTTTCCAGCACTTTGGAAGCACAGGCAGTAAACTTATTAGCCTATATGATGTTAATTCCTCTAGTTTTTTTTCCTGGTTTTGGGATCATAATTATAACTGCCATTTTCAGTTGTTGCGGAAATAATTTAATCTTATTATTGCATTAAAAATTTGTAATATTGCCGTTATTCCTTTCTTTGTTAATTTTTGTAGTATCCTACCCGTTATCAGATCATAACCAAGAGCTTTTTTAGGATTAATTTCTTTCATTATTACATCCCTAAATTCATTGTACTTAAATTTCGGTATGGGCAGCTCCATTTGATAAGGTTCATTTAGTACTCTATTTATTTCCTCCAATTCTTCAGGAGTTGATTCCAAGCTGTTTGGTTGAAAGACTTGTGAGAGATAGCCACCAAAGGCATCTGCCTTCTCCATGTTATTTCTTGCCCATTTGCCATTGTTTTTTCTTATTGGTGGTATTGGTGTCTGAGAACTTTTTAGTTTCCTTGTGGCTTTCCATAGTGAGTAGTCGGTGGCTTCTGTTGGTGTTCTCAAATATCTCAAAATTTAAGAACTTTTTACGATTTATGTTTTATTTTTTCAATTTTCTCTATGTTTAGAAAGATATAGAATAAGATCTTCAGAACAAATGCGACCTATTCAACTTTTATAAAAAGGTTAAAGAAATGGCAGGGCTGCAAAAAAGAAACCACAACACGACTCTGTTGTAAAGAATATATGGAAGAGCTCTTCGACGACGAAAGAGGAAACTTACAAGACATATCTTTCGAGGACAGAAAAACAGGTGTAGAAATTACGAAGGAAGAAATATTGTATGCCCTAAAGAACACCAAAAACGGAAAATGCCCGGGGCCAGATCAACTGTCTATTGATTTTCTTAAAATAATAGAAAATGAGTACATGGATGTCCTCTTAAAGCTCTTTCATGAAATTTATCAGTCGGGTGACATACCCAATGAATGATTGACCTCAACATTAATTTGTCTCCCAATAAAGAAAAATGCTAGAGAATGCACCGACCACAGCACCATAAGCGTGATGTATGTATGCATGTATTAAAATGTTTGTAAAGGTCATTCATAAACGCATTTATTAAACACTTGATGTGGATATTGGAGAAACCCAATTTAGATTCCGTAGAGGCATAGGTACCCTGAAGCTCTCTTTGCATTCAATGCACTAATTCAGAGATGCTTAGATGTGAACCAAGATATATACGTGGTTCATAGATTACAACAAGGCTTTCGATAAAGTCCGCCACAAAGAGCTAATCGACGTGCTCAAAGCAAAACAGTTACAATACAATGACTTTCAATTATAACAAATCTATATTATAAACAGCAGGCACACATACGCATTAACGAGCACACATCAGAAGAGTTCGAAATTAAAAGAGAAGTGCGACAGGGCTGTGTATTGTTACCACTACTATTCAATGCATACTCTGAAGAAATTATGAAAAGGGATCTTGAAGGAGAAACAGCAGGTATAGAGGTCAATGGAACGCCAATTAACAACATTAGATATGCGGACGATACTATCATAATAGCAGACAACCTTAAAGACCTCCAAAAGCTAATGAACAAGATAGTTGAGTATGGAGAAGAATATGGATTATCAATAAACATCAAGAAAACTAAATTTATGAGGATATCAAAAACCCAAAATAATGATGAAAGCCTGACAATTAGCGGTAAAACTTTAGAACAAGTTGAAAACTACAACTATATTGAAAAGAAATAAGAAACGTTTTATAGGCATAAACTATTTTTTTCAATTTTTAAGATTGTTAAAAAACAGTGGCGACCGGTCAGGGTCGGCAGTGCCGACCCAGACGTTTATAAATATTTTAAATTTTTTTAATATTCAATTTAATCATAGTTTATGTCATTTTTGTATCTGTGAATTAAAAAAACTGTCAGATAATACAGAGTAAATTTTATTCATGGTTTTTAAAAGGATTCGACCAATCCGAGCGTTAAGTGATCTCTGCGCATAAGAGACTTTTCAAAAAATGAATGATCCGATTCATTCATCTGACTGTTCGGCTAGCCGACCCCAGCTCATCTCTATCTTGACGATTTACACGTAAAACTCAACGAAAAATACAAGTCTATGAGCAACCAAACATACATTTCTCCGTAGGTATTAAGCGGCAGGTACGGCACATTTACATCTGCCGATGTTTCATTTGGAAGCATCGGCAGAAATTGTAAAAAATAATCACGCCGTTTTATGTCGTTTACTTGATATTGTCATTTTTTAAGTTGTCAGGAATTATCATTTATTTATAGATATATATTATCGTATAATCGTTATATCATATAATTATAGATAGCTAACAAATTGTTTGAGAAATACGATTTGGAATTTTCTAATTTACTTTCTGATTCTAAGATATTTAGCGGCATGTCTAAAACAGTACAGAATGATCTAATATAATCAATTAGTTAGGTACATTTTGAATAACGTTATTGGATCTGAGATTCAGAAAACTATTTGCTTTTTGCTAGAAGTAGATGAAACTTCTGCTTATCATGTCATTCACAATAATTATCAATTATTGTTGTCCCATACGCGTTACATGGTAATATTTATGAGAGGTTTTTAGGTTTTACAGACGTGAGTAAAAGCAATAAGGCAGAATATGTTTGTGGTGTTTTAAAGAACAGATTAAAATTTTTTGATATCAAAAATAAATTGGTAGGGCAAACTGGGGCAAACTTATGACGGCGCTGTCGTGATGTCTGGTGAATTGATCGGTTTCCAGGCAAAAGTTAAAACTATTGCACCACAAGCTTTATTTACTCACTGTCATGGGAATAGAAAGAATATAGTTTTTGCAGGATACGTGTAAAAAAATTAAAGAGTATCGTCTTTTCTTGCCAGTTTAGCTCGCCCAAACGAACTACTGTTTTAGAACAATTTGTTTCGAAAAAAATGCAAACAGTTTGTCAGACGCGATGAAATTTTGAACCTCGGTTAGTGTTCACTGTAGCAGATTTTCGTGAACAGCTTTTGGAAGTTTTTTAATTTATTATCGAAGGCGAGGATTTTGAAAGTTGTGATGTGATATCTTGATCCGTGAAGCGATCGGTTTGAGAACTTTCTTAAATGATTATTCTTTTAATACTCTTTTAAATATTTTTCAGTCAACTGACATTATTTATTCCAAAGATAGAATAAGAAAACTGGTGCAAAATCTCAGAGATTTTCGTAATGATAGTAGTTTCCAATATATACGCAGTGAGGTTTTGAGTTCGCTTGATATTTCCGAACCACCCAAAAAAAGACACAGGCATGATACACATCTCGAAAAACGAGTATATTTTGAAATTTTGGATACCTACTATGTATTATGCAAATACATAGATACTCGTTTTTCGAATTTTGAAGATGTGCAAATTTTTGACCTCTTTGACGATTCAAAATTTAAAAGTTACCTTCCCCAAAGAATTTTCAAGATATTTATTTTTACAAATAACTTAAAAATTACGCTGATCCAAATATTTTCAGAAAGTTGGATCAGTTACAAAATATGTGTAATTTTATATAGTAAGTAGGTACTGCAATTCATTACAACAAACTGATCATCAATTCTCTTATTACCACCAACTTCTGCTTTAAATGAAGGGATTTCTCTTGTCTCAAAGAATCAAAACATATTGTCGAAACACCATGAAACGAGAGAATGTCAAGTAATCCAAACAAAAAAATCTCCTATGATGATTTAAGCCTTTTAATTAGATGGTATACCTACAGTCCCTGGCCATATTATTATGACCACCTATGAATTTTTACAAAAATCAACTATTCCTCTAGTTACGTTTTGTTTAAAGTATGTAAATCAAATTTTGTGATGTAATGTTAATGTTATACATCAACTATATTATATTTAATAATAAACACCATTAAAAACTTTTGAAAATATTATATATTTATATACTTTTAATAATTTGTTGAACTTCTGACCTTAATCAGATGGAAAATATTTGGGAGCTTCTAAAACGAGTATTTTCTGATGAAAAGGTCACTAACGAAATTATTTTGATTAAAGAACTAATATATCATTGAAACCGCAATAACAAATTAAAGCAAAAAAAATTTAGCTGCATTCAGAGTATGTCAAGACGGATACAAGCGCTAATCAAAGTTAAAATTACCGCTAGTACCCGTCTTGGCATACTTTGAATGCAGTTAATTTTTTTTTTGCTTTAATTTGTCATTGTGGTTTCAATGAAATATTAGTTCTTTAATCAGAACCATTTCGCTAGTGTCCTTTTCATCGGAAATTTCTTGTTTTAAAAGCTCCCAAATATTTTCCATCTGATTAAGGTCATAAGTTGAACAAAATATTAAAAAAATATAAATATGTAATATTTCCAAATATTTTATTGTTGTTTATTATTAAATATATTATAGTTAATGCATAACATTAACATTGCATAACAAAACTAAATTTAAAAATAATATTTTAAACAAAACTTACCTAGTGGAATAGTTGATTTTTGTAAAAATTCATAGGTGGTCATAATAATATGGCCAGGGACTGTATATGAGGAGACAAAAAGACCTTGCCGACCCTGTCTCTAAGGCCACGAGCCGCCACTGTAAAAAAAAACAAAACAAAATCAGCTGTACATTTTCACAGATTTTTCACCAGCTATCCCTCATATATCTTTTAGAACCTTTAAATTGTTGTATAAGATTTTTTCAGCTTTTTTTCTTCCTTGACTGGGGTATTTGTATGCGAAGAGCTTAAGGAACGCGAACGTGCATATAAGAGTTCCTATTCATGCCATTTTTTATTACAGATTCCAAAGATACAAATTATACGAGATTGATGATTGATAGCGTCTTGATAATAATTCTCTTTGTGCTCTTAAATATAGGTATTTTTTGTTATACGCTGTGTATGAGACTTAACCTATAAATTCTTGCAAATTAAATTATAACAATAGTTTGCGGTTGTGTAAACATACCTAGATATTTAATTGACTGTTAAATCTATACCGTGTTAAGGTTTGGTTAGACTGTACTTAAAATGTATGTGACATAAGCTAATTGTTTTATTTGTATCGTAAGTTGACGCTCCCTTTACTTTTAAGAGTTTAAAATTCCATTAAAATATTAAAAAGGTACAATCTATACTAAACTCACAATCAAGATGCAGTAGGAAAAAACAAACCAAGACACTTCAATGTTACGAGGAGGACTCCCAAATTATGATTCTCAATGTATGTACATTGTATAAATCTCAAATCAGGGTTTACAAAGTTTATACATTGTAAATCATGACTCGAGGGTGCTCCTCGTTGCATTGAAGTGTCTTGGTTTGTTTATTTCTACTGCATCTTGATTGTGAATTTAGTATAGAAGTGTTATTATTATCTGCATATATTTAACTTATTTCGTTTGTTGACGTATTTGTTATCATCATCGGGGTGTTTAATTAAGTTATATATATATATATATATATATATATATATATATATATATATATATATATATATATATATATATATATATATATATATATATATATAAATCAACCATCATTGGATCTACAACCCATGGTGAATCTTGGCCTGTTCTAGAATTAACTTCCATTCCTTCACAACTGTTAAGCAGCCCCCCACAAATAGCGCTGATTTACGAGCTATTCATATCCCGCCAATTAAACATTTTGAGCTCGTTAACTGGGCAGGAATCATCCCCCCACTATTTAAAAATAGAGTAATTGAATCGATCTTTGCGGCAGAATAAGGAGCTATTTATGAGCTTTCGAGTTAATATAGTTTCGATTTTTGAGCTCATCCCCTTGACCCCCAAAAACCCTTTAGTTTATTTAACTCAAGAAAAAAATGTTGAGAAAAATTCAAATATATCGTATTGCGCATATAATTCTTATAGCGTATCAATTCTGAGAATAAACTCTTAAAATACGCGCATTTCGATTATTGAGCTACAACCCCTTAAACAAGAAAACCTTCCCATCTTCCCGGCTTAAGAGAGAATTGTACTTAAAATGAATAAAATTAATTATTTTGCGACTACATATCGTTTACTAATTTATGAGCTTACAAAATACGCGCATTTCGATTATTGAATTGCAAATTCTTTTGTATAGTGCAGTCACTGAAGGTAAAAATCAACTATTACCTTCGATTTCGATGAACCTCCATCGATTTTCACGAACATTGGTAAGTGATTAGAGGATACCTCAAGAAATAAAAGTGATATGGTGCCAACTTACGCTTTTACCCTGGGGTGGATGCCTCCCCATCTCGGGGTTGAAAATTACTTTATTAAAAATAACCCCAGAAATCGATAGAGAAACAAAGTTTAAACAAATTTGTTAAATAACGTTATTAAAATAAACCATTTGAGTCATTAGAGATCAAAGATTTTAATTTTTCGTGAAAAAATGCTTGTTTTAAAGCGGTTTTTTATAAATAAATCGAAAACTGCAGTTTTTACAAAATAGAGGTTATTTTTGTATGCGGCACCACAAATGGTGCCGTACAAATGGCGGCAAATTCAAATCTTTCGTAAATTTTGGGACATCCTTTAATTATATCTAGCCCCAAGCTTTTTTTAAAGTTTGAAGGGAAAGTTTAAACAACAAATTAAAAACTTTCTTGCCTAACTAATACTTAGAAACCGTAAAATCACACAATTCACACAGACATTTTAGAATAAAGCAAGAAATATACACAAAGAGGGTTATTTTATGTGATTCGTTATAGTATGTAGTTTTGTAAGTATAGTTCTAATGCAGCGTTTCCCAACCGGTGGGTCGCGACCCACTAGTGGGTCGCGGGCAGATTTCAGGTGGGTCGCGGCGTGGCTCTCTTACAGTAGCTGAGTAGCGTATCCTAGTAGCCATCATGGGTGAGGGATGGGTCGCGAATATGAAAACACATCAGAAGGTGGGTCGAAAGACATAACAGGTTGGGAACCACTGTTCTAATGTATAGTTTATATTAGCCCTGATATTTGGTGCTTTACCCATTCATTACATAGTTTTAAGAAGATATATTTCTTAATTATTTTTATGTTTCTGTAGATGGTCTCTCCAATTTTTTCTACTTCTTTGTTTTTTTTTTCAAGTCTAACACCAATCATAATATGCGATATTTATTTTGACAACGAATTTCCCTTTGGAACTTAATATAAAGAATTTTACAATCAACAAATAAAATGAAATCAAACTGAAAAGTACGTTTAAACAATTTTCCAATTTTCTGCTTTTTTATGTCCACTTTTTCATGTTACAGATATCTATCAACCAAAATTTACGTAATTTCTAATATCACAATAATTTTCATAATTCATAATAAATATAGCCCGATCAAAGAACAATCTAACCTCAAAAAAAAATAAAGGAAGGATGAAAATTTGGGAACAGGTAGTTGAAATTGTCTATTCTTCTATAAAAAAAGGTTTACAATTCTACATCCCTTCCATTTTACAAAAAAAGGGGGAAATACGCCCTTCTCGGGGGGTGAAACAATATGCATTCAAAATAAGTCCGGAATTGGAAAAAATGACTAATTCTAAGCAACTTTTGTTTATAAAGTTTTTACCCTAAGTCAATACTTTTCGAGTTATGTATATGAAAGTAAATATGTTTATTTTTGACAAAAAAATACATGTTTTTGGACGTTTTTTCGCAAATAACTGAAAAAGTATTCTTAGCAAAGATATAGCGTATAAAAAAACATGAAAAAAATGGTGTATGTGGACCCAGTAGAAGCAGAGTTATAGATAATGAAAATTAGGTTCTTATTCGTCAAATTCCAAATCGAATATTTCAACGTGAAATAACCAAAAAACGAAGCACTTTTCGGGGAAAACTCGTTACAACTTTTTTAAAGTAGGTATTTAAAATAAGGTTTATTTTTGTTTTTTTAAATAACTTCTAACGTTAAAAGTAAGTGAGTTACGCTCAAAATATTGTTGGTCCCTTTTATTTTTTGGTAAAAAGAATCGCGACAATCACTCCCAAATTAGCATCCCAAATAAAATTAATCGTTACCGCTTCACAAACTATTTTGCTTATGTATTCTTTATATGATCTCTAAGTTTCATTGGTTCAAAGTGGCTTAACTTTAAAAAGGCTGTAGTTAAAATGGTGTGAATGAGTCACTAATCACGAGTGTATGCAAATTTTGAACAGCCCTAGCATAACCAATTTTTGTCTAACAGGAAAACAAAAAATCCAAAATATTCAGAAAACACAACGTATATTTTATTACTCTTTGCGACTTTTGGTATTACTAATAATTTTTAAGTTATATTAAAAAAAAAATTGAATTTTTTCAAAATTAAAAAAAAATGTTTACTCTAAAACCAATTTTTTCAAACACTTCGAACCAATGAAACTCATAGATCATATTATAAAGAATACATAAGCAAAGTAATTTGTGAAACAGTAACGACTAATTTTATTTGGGATGCTAATTGGGGGTGATTTTCGCGATTCTTTTTACCAAAAAATAAAAGAGACCAACAATATTTTGAGCGTAACTCACATACTTTTAACGTTAGAAGATTTTTTACAAAACAAAATTAAACCTTTTTTTAATCACTTCAAAAAAGAGTTTTCCCCGAAAAGTGCTCCGTTTTTTGGTTATTCCACATTGAAATATTCGATTTGGAATTTGACAAATAAGAACCTATTTTCATTAGCAACAACTTTGCTTCTACTCGGTATGCAGACTTTATGCATACACCATTTTTTTTAACTTTTTTATATATTTTTTATATATATTTGATACAAATATTTTTTTCGATAAAGTAATTACTGTTTGAGTTATTTGCGAAAAACCGTCCAAAAACATGTTTTATTGTTTGAACATATTCACTTGCAAATAACTCGAAAAGTATTAACTTAGTGAAAAAACTCCATAGAACAAAAGTTGCTTAGAATTAGTCATTTTAACCAATTCCGGACTTATTTTGAATGCATATTTTTCCACCCCTGGGAAGGAGGTATTTCCCCTTTTTTGTAAAATGGAGGGGATGTAGAATTGTAAAGTTTTTCTTATATAATAATAGACAACTTTAACTACCTATTCCCAAATTTTGATCATTCCTTATTTTTTTGAGGTTTTCGTAAAATTTTGTGTTCTTTGATCGGGTTAAATATATGTTGCACTTTACCTTGAATAAACTCATTGTCGAAACAGTCTTGATATTTGAGATAACCGACACCAGATTATATTACGTGTAAATGGGGTTAACAAACGAATCAGTTATTTAGAAACCCTATGTTTTCCATACATTTTGTGGATTCCTATAGAGTTACTTCTTTCAACATTGTATCACTATACCACATTATTTTACATTGTATAGAGTTGTTGAACAAAATTCATTGTTTAAGGAGGCCATGGAATCGCCTGCAGTACCATAATCACAATACTAAATGAATTAACATTTTGGGGAAAATTAAGTAAAAATTGAATTCAACACAACAAAATTATTAACGGATGCTACTTCTATATAATATTATATACACTCATAGACAAAAATATGGAATATTTTGAAATTATCGTACATATCTTTAATATGATGGGTTCATGTTACCAAAACACTTTTTTCTAAAAAGAAAACTGTATTTAACAAGTTTTAGGTAAATAATTAAAAAATGAATCGCAATTTGTCTTTTTTTAATGCGATGTTTACAGTGTCTTACAAATGCTCGATCGGATTTAAATCCGGGCAATATGGTGGTCAATACAATCTTTCAACACGAATCTCATTCAGTACATAATGTAGCGACATGAGGACGTGCGCTATCGCGCATTATTACGAATCTGTCACATCCAGTATGGCCGGTAAATTGCAAAATATTATCTTCTAAAATCGACACCTTTTGTCATTTTGAAAGAGCCGTGGAACTTTGGCAAGCTGTCTTGGTTTTAGATTAGCAGCTTTTACCCTTCGCGTGACTGTTTTAATACTAACATTAACCTGTCTTGCATTTAACTACTCGTTTTTAAGATGCATAGATGTCAATGCATAATTTCGTATGTGAAGAATTAACAAGCGGTCACCAGCGGCATTTGTACATCGTTTTCTATCCTCACCCAGTCCGCTTTTGTAATTTCCTGTTTTGCGATACATCTTTAAACTTTAACACGGCAGAATGACCTCATCCTCCTCTATCCCTCATTAGACAGAGTAACAACTTGTACTACTTGTGTCTGTCTGGTGGCATTATAATATTGTTTTACAAAGTGAAGAATGTAAAAAAAAATCGATTTACGTTTGTCAGTGTCATTTGAAACTATTGAACCGCCACCAAACCTTACAATTTTAGGAAATAATCTTTCAACAAACTACTCAACTTAAAATAAATGTTATTAAAAGGAAGTGTCAAAATACTTGCACCGCCTATTAAATAAATGACACCGGTGTAAATAACAAATTTTATAAGTTATATTGTAATTATTTAAAGTCGTACATAAAGTCAATAAAATAAAGTCATATATATAGTGTCATACCATAAATATTCCATATTTTTGACCATGTGTGTAATGACATACTTGGCCTCTAATTTTTTAAAAAGAAATACGTAACCTAAAAAACCAGGTTACAAAATCTTCCCAGAATTTTTAGAATAATTTGTTTTTGAGTATTTCCTTTGAGTATTTTTGAGTCAATTTCCTGACTGGAAATCGAAACGTCAAACGAAAACAAAGAGAGGGGCCATGGGACCATGCCTTCCCCCTGAGAATTTAAAAAATTTGCAGATTTTTCGTTGTTATGCAAATAAAAATACTTTAATAACGATAAGTTTTGAATGTCATTATGAGACTCAAAAGTGCGTTAAAACTCACTATTTTAACCCTAAATTTTAAAGATTTTCCCATAGACCACCTGGTACCCCCCAAAAAGTTCACTGGGAAATTTACATTTTTAATATTTTTTTAGTGTCCTGAAAATTTTCAAATAATGGATCTAGCAAGTTTTGATTCCATAGGCCTCATTTGTTTTAAAACCAAAATTTATATTATAGAAAATAATTCAAACTTTCTAAAATAATTTACATATTAAAATTAATCTATTTCAACAGTTTTATTTTATTTATTATTAGTTATTTTATTTATTTATAGGTCAAATGAGTTTTTTCAGTACGTTTGAAAGCTTGAGCCTTTCTTTATACACTCCCCGGCACAAAATTCCGCCACTAAATATTTTTGATTAAATTTGACAATTTATATCTTTTTTATTTGTAATCGGATTTTCAAGATTCTTGCATCAGTTTGTAGGTACATATTGACATCGTTTTTTATTACTCTGGTAATAAACAATTTTTGCTTAGATGGCATTATACGGGGGTGAAAAGGAGCGTTGTATTTTCTCCTAACTTTAAAAAATTTTGTGGAAAAATTGAAGAGCTGATTTTGTTTTATAATCCTTTCGTATAGAGATTGCAATTGCTGGATCCAGCATGCAGCAATCCAGCTGGATCCAGCGCTATTTTTTACATGCTGGATGCAGCAAACCGTGCTGGATCCAGCAAACCGTGCTAGATCCTGCAGCGCGGATCCGCAAACGTGTCAAATTCGAAATTAGTTACTTAATGTATTCATTAGCCTCTTTATTCAAAGCCGTGAGTCGGCAACTTGCCATTCTATCGCGCTAGCAGTAGCTCAGTATGCTGGAAAGTTTCTACAGCCTAAAAGTTTGCATCCATAAAGCGTTGATAGACATTGATTCTGCTACAAAATTCTCTGCTGGTGAGTGGTCAATAAACAATAAGTTGATCCCACTCTTTGACCGGTAAAACTGGCTGTACAAGCTCTTTGTAGAAGAGAGTACACTTTGATAAGGGCCTACACAACCATGAAATTTGTCTTAGACAAACTAAATAGCCAGGTCTCTAGCCTTAGTGCCGATCTATCGGAAGCACTACGCAACAGAATCACGGAACGGCACCTCTCTGAAGTTACAGGTACATTAATGTACTTACAAAATCCAAAAAAGTATGACGAAGGACTAAACAATCCTGGTTATTTCCCCAAGCCGAAAAAGAATGCAATGCGACAAGAGATGAAAAATTTGTTGAGTCGTATAAATAAACAAGTGATTGTGGAACCAGTGCAAGAGGACATAATGGAAGGAGATGGTCCAACTAATTCGGAGCCCGTGAATTTTACTTTAGAAGAAGAGCTTGAAATTGTATTGATACGAGAAAGAGAAAACTTTTATAACAAAAAATAACTGGTTATCAAAAAAATTATGAAAAGATTTTGGAAAAGGAAATGACCGATTGTGACACCGAAGGAGTGAAAGGCGATAATTTGTCCATGGCCTATGGCTATTTGATGATCTTAAAACCAACCAGCATAGAGGCCGAAAGGGCTTTCTCCGCAACCAGCTATATGTGCAGTTCTGTGCGAAGTAGGTTAGACGATAAGACGATAGTTAAATGTTTTTTAAGGTCTAACATCAAAAAAAAAATTCTTCATGTTTCTGTTGTTTAGAAATTTAGGATATAGACAAAAAAAAACAGTAAAATCGTATTTTTATTTTGATTCCACATTTTGCTGGCTCCAGCTAGATTCAGGCCAATCTTGCAAAAATCCAGCTGGACTGAAAATGCTGCTGGATTGCACTAATATTGATTTATAGTCCTTTCGTATTATCCTGGAGGCATCCCCAAGATTTTGTTTTTTGAATAATTATTCGAATATCTCTTTTCTTGTAACAGCTGCACAATCTTTTGTATGGTTCATTTCACGAATATACGACTGTTTTGGATTATCGCGACAAAGTAAGTGGCTCTAATAATTATTCCAATAAACAACAATTTAATTTGCAATTTACTTTCGTTCTTCATATTTTGCACTTCAATAAAATATTCGTTGTCGAGATAATCCAACACAGTCGTATGTTCGTGGAATAGGGTATAAATGAAAACACTGTTGACTCATAAACATGAATCTCTTAAATAGAGCTTGGATTTATAAGATTGGAATGGCCCGCATGTAGCCCAGATCTCAATCATATCGAGCATTTATGGGATGAATTGAAAATAGTCATTCGCCGTTATCCTGGGCCTCCATAAAATTTGGTACGGTTAAGGTTGGCGCTGGTAGAGAAATATCGGGCTATTCCCCAGGCAAGGATGTCACATCTTATTCTTTCGATCCCAAACAGATTGCGAGCAATCATTGCTGTGAAAAGTGGTCATACCCGCTATTGAATTGTTTTGTTTTGTTGAATTTTCTTTTGTGTAGTTAATTTTATTGCGTTTGATATGTTTGATTAAATAAACCTGCAAAGCATTGTTTTTATTTACATCTTTTACAAGAAAAGAGCTATTCGGATAATTCAAAAAACAAAACCTTAGGGATGCCTGCCAGATAATACGAAAGGACTATAAATCAAAATTAGCCAGGAGAAAATACAACGCTTCCAGTCACCCCCGTATGTCATCTAAGCATCTAAAAAATTATCTAACCCCGTATAATGTCATCGGAGTACAAATAATAAAGTTATAAATTGTCAAACTTAATCAAATATTTTTAGTGGGGGAATTTTGTGCCGGGGAGTGTATGTAAAAATATTTTCGACTATTTTAAATAAAATATTAAGCACAAGATTTGCCACTAACGCATATCGGGATTACTGTTAGAAGGTACTCGTATATCCTGAAGAGTGATTCCAGAAAAAAAATAGACTCCTAAACTCCTTTCCCCGTTGAAAATGTTCAATTCAAAACAGAACCTGCCTGGACGACTGGACCAGGCAGAATACTGCCTGGTATAAGGCCACAAGTCAATACAAAATTAAATTAACGCGAGAATCAAATTTTGAACTATATCAGATGATACAAATTTTTTTAATGGCTTAGACATTAGTCATTCAGCCAGTTGCAATAAATGCTTCACTCAGACAAATACACAATTCTATCCCTACACCCTAATACAAAAGTAAATGGATAATTAATAGAAGAAAAGTATCATCAAGGCCCATCAAGACATTTTTAGTAGACAGACAATACTGGATCTCGGAAAAGCTGTTATAACATTTAGGATAAACAAAGGATGCAAATATAAACTTCTACAATATCATGAAAAATTTCATTCTCGCGTACAAATCTTATAGAACTTGTCATGTCTGAGAAGAAATCTATAATAATATTGTATATTTTGTTAAAAACCATAAGGAAAAGTTTCCTGTAACTGGCTGTATACCATTAATTACAAAAATTGAAGAAAAATCTTCTGTGCAAAAGGTATATTTATTTAAAACCCCAATAAAGGGCTACATTAAAAAACAGAACGTTTTCGCTCTAAAGAGAGCACCATCAGTGTTCTAAGCAAGCTCTACATGCTAAGCCACCAAAAATACATGGGTTAAAACCCTTAAAACACCGACCAAAAGTCTTACATTGGCGTGTTATATAAACCCTGGCGATGGGTGAAATTTAAACAAGATATACCTCAAAGCATCATATATGTGGGTGGTTGAGTTGATTTCTCTTGAGCCAACTTTGAGTTGGCTTTTACCTTTCTCTTTGTGAAGACAGAGAAATCAACTCAACCACCCACATACGCGTGGTATAGTCATATGATGCTTTGAGGTATATCTTGTTTAAATTTTTTCACCCATCGCCACGGTTTAATATATAACACGCCAATGTAAGACTTTTGGTCGGCGTTTTAAGGGTTTTAAGCCATGTACTTTTGGTGGCTTAGCATGTAGAGCTTGCTTAAAACACTTATGATGCTCTCTTTAGAGCGAAAACGTTCTGTTTTTTAATGTAGCCCTTTATTTGGGTTTTAAATAAATATACCTTTTACACAGAAGATTTTTCTTCAATTTTTGTATATTTTGTTGTGAGCCTGTAGCCAGCAGAGACTGGATATTGAATGGTGCATACATATTTTTTTATATAGGAAGTTTGAATGCTGTTGAAACTTCAACTTGTAAATTCAAAAATATGATCAAGATTATCCAGTTTTCCGCAATGTTTGCAATTATCGCCTATAATCACATTTATTTTGGATACATGACTTGGATACCACGCATTGCCAAAGCGTAGTCGATTTATGGTGATTATATATATTTACGTGGAGCTTTAAAACTCTTAAACCAAAGAGTTAATACAAAATTGCCATATAAAATCAAATAATGGATTAATAATTTTGTATCTGGGGCAAATTCAAAACACATCACCGACCTTTGTTACTTTTTAATATACTTCGTTATTTTTCCATTGAATATATGACTCGTTTATTGTAATGGCACATTGCCAGATATAACCAAAATAATATAGGAATGCAGGAATGCGTATTATAGTTAAGAACCGTTTGTTGAAGAACGCGCCTTATCCATAAATATAGTTTTAGTCCCAACGCCATATTTTCTTCTTTTTTATATTGTGTGTGTCCGTGCCCAGTTAACATTTTCCGTACTTTGTATCCTATTCTTTATTACAATGTTTCTACTTCTCAAACCGACCCTCACAATGAAAACTAAAATCTCAAATCTCAAAATTGCGTTTAAAAATAATAATTTTGAAAAGTGATGTTCTTTAATTTTAACACCTTTCTCATTTTGTCACCTAGTAAATATGTGCACAATTAGGATTATATTGTGTGAATATAAATTTTATAAAGATTTTGGATCTTTTGAATGAGTTACTGGGCCGACGTAGCTCAGGCGGTAGTATGCTTGGCTCGAGTGCTGGTAGACCAGAGTTCAAATCCCACCGCCGCGCCGCCGGCAAGAACAACTAGACATTTTTAAAAATGTCTATAGGCCCCAGGTCGACCCAGCCTGAATAAAATGAGTACCTTGGGTAAAACCAGGGGTAATAATAGGCGGTTGAAGCGTAGCAATCGCCCTGTTACCTTCCTTGTATACCGTAGGCCCTAGTTATAGCAGACTACCCTGCTATACTCCCAAAGCCACGTGAGCAGTATAAAAAGGGAGACTATTATTATTATGAGTTACTACAGTCTTCGTGTACAAAAATTTTAAAATTTTATTTATGCACGGCCGGTCGGTAAAGTCCATATTATGTATACATTTGGTGGGCGTAAAGTGCCACTTTAGCGCCCGTGGGCTTCTTTATCGCCCGCCGGACGGTAATGTTAGATGGCCGGTGTGGTTAGTGAAGCACAAAGTTTTTATTTATTGTATTTTATTTTAATAAAAGAATTATAACTTTAGCAATCAAACGAAGTTTCCTACATCTATAATTTTATATTTATAACACAATTTGAACAATTACACAGGTTTACAAAAAAAATAAATTGTGGACTATTTGACGAAACAATATGACAAGGGGGTTTTTGGGGTCGCTGATCACGAATCCGGGGCCCGTTGATCTCTATCACATCAGGTAAAGGTCATTTCAAGGTCAAATCAAGATAAATCGACAGTCGCTCTGAAAAAGTGTATTAGGGGGTTTTTGGGGTCGCTGATCACGAATCTGCCGTCCGCTGACCTCTCTCACGTCTAGCTCAAGGTCATTTCAAGGTCGAACCAAGATGAATGGACACAATCGCTCTGAAAATGTATATTACGGGTTTTTTGGGGTCGCTGATCACAAAACTGATTTGACCTTGAAATGACCATTACTGACGCGGTAGAGCTCAACGGACCACAGTTTTGTGATCAGCGACCCCAAAACCCCCCAAATATACTTTTTCAAAGCGATTGTGTCGATTTATCTTGATTTGACTTTGAAATGACCTTGAGCTAGACGTGAGAGAAGGTAGCGGATCCCGGATTCGTGATCAGCTACCCTAAAAACCCCCTAATATACTTTTTCAGAGCGATTATCGATTTATCTTGATTTGACCTTGAAATGACCTTTACCTGATGTGATAGAGATCAGCGAATCCCGGATTTGTGATCAGCGACCCCAAAAACCCCCTTGTCATATGGTTTCGTCAAATAGTCCACAGTTTATTTTTTTTTTGTAAACCTGTGTTATTTGTGGACGGTGCATGCTCAAAAGAATCACCATATAAATTTGGACTGCAATCTGAGCAACTGGTAGATGGCATATCAGCATTGACGATTTTTTGGGCGATTTTCATTGTATTTGACACGGAATCTTCAATATATCCTTCCGCTACTGATGTAGACTTCCAACCAGCATGTCGTTTTATGTTAGGATATCCTCACCTGCGTTAGCCAGCAAAGTTGCTGAGGATCGTCTAAAGCAGGGGTGGGCAAAGAGCGGCCCGCGGGCCGCATGCGGCCCTGTAGACATTTTTTTGCGGCCCGCGGAAAAAATGTGGATTATTTTTTTAAGTTTTTTTTAATTATTACTAATATTAATATTTAAATATAGTTAATGCAGCTATTAATCAACACTTTCGTAGCGGGTGATTTTTTCGCAAATTTTCATCATAACGTGGGCAATTATTTGGGTTTCCGGCACAGAGTTTTGTCGGCTCGCTCTATGAAATCCATGAAATTTCAACAAATTTAATGGAAACGATATTTTTTGAAGTAGTCAGGAACTGTTTGGAAATTTTTAAATTAACCCGAACCAGCTAGTAAGTGTAACAATTGACCGAGCGCCAAATTTAAGAGGAACAATAATAAATATGGTAATATGTATTAAGAAAACAAAAAAAAAAAAGATTATTTTCCAGTTCAAATTGATTCCGTACCAGTCTACATTCAACTAGAAATTAAAGATTAATTTACATATTTTTGCAATATTTTTACAATAATATTTTTGCATTTTACAAATTTTTGCAAATGTCCGAAAGTACATATGTAGCTAAATTATTTATGGTTCGCCTCACATTTGTGAACAAACATTTTGAATAATGAACATTAATAAAAATCCATTGAGGACCGGAATTGGTGATGACTTAGAAACCATTAGAAATGACAGTTAGAATAAATACTACAAAATTTCCACCCGAAATAGAAAGAATTAAGAACGAGGACATAAAACTAGTAAACTAAAACTTTATAAAAGCCATTAAGAGCGCAGGCGCAAAATTTCGGACCAATGCTTTATAAATGCATTCATTTTTTTCGAATCCTGAGAAAATCAATAAATATTTTTAAAAAATTTAAACGTAGAATGAAAGATTACATTATTACCGAGGGTCAAAAGTCCCTAAAATAAACAAAAAGTTTCTTTTAAATGAGATATTTAAAATTAAAAATCACACTATATTTTCTCTTCTTTTTCACCCCTGTAACTTATTAAAATAAACATTATAGAAGTTTTTGAATACTTTCGGCCCTCGGTAATAATGTAATCTTTAGTTCTGCGTTTAAATCTTTTGAAAATACTTAATAGTTTGCTAAGGATTCGAAAAAAACATGAATGCATTTAAAAAGCATTGGACCGTAATTTTGCGCCTACGTTCTTAAGGTTCGTTTTTCGTATTTTAATAAATATTATTTTAAGTTTGTAAATAATAAATAATGTGTTTCATAAACCGTTTGTGTTCATGTGTTTGACCGGAGTAAGATTACCTGAAAAACAACATGATTAATATCCCTACCTTCCACTCACTTTGCAGCAGCTTGAACGTAGTGAAAAACATTCAACAGCTGTTACCTTTTTTTTATAAATTACTTCGCGATTCAAAAACTTTTCCGGTGTGCATCACTCTACAATTTGACAGACAAAAAGAAATTGAAAATAGAAGTTGTCAAACCTTTTTGTTTTTGACTGGTTTTTCTCGTTTTTCTCTTTTATTAACTGGTTTTATTAAACCGCCAAAGGCGTTGGATATCAACTTAACTAAAACTCAAAAACTACTTGACAGATTCACCTGAAATTTTTCATAGATTTCCTTTAGACATTCCGTGAGGTAACGCTGTCGAGATATTTTTTGTTTTATGCTTATTTGTTGTTTAATAATAAATATGTTGATTTTTACCCTTTACAAAAAATTTTGTTTTTTTGACTTCTGAGTGATATCAAAAACTCAAAACTCGTTAACACCAAAAAAACTCGACAGCGTTATAAAGCTCGAGAAACTCATAAGCTAATAAAATATTTTTGAATTTTTGTTTCATATGATCCAATGACGAGTTCTGATATCTACTTAAAATCCATTTTTTTTGAGGTGTCTGTTACTTTTCAATATTTGGTCTTGAAAGTTTTTTTGAATATTCTTTGAATTGTACTGAATACGTCTATTAAATTTAAAAATAAAATAATTCTATCATAGTTTCAAACCAAATTGACAAAAATGTAGTTGAAATGTTAATTTCACTAAACAAAATTAGTAAAAAAGTAGAAAATTCGAACATAAGTAAAAATATTGCGGCCCTCGGTAATAGACCAAAAACATTTTATGTCCCTTACTAAAAAAAGTTTGCCCACCCCTGGTCTAAAGCAATGGCCCGTGTAATCTTTTGGAGTAGGTAATTTTAAATAAGTCGCTATTTTACAAGGAATTTGACCAAACGTATCCTTTCCAACGACCTGACTGGAACATCTTCCATATTATTGTAATATACAAAAAAACGTCGGTGGTTGATATTTGTAGTACGTAGTGGCATATTTTCTATATAAGTCGAGATAACTTGGTGACTTTTGCTCTTTGTCAGTTAGACTAAAAATACGGTCAATTTTGGTTCTAGATGCTCGAATGGTTACCAGCAATGTTGTTCCTAAATCTTGAATATCGTCTATTGAAATATTAGCTAATTCCTCTCGACGGCATGCCCCACGAATACCAAAAATTAGTGCAACCTTATTGGTGAATTGTTATACAGGATGAGTTTTAATAAATTGAGCTAATTCATGTAACTTTTGAAACGGTATTTATAATAAATTGCTCGCAAAAGTTGGAGAGAAAAAGAAGCATTAAAAAATAATCACTAAGACGATCGTGCAAGGAATTTTGTATTTTTATTAATAAATAATCATTAAAACAGTCGTGCATAAAAATTTGTATGTATTTCGTGCGTAAACAGCGTTTATGGACCTTACGTGTACGAGCCCGGCCTATCGGCTCGGGCTCTTGATACATAAATAACTATTATGAACAACATACTACAATAATAGACCAGGGCATTTAGCACTAAAAACACCGGAATAAATGGATTTTTAAAAAATACAGCACCTCGATATTTGCAACTTTTTGCATTCTCTTCAAGATGATGTCAGAAAAAAGTGTACTATAGAAAAATGGATGAAAATGCATAATTGCATTTTAAAGTGCATAACTGCATCCAAAAGTGCATAAGCATGTCAAAATAAGCATACTAAGGGCCAGATTTTGTTACTCGGGAGTTTTTGGGGTCGCTGAACACGACTACGTCACCAGAACCGACCTCTCGAGCACCTGGTGCCCAGTCACTGCTAAAGCACCTCATCTGGAGGTTCGCGGGTTTAGGCACTAAATTGATTTTGCCACCCCTGATTTTCAACGTTTACTCCGAAAGAATTTTCAGAAATGCACTTTCTGAAAAACAAGAAGAAATAATTGAGGCCATAAGAGGCAGAGTGGCCTAACTGATTTTAACATTACTTTACATAATCAAAGAAAATGACCAGAAGCTATCAATGTCAGATTGTTTTAGTAATTATACAGTGCGGTGGAATAAGTGTTGCCCCTTCTGTTAACTTGTTTATTTTAAGAATATAAGCAAAACGCTCGGACAGGTCGATTTTTAAACTAACCATAGTATATTATAGCATCAACGTTTCGAACTTTACGCGATCCCTCTTCAAGTGACAGCCATAACTTGTCAAAATTGTAAAAATTGTATATTCACCATTGGCGTGCGTACGAGTAATATTATCGGTCATAATACCCGTTTGCGCGCCAATGGTGAATATTAAATTCATAATTGTATGTCAAAAAATGTGCAATAACTACGTCTTAAAACCCACCAAATTTGATTTGCATATCTCAACTGGTTTTAAAGCAATAGATAAATCGTCAGTTTGTAAAAAACATTGAACATCCCGTATCTCGGAAACGAAGCGTTTGCGGACATATGATTATAAAGCACATTGTCATTATATTCTCATGTAAAATTACCTCTTAAAGTTTGTCGCACTTATTTAGAAACACCCTGTACTGATGACGAACATGGCCAGTTGTTAAAGTACCTAACTTTTTTATTATCCAACATAAGCGAATGAATCGAAAGACAAAATGTTAAGAAAACCCGAGGCTATAGTTGGTTTTTAATTTCAGTATTTTATAAATGCTAGAATAATCCACAGGGTGATGCGAACTTTGAGAAAAAAACACAGTTTGATTCGTACACCCGGTATACAATGACAGTTTGACTGTTTAGCAACGATATTATTACATCGATATTGTCAATGAATAAGGCTATAACCACGTGGTAAAAATCACTTAACTCGGACAACAGGTTTAGGAAATTCGAAACATCAAAAATGACCAAATTTTTAGTGGATCGATTTTTTTGCACCGCAGTATATATACAAAAAAATGGAGCTTAAGGCACTCTCAAACACAGCCACTTGTGTTCGCCACCGGTGGCTGCTACACGCTGCTGACTGAGGTTTTTATGTATTTTAAATGGACTCGGCGCACACACTCCGTTCCCGGTATTCTTAGAGCGACAAGCTATGTCAGTGGCCGGTTCTCGCTACTTGAAGTCGGCGGCGACCACAAGTGGCTGTGTTTGCGAGTGCCCTTAGCGTTTTTCCGCCTGTCGCTTTCAAATAAAATTTGTTAAATAGATTAGTAGCCCACGTATCGTGCAACAAGAAAGTGTGTGTTGATATAAAATTGATCCGTGTGTTTTATACTTGGCATGCAAATATATATTTAAAAAGAGACGCCAGACATTTCTACCACCAAATTATGAAATACAGTAGACTCCTTCTATAACGAGAACTGAAATGGTGGACTAATTACCTCGTTATAAGCGGATCTCGTTATATCAGACAACAATAATATTGTACATACATTATGAATATATAGTTTTCTAAAATATTAACTTCCTATAGTGAAGCCATTTGGAACAATATAAGATGCTAAATATTGTTTCCTCAACAATAAGGCTTCACCATCATCAATTATTGTAAATTTCCTAAGTACATACAATATTCAATATCGGTCGATAGATAAACAGAACAGGAAGAAGTTTATTATAAGCGGTGGATTTTATTATAGCACTGGCCTCGATAACTACCCAGATGTTGGGGGTTTCTGTATGCAGGTAGTTGGGGTAATTATTGATAGCCATGACTGCGCTAAAGACAGGTAAAGAAATATATTCTTCGATTTCATTTTTCCTCGTTATAACCAAATATGCCGCGTTATAGAGGTGTTACAGTTCAATAGGAATTTCATTGGACGTCTAGTGTACCTCATAAGCGAAACCTCGTAATAACCGTGTTCTTTATAGAGAGATTCTACTGTATATCTTTAATAATATAACTGTGTTTGTATTCAGTTAATAACCGTGTTTATTTTTGTTACAGATTGTAAATAGGGTAGCCCTTGCCCGAGAAATACGAAAAATATACAAAAGGTAGCCATCTATTTATACCAATAAACAAACAGAACACCAACTAAGTTAAGTGTACAGGATAAGTTTATTATCGTAGACGATTTGTTAAATAAAACAGAAAAATAGGTTTATCAACGTTTCATTTGACTGAATTAAAAATTAAGAAAGGAAAAAATAATACAATCATGATGTCCAATGGTTTAGATTCCGGTGTAGTTGGACAACAAAATGGCAACAGTGGCAACAGTGTCGGAGGCGGACAAGAAGAATCAAAAACTAATCTCATTGTCAACTATTTACCTCAAACCATGACACAAGAAGAAATTAGATCTCTGTTTTCCAGTATTGGTGAAGTCGAGAGTTGCAAACTAATAAGGGACAAAGTTACAGGTAATGTATTTGTTTTTATATTTGCTGATCTAACAAAACATTTTGCATTCAGTATAATAGGTGAAGTCGTAGGGTTGGTTTCTATTATTTTGTTCATAGCACATAGAACATAGTGCAGTAAATACGAAATGGATGAAGGAACTTTTATACATATCAAAACAAGTATTGAGCAGAAATAATCTCTTCTTAAATCAGGCAAGACTCATTAGTCTCTGGCACTTGGTAGCAAGGGCTTTGTTCCATACCTTGTTTTTTCTTAAACTCTAATGAGGCCTGGAGTCTCAACGAAGGCCAGCAGTTTCCTTATTGTTGGTTTTAGGATCTCTTCTGGTTCAAACCTCACATCACTTAGTTGACAAGCGAATTCGTGCCTCACATCATTTAGCACATTGCAATGGCATAGGCTATGTACGACAGTCTCTTATTCCATTTTGCACTTTCTGCAACATGGTTCATCCACCTTACCTAGTTTGTATAGGTGGTTTCTTAAACGGCAATGTCCAGTCACCATTTTAGTGACCGTTTTGATCTCTCGTTTATTGAGGTTTATCAAATTTTACTATATTTTTTTATTCTTATTCTTGATTATTTTTTAGTCTGGATTTCCCTTGAGTGACTCCATTTCTTTTGATGATTCCTGAACTACTTCTGAATTTCGTTTTTCGTAACATCTTTAATAATGCCACAGAAAGGTTCTTGGCCTACAAAGGTTTATCTCTAGCGTTGTTTTGTCAACAAATCTGCTTGTTCATCCTCATGCACCCCTTCGTGACGCAGCACCCGTATAAAGACATATTGTCTTTTGCCAGGTTGTGGAGGAGATCTTTTACAATAACCAGGCTATTGGCACTATTGCCGCCTGGCTATCTCTGTGTAAATGTTGATTATATTTGCTTTGGGGACTCCATCTCTCCATCTATTTGCTGGAACATAGTTGTGTCTTGGCCTAGACTATAAGAATTATTATTATAATTGCATATATGCCCAAAGACTCCTAGTCCAGTACCATGGACAGTTTTAAATCCATCAGTGAACCACATTAAGTTATCATCCAGGAATAAGCATTAAGCTCCCCATAATAAAGTTGAAAAGATAAAGTTTTGCACAAAAGTCTTACAGTCAAATACTAAGTAGTAGGGTATCTGTGAATCCAGCTAATCAAGAAATCAGACTTTTGCGCCAATTTAAGCTATAGGGCCAATAAGATAAATATTAACAATAAATCTTCTTCTTCCAGTGCCGTTTCCACTAATGAAGGTTGGCTATAACCATTGCAAATTCATATCTATCTTCTGCTTTTCTTAAAAGCGTCTGTGTTTAACCTGGTCCAGTCGCGAATGTTTTTTAACCAGGATATTTGTCGTCTACCAAGACCTCCTTTATAATCATAATCAGCTGCAACAACTCGTACTTATTATTTCTAAGTATGTTCCCCAAATATGCTCTTTTTCGCCTTTTAATGGTGGTCAAAAGTTCTCTGTCGTGCAACTGCATTTGGATCAATAAATAACAATTGGAAAAATAATTACAACTTCACCTATTATATTTTGCTATCGTATTTTTAAAGATTTGTATGGTACGTTCTTAGTAGATTTAGCGTATGCTATCACAATGTTTACAATGTAAAATTGTGATACAAACATTATCATTTTGAGTTCGGCCCTGACTGAGCAGGTGAATACCATTTTAGATCGGTCTCGAGAGTTAATTTTGTGGTGGTATATCTTATTTTTTTGTGAACTTTGTGTAAGTTTATTTATAACCAATAAGTTTTATATGCTGCATAATAATAATTAATTATTAATTTTTGACTGTTTATATAAAATTTCAATAAGTTTTATTCTAAGTGTTTTAAGACTATCAACAACTATTAGTAGTTTAGCAGTTTATCGTTTTAAATCCAGTTTCTTCGGGCAGCTTAAATACTGGCCAGGGCCTCACTAAATACTTAAATCATTGACCGCGTTGGAGGAGATTTAAATATGGGTCCTAATAGCAGCATCTCACTTATCTCACTACCCGACCTCAAATAAACTCTAACCATAGCTCAACGTACTCAGTAGAAGTAACAAATATGCAATTCCCAGCTAAAGAGCAAGCTATCCTTGGAACATACTAAATTGCAATAGTATCTATTTAATTCTATTAGCCAGTATAATTCAACTTCTTCTTAACGTGCCCTATCAAGTCCCCTTGACGTCGGCGATTAACATGGCAAAACTGTCTGTCTCGAGCTATTCTAAATAGTTGCTCTGCTTTCATTACTCTTGTCCACTCTCTGATATTCTTTAACCAAAAGGCATGCTTTCTACGAATTCCTCTGCGTCCTTCGATTTTACCCATCATAATAAGTTGAAGAATATTATATCGGTGTCCCGTGTCCACTACGTGTCCAAAATAGGCCATCTTTCTACATTTGATGTTATCAATCAGCTCACGAGCAGCATTTGCTCTCTTAAGGACTACTTACTACATTTGTCAGCATAGCCGTCCATGGTATTTTTAGTGTACATCTGTGCAGCCACATTTCAAAAGCCTCCAAACGATTAATGGTGGATATTTTTAATGTCCATGCTTCGACACCGTATAAGAGGATTTACCAAATGTAGCATTATTTAATCATGCGCTTTCAAAGTTGAAGTTGCAAGTTATCATTACAGAAAAATGACATCATTTTCAAAAATGTTGTGAGGGCTATCTCGATTCTACATTTTATCTCTTTATCTGGATCTAGTTGTTCAGTAATATGGCAACCAAGATATTTAAAACTGGGTACTCTTTGAATTATATGACCATCAACATATAACTGTGAAACTTAATGTGGCAAACGGCTAAACACCATGTATTTTATTGTTGTTCTGAAGCTATTTCCTTGTGACATTTTTATAAACAACTATTTTCAATGTGAAATAAGCCACAATTTTACCAAAAAAATTATTTTATTAACCTTTCGACGCCCAAATCGGGTGTCGCTGTCAAAATACAAAATAATACTAAATTACCATTGACCATGTATTTTGTTTTTGAACAGTTTATGTTTAGGCCAAACTCCCTCCCCACTGTGTGAATGGCATTTAAAAGGCATTGCAATCCATTCATGTCATCACTTACAATAACTGTATCGTCTGCATATCTGAAATAATAAAAAAGTAAGTACTAAAAAGGATACCAAATTGGAGAAAAACAACTTTAAATAATCTCTTATGCAGACGACGCAATACTTTATCTCTCAAAGTGAAGGTGATTTACAATGTATGCTGTGCCAATTTAATATAACTGCCAGAATATTGAACATGTTAATTTTCCCAAAAAGTACAAAATGCATAGTTATAACAGCAAATCCACTAAGATGTAAATTAGAGCTGGAGGGCAAGATTATAAAACAAGTGATGGAGTTTAAATATCTAGGCATCACACTCTCTAGCTACGGAAAGCTCGAAACAAGTGGAAGATTAAGCGAATAGAGCAAATACAGGTTGTCTTAATGAAAATATATGGAAAAATTAAAATATCGAAAAATAAATAAAAGGCAGAATTTACAAAATAGTCGTCAGAAAAATAATGGCATACGCGGCAGAAAACCCTTCGAAAATCGATGGTAAGACACTATGGGACAAGTCTAGAAGTACAGTTTATAATGGAGATGCAAGGTGGAGAACATTAAGAACTGGGTAAGAAAAAGAAGAATAGAATGGAACAACCACATAAGCCGAATGACAAAATATAGAGTAGTAAAGACGGCGAGAGACGGTTCCCGAATAGAAAGACGATCAGTGGGAAGACACGAAAACAATGGAACGACTACTTACTGGAAACAGATTGAAAAAACATGCAGTGTCATGTCTACACAAAAAAAAGAAGAAGAGAAGAATAAGAACTGTATTATTGAAAAATTGTGTATTAGCCCTATAGACCAGGAGGAATCTGTAAAAATATTAGTAATTTGGACGTTGAGAGGTGACTCATATTTTTTGCAGAAATTGCTTGAAAATAACTCATATAATAATATTTGAGTTATTCTCCCATTCAAAAAGGTCCGAAACATTGTTTAAATAATCAAAATGTCAAAAAATGAAGGAAAAATTCGATTTTTTTCTTCGTTTTTTGATCATAACTTTAAAAATATTAATTTCCGAGAAAAGTTGTACTTACATAAAAGTAGCGTAATTAAATTTTCTACAATATAGGATTAGTTAAATAATTTAAAAATTGTCACCCTTGTTGCAAAATAGCAATAATTGCGAAAAAAACATAAAAAAAACAAGTATTCGCATTTTACGTTTTTCAACCATTTATGCTACACTTAGGACCTTCATGTTTTACCCAGAAAAACTTTATGACATAATAAAACAATACTGTGAATTTTATTAAGATGAGTTTTGCAAGATAAATTTTGCAATCCAGCTTTCGCAAAAAAATTCATTTTTTCAAAATGTTGCAGGACTGAAAATAAAGCAGACAGCAAGTTGAATTTTTTTTTGCATATAAAAGAATACACTACCTTTTATTTGCAATTTGCAAAATTAAAATCCGTTAACCACCACGGCGTCAGGAATTTTTTTAAATAAACATTAATTTTTGGTGCTACGCGCTGGACAGCGGATAGTTTGCTCTGATTGGGCATTCCAATGACCTTTGATAATAATTGATAAATTTTAAATTTTAGTACATTTCGATATAAATAAATAAATTTGTTTATTGCAAAATAAAAACACATGCTCTGTCATTTGAAACAACACTTTTTTTAGCAAAAACTTTTCTTTGTTCATATGTTTTAACTTACAGAATAAAAGTTTATTATTTTTAAACATATGTAATTGTTTAAACAATATTTCACAAACAATAACCAGACTGGAAGAAATTTTGGTGGAAATCAACTTGTGTGAATCGAACACCGCTGTCCTGCGCGTAGCACCAAAAATTAGTGTTTATATAAAAAAATTCCTAGTTCGGTAGTTAACCGATTTTAATTTTGCAAATTGCAAATGAAAGGTTCAGTATTCTTCTATATGTAAAAAAATGTCAACCTGCTATCTGCTTTATTTTCAGTCCTGCAACATTTTGAAAAAATGAATTTTTTTGCGTAAGCTGGATTGCAAAATTTATTTTGCAAAATATTTTAAACCGATCTTAATAAAATTTACAGTATTGTTTGACTGTACCATAAAGTTTTTTTGTGTAAAATATGAAAATCTTAAGTGTAGTATAAATGGGTGAAAAACGTAAAATGCGACTACTTTTTTCGCAATTATTGCTATTTTGCAACAAGGGCAACAATTCTTAAAATTTTTAACCAATCCTATATTGTAGGAAATTTAATTACGCAACTTTTACGTCAGTGCAACTTTTCTCGAAAGTGAATACTTTGAAAGGTATACTTAATAAGAAAACCAAGAAAAAAATCGAATTTTTCCTTCATTTTTTGACATTTTGATTATTTAAACAATGTTCCGGACCATTCTGAGTGGGAGGATAATTCAATTATTATTATATGAGTAAATTCCAAGCAATTTCTGCAAAAAAATATGAGTCACCTTTCAACGTCCATCTAAAAACAGATGCGCCCTGGACTACTATGTTATGTCATAGACAGTAGTGCGCCTCTGGTTAACCCGACCTTACATAAAGGAATTGCGTGATATATATTACAAGGCAATTAAAAATATTACTAATTATAGAGTAATTCAATTTTGATTGTTACCCAAATCGAGTATTTTTATTTAACTGGAATTCACAAATCACCGCAAGGTTGACAGGCCATTCTAGCGAATTATAGATTTGCGGAAGCCGTAGAATGATGGATCGGCTTTTATTTTTAGAACTGCAACATTTTAGCAGCTAGAAAATAACATGTTTAAGTAGTAATGACGTATTTATTTTTTTCTGAAGGGGTAAACATTGGTTTATAATTTCTTGTATACAAATTCAACCACATAAAAATTTGGGTTTTTGAACAGAAAATTTAATGGTTGTCTGGGAATAAAATCTTAGGTTAGAATATTACTGTTGGACAGAAAGACTACCGGAAGTAAAGAAAAGGAGTATATCAAATCTCGGCCTTATACAGGGTGGGGCATTAGTGTGACAAAGTCCAATTACTCATTTGTCGTAAGAGATACGAAAATAAGTTATTTAGGTAAAAGTTGTGAAACTAATAGGACCATAATTTAAAAATATTTTCAAATATACAGGGGCGTGCGTATTGACAGGGTGACACAAACTTATGTTTTTTAAATAGAACACCCTGTATATTTTTACATTTTTGTATTCTCCTCAATAATAATAATAATAATATAATAATATAGTTTATTTGTAGCAACTAACAACATAATAAATAAACCCAGTTTCTCACTGAAGTTGTTAGTCACTTAAAATTAAATATCATATCAATCAAATAATTTCAACGAGAAAAATATATTTTTTGTGGAATCTACGTTCGCTTAGTGCTGTAGAATGCGCTGAAATAAAAGAACCTATCAAACCATCTTTAATTATCGTGAATTTCCTACAGCAGAAACCATTGTGCAAAAAAGATAGGACATCACGAAAAGTGATGAAAACCCTCGTTGGCTTTTTACAGTCCTCTAACGAAGAAAAGGGGTCCAGAGCAAACAATTTTTTCTTTCTTAAAATATATGGTTTTGTAATATTATACGAGGTAGTTTAAAAGATAGTTACGTTTTTTTGATAATTTCGTAGCAACATTTACACCCTGTAGAATTGTAGTGATTTAACATCAAATTTTTATTTTATGTTCAAACGATTTTTTATATAGTCTACTATTGTTAAATATTAACAGTATAGAGAAATGTTAAATTTTAGTATACAGTGTTGGTCGAAACTCGGAATGAGTATTTTCTGAGTTTTCTTAAATAGAACACCCTGTATTTTAGTATTGTAATTAAATGATATTTTATGGTACTTTTTTTATTTCTTAAGCATTCCCTATATCTAAGTGTTTTAATTTGTAAGTTATTCGTGATTTTTTAAACCAAACATTAATTACAAGAAAAATTACGTGAAATTTTGTTAGGTGGCAGTGAAAATATTCAATCCAAAAATTATTTTTCGAAAAAAAAAATACATCATACTCTAGCCTGATCCTTAATTTATTAATATTTAATGAGATATCCAAATAAATTCCTAGTTAAGATTATTGGTGCGCAAAATATTAATAAAAACATACTATATTCTACCTAGTCGGCTATGACACTAAATTTCCTTAAACATTTTAAATTATACTATTTATTAGTTCCAGTTGCTTAGTTACCATTACTAATATGAATTTTTCTAATGACGAGCTAATTAATAAGATTTTTGTGCTAGTGGAGTATAACAGAAATGTGCAATAAGAATTTTTCATCAGAAATTCCCTGATAGACAACGACTAAGAAGAGAAACGTTTGAAAATATACTAGAACAGTTTCAACGGACTGAACACTTAGATTATGATAAATCTGATCGAACAATATATATATATATATATATATATATATATATATATATATATATATATATATATATATTGATACATGTATCCATGTGACTTCCAAAGTAGATTCTCGTAATACGTTGTTACTTCATATATACCGTTATGACTTCCGATTTCGGAAGTCACAACGTTTTGCCTATATTTTTACGAATTTGGCTACTAGATGGTATCAGAAGGCTTATATTAAAAATTTCGCTGAAAGTCATATCGTATCTAACATACTCGTAAGATCAGATTTTAGTTCGAAGGTATATCACCAGCGCTAGTGTCGCTCCCGTGCTACTATACAGGTTATGTACACAACGCGTAGCGTCTTCCGTATACCACACCGCTCGGTGTGACTTCCGTTTTTTGGCAACCCTGTGTAACGGTTTCCAGACATTTATCTGTTGTAGATTCGCGGTCCTAATCGTACTTAGTGTTTTGTGTGCCTTTTGTTTTTAAACATGAATAATAGCAGATCTGCTTTACTTTTAAAGTTAGCCTTAAATGAAGGTACAATAAGTGATTATATATCTCTATAATTATATATTTTCTGTACTTATTTCAATCTATAATATTTACTTACCTATTTACTTATATAAATTCATTTTTCTCGTGTTTTTGTTTACTTCCTTTTTTACAATGAACTTCTAATTTAATCTACACTCACCGGCACGAAAAACGGGCACCCTAAAAAAATGGGTAATTTTTGATGTCTCGTATCTCCCAAACCTTTGGTCCGATTTAAGTAATGTTTTTAATATGTTATAGCCTTATTATTTAACAATATAGCTATGATAACATTGTTGATAGACAGGTAAATTTTCATTGTATACCGGGTGTACCAATCAAACTGGGTTTTTTTCTCAATTTTCACAACACCCTGTGGAATATTCTAGCCTTTATAAAATATTTAAATTAAAGCCTAACTATAGCTCCAGGTTTTATTAACATTCTGTTTTTTTATTCATTCGCTTACGTTGGATAATAAAAAAGTTAAGGACTTTAACAACTAGCCATGTTCTTTATCGATACAGGTGTTTCTAAATATAAGTGCGACAAATTTTAAGGGGTAATTTCTGCATGAAAAAATAATGATCGTTTGGCAAAATAATTTTATATTTGCAAGCATTTGCGGACATAGCTTTATCAAGTAAACGATCATTATTTTTTCATGCAGAATTACCCCTTAAAGTTTGTCGCACTTATTTAGAAACACCATGTATTGATAAAGAACATGTTTAATTGTTAAAGTCCCTAACTTTTTTATTATCCAACATAAGCGAATGAATAACAAACAGAACATTAAGAAAACCTGGGGCTATAGTTGGGTTTTAATTTCAATATTGTATAAAGGCTAGAATATTCCACAGAGTGTTGTGAAAATTGAAAAAAAAAAAACCAGTTTGATTGGTACGCCCAGTATACAATGATAATTTACCTGTCTAGAAACAATATTATTACAGCGATATAGTTAAAGAATAAGGCTATAACATATTAAAGAAATACTTAAATCGGAGAATAGGTTTAGGAGATACGAGCCATCAAAAATGACCCATTTTTTGGGGTGCCCGTTTTTCGTGCCGGTGAATGTATCTATTAAATAATCTAAATTATTTTTAAAAATCTTATTAAAAGCTTAAATACAAGAAATGTAGGTAAATGTTCTCATTTAACGAAATTTCCGAAAATTGTGTATTTTTTTGACCCAAGTAGGCTGAAAAATCGATTTTATAGTTATTTTTATTTCGAAAGTAATAAAACGTGTAAAAATTACAAAAAAATTGAATGTACAATTACAATTGAATGGAATTAAATACACGATAAAATGAATCAAGAGCGATAAAAAGTTTAAAGTAATAAATTCTAGTAATAATATAAAATACAGTAAACTCTCTCTTAAGGGGGTAGGCGCAAAATCTCTGTCCAATGCTATTTAAATACATTTATTTTTTTCGAATCCTGAGAAAACTAATAAATATTTTTTAAAACATACACCCAGAATGAAAGATAACATTATTACGGGGGACCGAAAGTCCCTTAGAATAAAAAAAAGTTTCTTTTGAATGAAATATTCGAAATTAAAAATCACACTAACTTTTCTCTTGTTTTTTCATCCCATTATCTTTATTAAAATAAACATATATTAGGTATATAAGTTATTAAAATAAACATTATATAAGTTTTCATGGACTTTCTGCCCTCGGTAATAATGTAAGCTTCCATTCTGCGTTTAAATTTTTCAAAAATACTTATTAGTTTTCTCAGAATTCGAAAAAAATTAATGCATTTAATTAGCACTGGACTAAGATTTTGCGCCTATCCCCAACGAGCACCTCCTCTATACGGACGGTATTTAAAACAAAACTCATTTGCCGATATACTGAGCCTGTACTCTTCCGGACAATCCCTTAAAATGATGTGTACCTAAATGAAAAAAAAATACATAGATATTTTTTCCAAATATTTTAGAATACAAAACTACAATATTTATATTTTATTATTTCAAATTAACACAGAGATGACAACGAGTGATATTTAATTACTCTTTACCTTATCAGCAGTAGGTAATAAAAATCTGGTTCTAGTGTGGGATCCGTCATTAAAATATTTTGTGTGTCGGTCATTAAAAGAAATGTGACACCATAACGCGTTGCTCTAATAATACTTTAACATTGATATTATGTTGTGACTAAAAATGTTAACGGAATGTCTGCTTGGCAAAAGAAAACATCGGCACAATATCAATTTTCTTCTTTGATATGTTACCTATGTGTATGCCAAATTTCATGTCAATCTTAAGTGGTTTTTTAAAATTTATGGGTTTTGCAATATTTTACCGTCAGCGAACGGACTAATAGAAGAGGATCCGATATAAGGCCGATCTGCATCGATATATTTAATGGATAACAATAATTATTGGATATGTAATTTAGTATGTTAACAATTATAAAAAACAAGGGGTGCATGATCTAATTTTCTTCTGACTATAATCAATTAATAATTAATAAATGACTTTTATCTACTCTATGTCATATTATAATATATAAATTTTTAGTTTGTGAAAACTGTCATTATAGATAGCAGTGCTTTAAAGTAAGCATGAAGTAACAATGTATTTTAAATGGGATTTACTTTTTCTCACTGTTTTTGACACACTTTCATATAATTAAATATTCTTTCTTAACTTTCGCGTTTCATGGTGATGACATCTTCTTTTTCTTCAAGTGCCATCTCCGCGAAGGAGGTCGGCAATCATCATAGCTATTCGGACCTTGGAGACGGCTGCTCTGAAAAGTTCGTTTGATGTACATCCGTACCATTCTCTCAGGTTGCGCAACCACGATATTCTGCGTCTCCCTATGCTTCTTTTTCCTTGAATCTTTCCCTGCATAATGAGTTGGAGCAAGTTGTATCTCTCTCCACGTGTAATATGTCCGAGATATTCCAATTTTCTGGTTTTAATTGTATTTAAGACTTCCATTTCTTTATTCACCTTTCTCAGAACCTCTTTGTTTGTGACGTGTTCTGTCCATGATATTTTTAGAATTCTTCTATATACCCACATCTCGAATGATTCCAGTTTTTTCATTGATGCCGCATTCAAGGTCCAAGCTTCCATTCCGTAAAACAGAGTCGAGAAAACGTAGCACCTAGCCAACCTTATTCTTAGCTCTAACCTTAGATCTCTTGTGCAGAGCACAAGAGAGGTGATGACATAATGAGCAATAAATTACAAAAAAAAATTTGACAGTTTTGTGGTTTGAAAGAAATTAGAATTTTTATATGTCACAGTTCTAAGAATTGTAGAATAGAAATGAATTCCAGTGACGAAGAGTTACAGTATTTTTATTTGTTTATCGTAGAAAAAATATTGTATGAAATTGTGCGTGAAGTACTTTTTGCGAACTTACGCGATGTATAGCACTCACTCCGTTTCATAAATAACTATTTTCATATATTAAAAAAAATGTTTCGACCCGGGTAGATATTATTCCAGATTTTCAGATTTGGGCACAGAGTTGGATTGTTGGGGCATATATGGAGAGCAGGTAGCGCAACAACTATAAACTCAATTTTACAATGGAGACCCGGAGTTAGAAGGAGACGCGGAGGAACTAGAATAAATGGTTACAGGAATTAAAGGAAGATTTATATAGGGCAGGAATTAGAGACTAGCAGAAAAACAAAAGAGGATAGAAAGAAATGGAGAAGCATAGTCAATAGTATCGAGTAGCAGATTGGGAAAAATCTGCTCGAAAAAGATGGATCTAGATAGCTTTTTAGCGGGTAATCCTCACCTGGAGGGTTTAACCATTTAATTTTTTATTACATATTATTATTGGTACATCAAAAATTAAAAGGACGGTGCCTGTAATAAAATCTAAAATATTAAAATTTTCTATAAGTTCAAATTTATTTATTAACATTTTTGATATAATTTTCATAAATAAATGACTTACTATTAACACTTTTTTAATTAATTCCAATAAATCCATTTTACAGCAATAATAATATATTAGTATTTTTGTTAAAATAAATATCAATCATATTATCATAAATAACACAGGTTTACAAAAAAAACTAAATTTCGGACAATTTGACGAAACCATATGACAAGGGGGTTTTTGGAGTGGCTGATCACAAATCCGGGGTCTGCTCACCTCTATCGCGTCAGGTAAAGGTCATTTCAAGGTCAAATCAAGATAAATCGACAGTCGCTCTGAAAAAGTATATTAGGGGGTTCTTGGGGTCGCTGAAGATGAATCCGGAGTCCGCTGACCTCTATCTCGTCTAGTTCAACGTCATTTTAAGGTCAAATCAACATAAATTGACACAATTGCTCTGAAAGTATATAGGTCTGGATCCCGCGTATGAAAAAAAAGTTGATTAATAGCAAGCTGAAAATGTGTTAATAGCTTAAGGGTGTCTAGTCGGATAAACTTTGATATATGGGAACACTGGAACAGGGGCAGTTTTAATTGTGGAAAAGGTTAAAAATTTGGAACGGTCACACCACGAAAACGGCACATTTATTTTGTCCGACAGAACAGACTTAAACTCTCCGAACAGAGATTAAACTCTCATGCAAAAATCAGACTGCTATTTATCACCTGTCATAATTGCTGTCATTTGACATATTCTACATGTTCCACTCATTAAAACGCCCATTTGGTGATAAATAGCAGTCTGATTTTTGCATGAGAGTTTAATCTCTGTTCGAAGAGTTTAAGTCTGTTCTGTCGGACAAAATAAATGTGCCGTTTTCGTGGTGTGACCGTTCCAAATTTTTAACCTGTTCCACAATTAAAACTGCCCCTGTTCCAGTGTTCCCATATATCAAAGTTTATCCGACTAGACACCCTTAAGCTATTCACAAATTTTCAGCTTGCTATTAATCAACTTTTTTTTCATACGCGGGATCCAGACCTAATAGGGAGTTTTGGGGTCGCTGATCATGAAAACTGCGGTCCGTTGAGCTCTACTACGTCATGTAAAGGTCATTTCAAGTTCAAATCAGGAGGAGTTAAATGGCCTTTACCTGACGTGGTTGAGCTCAACGGGCCCCAGTTTTGTGATCAGGGACCCCAAAAACACCCTAATATACTTTTTCACAGCGATTGTGTTGATTTATCTTGATTTGACCTCGAAATGACCTTCAGCTACACGTGATAGAGGTCAGCGGATCCGGGATTCGTTATAAGCGACCCCAACACCCTCCTAATATACTTTTTCAGAGCGACTGTCGATTTATCTTGATTTGTCCTTGAAATAACCTTTACCTGACGTGATAGAGGTTAGCGAACCCCGGATTCGTAACCAGCGACCCCAAAAACCCTCCTAGTCATATGGTTTCGTCAAATAGTCCGAAATGTATTTTTTTGTAAACCTGTATAATCAAAAGAATATCAATATTTTAATTTCAATAGACAACTTTAAAACACAGACAACTGTATTCACAGTAAAAGTTTCAAAAGATCACACATTACGCTCAAAATAGGAGGTAAATCTAGCAGACGAGTCGTTGTGACTTCCAAAATATGACAACACCGCTGGAAGTGACAACGCGCCTTGAACTACCCTATATATGGAAGCCATAACGTATGCTGTACGCTTCGGTATATACGTATATATATACAAAATTTATTTTGGTAAATCCTTTCCCCTCAATAGGTAGACCCATTTTATAAGCCCCCCTTTTACCAAATACACAATTTTTAAAAAATAATTCCTAGTAGAAAAGGTGGAAGTCGGACAGCCTCTTCTGTATACCGGAAGTCACAACTTAACGTGCATCAATATATATATATATATATATATATATATATATATATATATATATATTGATGCACGTTAAGTTGTGACTTCCGGTATACAGAAGAGGCTGTCCGACTTCCACCTTTTCTACTAGGAATTATTTTTTAAAAATTGTGTATTTGGTAAAAGGGGGGCTTATAAAATGGGTCTACCTATTGAGGGGAAAGGATTTACCAAAATAAATTTGGTATATATATACGTATATACCGAAGCGTACAGCATACGTTATGGCTTCCATATATGGGGTAGTTCAAGGTGCGTTGTCACTTCCAGCGGTGTTGTCATATTTTGGAAGTCACAACGACTCGTCTGCTGATTTACCTCTTACTTTAAGCGTAATGTGTGATCTTTTGAAACTTTTACTGTGAATACAGTTGTGAATGCAGTTCTATGTTTTACAGTTGTCTATTTAAATTAAAAGATTGATATTCTTTTGATTAAACAGGTTTACAAAAAAAAATATATTTCGGAATATTTGACGAAACCATATGACTAGGGGGTTTTCGGGGTCGCTGGTCACGAATCCGGGGTCCGCTGACCTGTATCACGTCAGGTAATGGTCATCTCAAGGTCAAATCAAGATAAACCGACAGTCGCTCTGAAAAAGTATATTAGGGGGTTTTTGTGGTCGCTGATGACGAATTTTGTGTCCGCTGACCTCTATCACGTCTAGCTCAAGGTCATTTCGAGGTCAAATCAAGATAAATCGACACGGTCGCTCTGAAAAAGTATATTAGGGGGTTTTTGGGATCGCTGATCACAAAACTGGGGTCCGTTGAGCTCAACCGCGACAGGTAAAGGTCATTTCAAGGTCAAATCAGTTTTGTGGACTTGTGCTGATTTGGCCTTGAAATGACCTTTACCTTACGTGGTAGAGCTCAACGGACCGCAGTTTTCATGATCAGTGACTCCAAAACCCCTATATTTTCAGAGCGATTGTGTCGATTTATGTTGATTTGACCTTGAACTAGACGTGATAGAGGTCAGCGGACTCCTGATTCGTCATCAGCGACACCAAAAACGCCCTAATATACTTTCTCAGAGCGACTGTCGATTTATCTTGATTTGACCTTGAAATGACCTTTACCTGGCGTGAAAGGGGTGAGCGGACCCCGGATTCGTGATCAGCCACCCCAAAAACCCCCTTGTAATATGGTTTCTTCAAATAGTCCGAAATTTAGTTTTTTTTTTGTAAACTTGTGTTATTTATGCTATGATTGATATTTATTTTACAAATACTAATATTTTATTATTGCTGCAAAATGGAATTTTTGGAATTAATTAAAAAAGTGTTATTAGTAAGTAATTTATTTATGAAAATTATATCAAAAATTTTAATAAATAAATTTGAACTTATAGGAAATTTTAATATTTATTATTTTTCTTGATTTAATTTTGAATTTTAGATTTTATTACAGGCACCGTCCTTTTAATTTTTGATGGACCAATAATAATGTGTAATAAGAAAATTAAATGGCTAAATACACCAGGTGGGGTTGAGCCGCTAAAAAGCTATCCAGATCCATCTTTTTAGAGCAGATTAGTCCCAGTCTGCTACTCGATACTATTGACTGTGCTTCTCCATTTCTTTCTATCCTCTGTCTTTTTCTGCTAATCTCTAATTCCTGCCCTATATAAATTTTCCTTTACTTCCTGTAACCATTTATTCTAGTTCCTCCGCGTCTCCTTCTAACTCCCGGTTTCCATTGTAAAATTGAGTTTATAGTTGTTACGCTACCTGCTCTCCATATATGCCCCAACCATCTAACACTGTGCTGAAATCTGAAAATCTGGAATAATATCTACCCGGGTCGAAACATTTTTTTTAATATATGAAAATAGTTATTTATGAAACAGTTCGTGAAGTATGCTTTTTACGAATGCACGTGATGTTTAGAGCACGAGCGACAACAGAGCGAGTGCTATTCATCGCGTAAGTTCGCAAAAAGTACTTCACGCACAGTTTCATACAATATTTTATCTACGATAAACAAATAAAATAACTGTAACTCTCCATCACTGGAATTCATTCCTATTCTACAATTTTTACAACTTATTTAAACATTCTAATTTCTTTTAAACCACAAAACTGTCAAATTTTTTTTGTAATTTATTGCTCATTATGTCATCACCATGACAACGCTAAAGTTAAGGATATTTGATTATATGAAAGTGTGTCAAAAACAGTGCGAAAAAGTAAATCCCGTTTAAAATACATTGTTACTTCACGCACACGTTATCCATTAAATAGATCGATGCAGATCGGCCTTATATCGGATCTTCTACTATTAGTCCGTTCGCTGACGGTAAAATATTGCAAAACCCATAAATTTTAAGAAACCGCTTAGATTGACATGAAATTTGGCATACACATAGGTAACATGTCAAAGAAGCACATTGATATTGTGCCGATGTGTGCTTTTGCCATGGGGGTGACTTTTACCTCGTCTCGGGATGAAAAAATATACGTTCAAAATAAGTCCGGAAATGGATTAACTGACTAATTTTATTAAGTAAGTATTTTATCGAAAAAACCATTCTTAGGAAAAATATAGCCCATAAAAAAGTAAAAAAAATGGTGTGCTTATGAATGAGATCCCTAGACCCAGTAAGAGAAGAGTTGTAACTAATGAAAAATAGGTTCATACACGCCAAATTCCAAATTGAATATTTCAACGTGAACTGTCAAAAACTAAAGCACTTTTTGGGGAACACTCATTACAACTTTTTTGTAGTGTTTAAAAAAAGGTTAAAACAGTTTTAGCATTAAATTAAGGAAGTTACGCTCAAAATGAAGATCTTTTTTTTTTGTAAAAGATTATAAAATTCACCCCCTAATTAGCATCCGAAATGAAATTAATAGTCACCACTTCAGAAGTTGATTTACTCGTGCATGTATTGTTTATAAATATGATCTGTAAGCTTCATCGGTTCAAAATGCTTATTTTAAGGGGATGTAATTGAAAGGGATTGAACTAGTCACTAACCAACTGTGTAAGCTAATTTTGAACAGCCATATCTTAACCAATATTTGTCTCAAAGAAAAACACATAATCCTAAATATTCAGAAAAGCAAAACCTACATTTTTTACTATTCGTAATTTTTAGTATCACTAATAAATTTTATGTCATTTTGAAACAGCATTTTTTTCTGCAAAAAATTTTACTTTAAAACCAATTTTTTTTCAAAAATTAGCCCTTTGAGCCGATCATATAAGATATACAGATCATATAAATATTACATAAGTTAAGTAACTTGTGAAGCGGTAAGTATTAATTATATATGAGATTCCAATTAAGGGGTGCTTTTTCGATTTTTTTTTAACAAAAATAAGACCTACTTTATTTTGAGCGTATCTTGCTTAATTTTGATGCTAGAAAGTTTTTTAGAAAACATAAAAAATATTTTTTTAAAACTTTAAAAAAGTTGTAATAAGTTGTCTCAGAACAGTGCATCATTTTTTGGTTGCTATCATTTTTTGGGTATTTCACGTGAAATTATTCGTTTTTAAATTTGACGAATATGAACCTGTTTCCTGTTTTACATTAGCTACAACTTTGCTTCTACTGATTCTAAAAAGTTCATACGTACATCAATTTTGTTACTTTATAAGCTATATTTTTAATGTTTTTCCCGATAACATGCTTACTTTTTGAGTTATTGGCAAAAAAACCGTATAAAAGTGTTTTTTTGATGATAAATTGCCATATTGACTCGCAAATAACTCAAAAAGTATTAACTTAGTGAAAAAATTCTATATAACAAAAGTTGCTTAGAATTAATCAGTTTATCCATTTCCGAACTTATTTTGAACGTATATTTTTCACCTCCGAGAAGAGGAGAAACTCGCCCCCCAGGGCAAAGTTTTCTTTTCACTTTTTTCTTTAACATGTGACCTATGTGTATGCTAAATTTCACGTCAATCCGTTCTTTAAAATTTGGAGCAAAAACCGTTAATGAACTATACTGCAGTCAAACCCGCTTATTAGAATACCTCTTAAAGGAATATCCCGGTTTAAGGAATAGAAATTTGCGGTCCGGAAACGTTTCTACTAGCGACCAATGATCGGTTATTAGAATATCCCAGTTATACGAATACTTTTGATTGGCACGAAGGCTATTCCAATAAGCGGGTTCGAATGTATTTCGCTAAGATCGTAAAAAACGAATCAGAATATTTTTCCTATCGACTAAGATACAACCTGGACTAGGTAAAATAAAATACCTACTTTCAATACACCAATAATCATTGCGTTTTTTATAAATGTATAAAAGCATAATATTTTAGTGCATATTTCAATTATTCAACTGTTTTTTGCATAATTTAAGGTTTTTTTAAGTGCATATTTCCCGAGCTCTATTAATTTGATGTATTTCTCCACGAGTTTACAGCAAAAATCTTGATAATTACAATTGTTTTGTTTGTATAATTATTGTTTTATCATACAGTCAAGTCGCCCTTGAATCCCACACATTTTTAAAAGAAAATAAAATTTTTATTGGATATGTTCAAGCAGACATTTCCGTTCAAGCAGAATTTTTAGTCACAACATATCAATGTTAAATATTATTAGAACAACGTTAAGGTGTCACGTTTCTTTTAATGACCGACACACATAGTATATTTTAATTACGGATCCCACATTTTGCTAAACAGTTAAGAATGTAGTAGAAACATCAAACTTAAGAAACATATTTTTATTGCCTACTGCTGATAAATTAAACAGTATCAAATATCACTCGTTGACATCTCTGTATTAATTTTAAATAATAAAATATATGTAGTTTTGTATTCTAAAATATTTGGAAAAAATACCTATGTATTTTTTTTTCATTTACACATCATTTTAAGGGAGTGTCCGTTGAAGAGTACAGGTTCAATATTATCGGCAAATGAGTTTTGTCTTAAATACCGGCCGTATAGAGGAGGTGTTCGTTAAGGAGATAGGCGCAAAATCTTGGTAAAATGCGAATTAAATGCACTAATTTTTTTCGAGGGACTTTCGGTCCTCCGCAATAATAATCTTTCATTCTGGGTGTAAGTTTTAAAAAGTATTTATTAGTTTTCTCAGAATTCGTAAAAAATGAATGCATTTAAATAGCATTGGACCGAGATTTTGCGCCTACCCCCTTAAGAGAGAGTTTACTGTATTTCATATTATTACTAGAATTTATTACTTTAAACTTTCTATTGCTCTTGATTCATTTTTTCGTGTATTTAATTCCATTAAATTGTAATTGTACATTCAATTTTTTTGTATATTTTTACACGTTTCATTACTTTCGAAATAACAATAACTATAAAATCGATTTTTCAGCCTACTTGGGTCAAAAAAATACGCAATTTTCGGAAATTTCGTTAAATGAGAACATTTACCTACATTTCTTGTATTTAAAATTTCTTGTAAAATAATTTAGATTATTTAATAGATACATTCACCGGCACGAAAAACGGGCACCCCAAGAAATGGGTCATTTTTGATGGCTCGTATCTCCTAAACCTATTCTCCGATTTAAGTATTTCTTTAATATGTTATAGCCTTATTCTTTAACTACATCGCTGTAATAACATTGTTTCTAGACAGGTAAATTATCATTGTATACTGGGCGTACCAATCAAACTGTTTTTTTTTCAATTTTCACAACACCCTGTGGAATATTCTAGCCTTTATACAATATTGAAATTAAAACCCAACTATAGCCCCAGGTTTTCTTAACGTTCTGTTTGTTATTCATTCGCTTATGTTGGATAATAAAAAAGTTAGGGACTTTAACAACTAAACATGTTCTTTATCAATACATGGTGTTTCTAAATAAGTGCGACAAACTTTAAGGGGTAATTCTGCATGAAAAAATAATGATCGTTTACTTGATAAAGCTATGTCCGCAAATGCTTGCAAATATAAAACTCTTTTGCCAAACGATCATTATTTTTTCATGCAGAAATTAACCCTTAAAGTTTGTCGCACTTATATTTAGAAACACCTGTATCGATAAAGAACATGGCTAGTTGTTAAAGTCCTTAACTTTTTTATTATCCAACGTAAGCGCATGAATAAAAAAACAGAATGTTAATAAAACCTGGAGTTATAGTTAGGCTTTAATTTAAATATTTTATAAAGGCTAGAATATTCCACAGGGTGTTGTGAAAATTGAGAAAAAAAACCCAGTTTGATTGGTACACCCGGTATACAATGAAAATTTAACTGTCTATCAACAATATTATCATAGCTATATTGTTAAAGAATAAGGCTATAACATATTAAAAAAATTACTTAAATCGGACAACAGGTTTGGGAGATACGAGACATAAAAAATTACCCATTTTTTTGGGGTGCCCGTTTTTCGTGCCGGTGAGTGTAGATTAAATTAGAAGTTCATTGTAAAAAAAGAAGTAAACAAAAACACGAGAAAAATGAATTTATATAAGTAAATAGGTAAGTAAATATTATAGATTAAAATAAGTACAGAAAATATATAATTATAGAGATATATAATCACTTATTGTACCTTCATTTAAGGCTAACTTTAAAAGTAAAGCAGATCTGCTATTATTCATGTTTAAAAACAAAAGGCACACAAAACACTAAGTACGATTAGGACCGCGAATCTACAACAGATAAATGTCTGGAAACCGTTACACAGGGTTGCCAAAAAAACGGAAGTCACACCGAGCGGTGTGGTATACGGAAGACGCTACGCGTTGTGTACATAACCTGTATAGTAGCACGGGAGCGACACTAGCGCTGGTGATATACCGTCGAACTAAAATCTGATCTTATGAGTATGTTAGATACGATATGACTTCCAGCGAAATTTTTAATATAAGCCTTCTGATACCATCTAGTAGCCAAATTCGTAAAAATATAGGCAAAACGTTGTGACTTCCGAAATCGGAAGTCATAACGGTATATATGAAGTAACAACGTATTACGAGAATCTACTTTGGAAGTCACATGGATACATGTATCAATATATATATATATATATATATATAATCGGTTTATAACGTTCTACGACGTCTTCCGATTCCCAATCGCCATTGCTCTCGATCGTAGCACATGTCTTCGTTCAAGCCTCTTTCTCCGATTTCCCCATGGATTCCTTCTATCCAGCTTTTCCTAGGTCTTCCTCTCTTCCGCCGTCCTTTTGGTGCCCATCGTAGCACTTGCTTGGGTAATCTGTCTTCTTCCATACGTTGTACGTGGCCAAACCATCTTAGTTGCTTTGTTTTTATATCGTCCATTATTGTATGCTTTACATCCATTATCTCCAATATTCTTGTATTTCTGATTTTTTGTATTCTTGATATACCAGCAGATCTTCTCCAGAAGTCCATTTCAGTTGTTCTGAGCATATTTTCGGATTTTTCTTTAAGTGGCCAAACTTCGCTGCTGTATGTTATAATGCTCTTAACAATGCTGTTATAGATGTTACGTTTATTTTCTTTGGAGATACTTTGGTCCCATAGGATTTTGTTCAATAATGCGATAGCTTTCCTTCCTTGTGTGCACCTTTCTTGGATATTCTTGTCCAACGTTCCATCTTGTGTAATTGTAAGACCCAAGTATTTATATTCCTGACAGTGATTAATAGTTATTTCATTTTCCAACGCTAGATCCTGCTGTATACCTCCAACGCACATATATTCCGTTTTCTTGGTATTCACTTCTAAACCCCAGTTCCGGTACTCTTCTATGATTTTTCGGGTCATATATTCAATATCGTGATAATCCTGGGCCATAAGAATCTGATCATCCGCAAAACATAGAGTGTATAGCATGTTATCATCATTTAGCAGTATACCCATATTCTTACATTTCCTTTTCCAGGATTTCAAAACTTGCTCTAAATATATTTTAAATAGTGTCGGCGATAGACAGCAGCCCTGTTTAAGACCCTTATTCACTTCAAATCCTGACGAGATTTCCTTGCCTAGCTTAACTTTTGCTATATTATGTTGGTATAGATTTTTTACAGCTTTAATGAGGTTCAGACTGATGTTAGTTTTTTCGAGGGCTTCCCAAAGTTTACTTTGTGGTACAGTATCGTATGCTTTTTTTAAGTCTATGTACACTAAATGCAGTTCTTGATTGTAGGCTATTTGTTTGTCTATTAACTGTGTTACACAATATAGGTGGTCAGTGGTGGATCTGCCAGCGCGGAAACCGGCTTGCTCTTCGGCCTCTAAGTCCTTGTATTCTTCTTCTATTTTATTTTTGATAATTTTTCCGTAAACTCTGCTGATGGTGCTTGTGACAGATATTCCCCGGTAATTATCGCATATATTTTTACTGCCTTTCTTGTGTATTGTAAAAATTACAGACAATTGCCATTCTTTTGGTATGACTTCGCCATTCATACATCTATTAAATAGATCTCTTAGGTATTCATACAGGGTGTTGCTACCGTATTTGAGCAGTTCTGGTGCTATGTCGCCAGGCCCTGACGCTTTTCTATTTTTTAGGGATTTGCATGCATTTCGTACTTCTTCCAGTCTTAACCGAATCGGTGAGCCACTGACAATTACATTGAAACTTTCGATCGAACAAAACTATTCTAAATGAAGAAAATAGGAATTAAATGTAATCCTTAGTGTCACTGAGGATCTGCATATTAGTACAACAATTCTTACAATCTAAGTATCTAAGTCTATTGAAACCCTTTAGTATACTTTCAAATGTTTCTCTTCTTGGTTCTCGTCTATCAGGGAATCGCTGATGATAAATTTTTATTGCCAGTAGCTTATTTTTTTTATACTTTCCTAGCAAACAGCCATTTTAATCAGTCCCTCATTGGAAAAAATAATATTAGTAATGGTAACAAATCACCTGGAACTATATAAATAGTATAATGTCAAATGTTTAAGGAAATGTTGTGTCATAGCCAACTAGGGAGAATTTTGTATGTGCGATTAATATTTAAAGCACCAACAACCTTAACTACGAATGCATTTGGATATCTCATCCAATATTAATAAATTAACGTTCAGACTAGAATATTATGAATTTTTTTGAAAAATTATTTTTGATGGGGTGTTTTCACGGCCACCTAATAAAATTTCATGTACATAATTTTTGATTTAAAGAATCACGAATAACTTACAAATTAAAGCACTTAGGTATAGGGAATGCTTAATAAATAAAAAAGTACCATAAAATATCATTTCATTAAAATACTAAAATACAGGGTGTTCCATTTAAGAAAACTGAGAAAATACTCATTCCTAGTTTCGACCCATCCTGTATACTAAAATTAAACATTTCACTATACTGTTAATGTTTAACAATAGTGGACTATATTAAACATAGTTTGAACATAAAATAAAAATTTGATCTCAAACCACTACAATTCTACAGGGTGTAAATATTGCAACGAAATTAACAAAAAAACGTAATTATCTTTTAAAATACCTCGTACAATATTACAAAACCATATATTTTAATAATGGAAACATTGAGGAGAATCCAAAAATGTAAAAATATACAGGGTGTTCCATTTAAAAAAATATAAGTTTGTGTCACCCTGTCAATACGCACGCCCCTGTGTGTTTGAAAATATTTTTAAATTATGGTCCTATCAGTGTCCCAACTTTTACCTAAATAACTTTGGCTCTAGTAAAGTACGAAGTACCCGCCAGGTTTTGGTAAAATGAATGCAAATGTAAAGCTGCTGGAAATATTTGTAACTCCAAATACACAGCAGCCTCTTGTTTTAACAAATAGATTATAATTTTATAATTATTAGATTATAATTTTATGGTATTTATAGTTTTACTTTCCTTACTTTTGTAAAATGCCTTTTTTTTCTTAAATTACGATATCTTTCAAACAGTTACGGCCTTGTCATTACTAGTATGTATACCCAATTTAGCAATTGACCACGAGGCAGCAGGTAGAATCTGTTTTACTCGAGTATTGCCCGAAATTTGAATTATTTAAATTATATTTTGGACTTATTAGCGGATATTACCAATACCTCGCGGGTACTTCGTACTTTACCCGCCTAATCCTAGGATTACCCGTTTGCCTAACTTTACCCGTAACATATACAGTAAGAGCCACCGTAGTAGACACATAGGAACATTGAGCTATTACAGTCCTGGACCCTTCACTTGTTGCAATGTTTATTTTTATGTCAAGTGACGTTTAGAACGTCAGAAAATATATAGAAATTAAATATTAACATAGAAAGTTGACAAATAATAGATCAGCTGTATTAAATACAGCTGATTTAATTTTGAAGTTTATAGTTGTCATTTTGTTAAGTTGTAAACACTTTAAAGTATTGTACATACTATTCTTGGTGTTTGAATAAAATTATTTTAAAACAGAGTAATAATACTATTAACTAATAACTAATGTATTTTTTGTATCAATAAACAATTATTTTGAATATTTTGTTGACAGTAACATGACAGGGATGAAAGTCGCATCTGAGAACGGACCGGATTAGCCCATAAGCGTAGCAATTAGATATACATATATACCCATGTGTCTAGTACGGTGACTCTTACTGTGTACTGCTTTACACTCTGTTCCGCATGTTGGTCTGTTGGTCTTTTAGTAGTCTGATGTTTTATTTTACGTTGAAACTACGTCGAGTCTTCTTTAGTCTGAGCTTAATTTTGTCAATTAGTGGGTTGTGGTAAGACTTGATATCGGGTCCTGGGTATATCTTCATTGATATTATGCTGCCACGGAATCTTTTATTAATAATAATAATATAATCCATTTGATTTCTCACATGAGGCCTGGAGTATCTTGAGGTGATTTCCATTTGTATAATCTTCCGTATGAGACTTTAAAGTAAGTGTTAGTAATCACAAACTCTTCTTATGCTACAAATTCACCCAATCGGGCTCCTCGGTCATTTCTTTTCCAAGTTCAAATTGTCCTATGAATTCTCCCGACTGCCCCTTACCAATCATGGCAAGTTAAATCCTTTTTGGGAAGGCTTTCTTAGGTGTTGCATAACTAATTACAAAATGCTTCAGTTATGTCTTTCGGTTTGTCAGCTCTAGGGGCATATACCTGAATAATGTTAATTGTAACTGGATAGGTATTAGGTTGAAGAAGGAGTACTATTTCCAATATGGGTACAAAGTCTTTAACATATATGGCAGTTCCTTGATTTAAGATTATACCTACTCAATTTTCGTGTCTTCCGTTTAGCCCAATCAAGGAACACAAAACTTTACGAAAACCTTCAGAAAAATAAAGGAAGGATGAAAATTTGGGAATAGGTAGTTGAAATTGTCTATTATTATATAAGAAAAAGTTTACAATTCTACATTGTCTTGATTTTACAAAAATGGAGGGGAATACCCCCTTCTCGGGGGTGAAAATACACATTCAAAATAAGTCCGGAATTGGATAAAATGACTAATTCTAAGCAACTTTTGTTCTATAGAGTTTTTTCACTAAGTCAATACTTTTCGAGTTATTTGCCAGTGAATACGTTCATTTTTAACAAAAAAACATGCTTTTGGACGGTTTTGTACAAATAACTCAAAAAATAAGTATTTTATCAAAAACAATATTCTTAGCGAAAATATAACTTATAAAAAAATGAAACAAATGGTGTATGCATGAAGTCTGTTGACCTAGTAGAAGCAAAGTTGTAGCTAATGAGTAGTAGGTTCTTCTTCGTCAAATTTCAAATCGAGTATTTCAATGTGAAGTAACCAAAAAACGTAGCACATTCCAGGGAAAACTCATTACAACTTTTTTAAAGTGTTTAAAAAAATGTTTATTTTTGTTAAAAAAACTTCTAACATTAAAAGTAAGTGAGTTACGCTCAAAATATTGTTGGTCGCTTTTATTTTTGGGTAAAAAAATTGCGAAAGTCACCCCTTAATTAGTATCCCAAATAAAATTAATCGTTTCCGCCTCACAAGTTACTTTGCTTATGTATTCTTTATAATATGATCTGTAAGTTTCATCGGTTCAAAGTGCTTGTTTTTGAAAATGCTCTAGTTAAAATGGCTTGAACGAGTCACTAATCACGAGTGTATGCAAATTTTGAACAGTCATAGCATAACCAATTTTGGTCTACCAGGAGAACAAAAAAATCCAAAATATTCAGAAAATCAAAACGTACATTTTACTACTCTTTGAGATTTTTGGTATTACTAATAATTTTTAAGTTATTTTGAAAAGAAAATGAAATTTTTTTGTAACGAAAAAGAGGCGATGGACTACCCCAGCTAATTGAAATAATATTCGAAAATATTACCTCAATCATCTAAGATAGCCATTGCTACACCCTTAGCTTAGCTCAGTCTCTCAGGTGTATGTTCGTCTTGTCCTAATCTTAGAAATGAACTATGAAAGTTTAGAATGAAAGCAAACAAAACAATATTTTTAACTAATCATGTTTATTGTTCAATAAAGATATAATAAAAATATGACTTAGTAAATTGCATTAACAAATATATTCAAATTCTTGCCAAAAACTAACAATTCTGGATGATACTTATGGCTTTTGGTATCTGATGGTAACTTCTTGACGTCGAATGGTACTGCTGTAGACTTCTTGTAGGCCTGGGCGGATGTTCGGCCCTAGACCCCTGCAGCTGAAGATGTTGGATGCTGTAGTCTGGACGATTTGGTTGCAGTTGTCAGCCTTGTAGTGATGCATCGCCGGCGATGGGCTTCATTCTCCCGAAAGGAGAAAAGTAGATTTTATCCAAAAAACTATAAAATAGAGACACATATCAATCATCAAGGAGGTAATAACCAAATTGTACCTTTGCCAAATAGTATTCAGAATCCAGTAGATGGCAAGGGTAAATTAAATGGAATTTAGATGAGGGGAATAGTTAAATAATTTGATTACTAAACGTGCATATATGTGAATTAAAAGATATATTTAAAAAACTAAAATATCAGAACACATGATCTGACATTGGAGGTTAGGTTAGATATAAAAAAAACATTAGAAAAACTTTAAGATGTAGAAATGTAATAAAAAAATAATAATGGATTTTCTTACCCCAAGAGAGAGACGATTTGAATAAAAATGATTTCATTTTCAAATTACATGCCTTTTATAAGATTACCACCGCCATTTGGAGAATTGACATGACAGCGAGTAGGGATGAAGTGTCACTTTCATGACAGTGCGACATAGGCAGTGGCGGGCATGTTCCGTATTGAAAAACAGATACTTACAGAGTAAGAATACGGGGTATGTTCAGTATGTTCAATTGATGATTTAAATGTTAGATGAAAAGAGATATATTAAATAGAAGATAATAAGAAAGAAATAAAAGAGGATGATAAAAGAGGATAATAAAAGAGGATAATAAAAGAGAATAATAAAAGAGGATAATCAAAGAGGGCGCCAACGAGTTTTTAACGAAGAAAACTGGTAAAACAAATAGAAGCAAATAAATACTAACGAAATATTAAAGAAATATCAAAGATGTGACGTTTGTAACGTTACATTTTTTCAAAAATGAACAGTTTGAACCAATAAACAATGAACTTATAGATCATTATAAAGAATACACAAGCAAAGTAACTTGTGAAGCGGTAACGATTAATTTTATTTGGGATGCTAATTTGGGGGTGATTTTAGCGATTCTTTTTACCAAAATATAAAAGGGAACAACAATATTTTGCGCGTAACTCACTTATTTTTAATGTTAAAAGTTTTTTTAAAAAACAAACATAAACCTTTTTTAAACACTTTAAAAAAGTTATAATGAGTTTTCCCCGGTAAGTGCTCCGTTTTTTTGGTTATTTCACTTTTAAATATTCTACTGGGTATACAGACTTTATGTCTACACCATTCTTTTCAGTTTTTTACTCGTATAAACTATATTTTTACTAAGAATATTTTTTTCGGTAAAATACTTACTTTTTGAGTTATTTGCCAAAAACCGTCCAAAAACATGTTTTTTTTTTGTGAAGAATGAACATATTCACTCGCAAATAACTCGAAAAGTATTGACTTAGTGAAAAAACTCTATAGAAGAAAAGTTGCTAAGAATTAGTCATTTTATCCAATTCCGGACTTACTTTGAATGTATATTTTTTCACCCCCGAAAAGGGGCATTCCCCTCCATTTTTGTAAAATAGACATTTTTTAAAAATGTAGAATTGTAAACTTTTTCTTATACAGATATTAATAGACAATTTCAACTACCTATTCCCACATTTTCATCCTTCATTTATTTTTTTTTGGTCAAATTGTTGTTTGGTCGGGCTAGTTGGGATTACTTGAATACTATATGTCATCATCATCATCTTGGTGCTACAGCCCTTAGAGGGCCTCGACCTTCTCAAGCTTTCTACGCCATTCTGTTCTGTCCCTTGCTTGGATTTTCCAGTTGCCGACTCCGATCTTCTCGGCATCTTGTGTTACCCCGTCCATCCACCTCAGCTTTGGTCTACCCTGTCTTCTCATTCCCACGGGTTGCGCTGTTAGAATCTTTTTATCATGTTCGATTCAGGGGCCCGGGCTACATGTCCTGCCCACTGCAGGCGGTTTCGCTTAATTATAGTGATAATATCTTTTCCACCAAACGTATGTTTGTAGATATTCTGCAGTGCAACGTTATATTTACGCCTCCATATTCCGTTCTCACAGACCGCTCCGAATATCCTACGTAGCACCTTTCTTTCAAAAATCGATAGAGCGGATTCATCTGTTTTAGTTAGCGTCCATGCCTCTGATCCATATGTGAGAACGGGAACTATCAATGTTCTATACGAGTTTTTTGAGACAAACTTTTGTTAACTAAGTACTTTGATAGACTATGATAACACCTGTTTGCAATTATTTTTCTTTTTATTTCTCCTGACGTGTTATTATTGGGGTTAACCGATGTCCCTAGATATATGATCTATTTCACCGCTTCGAAGCTTTGGTCATTGATGATTAGATCTGAGTCAACATTTCCAGCTCTTGTGTTTGTGTTAGTCGCCATGAATTTTGTTTTATTTCGATTTATATGTAACTCCATTCGTTCTGCTGCTGCTACTAGCTCGGTTAGGATTTCCGCAGTTCTCGCTCTGTTTCTTGTTATAATGTCCACGTCGTCTGCATATGCTAGAATTTGGACAGATTTATTGAATATTGTTTCCCTGCTATCTATATTAGCGTCTCGTACGACTTTTTCTAATGCTACATTAAAAAGTTAAGACGCCAGCGCATCTCCCTGCCTTAACCCCCTATGTATTTCAAATGGAGTTGACGAGTCGTTTTGAATTGTTACTGCTGATATCATCTTGTCACTTTTTATCATACATTTGAGTTTTTTTGGAATTCCTAACTCATTCATAGCGTTGTAGAGACTTGGTCTTAAGACACTGTCATATGCAGCTTTAAAATCGACAAAAATACGGTACATATCTATGTTAAACTCTTGCGCTTTTTCCAGGATCTGTCGTAGTGTAAAAATTTGGTTAACAGTTGAACGTCCACGCCTGAATCCTGCCTGATATTCTCCTAGAAACGTTTCGGTATAAGGCTTCAATTTCTCGTGCAAAATGTTTGACAATATCTTGTATGCTGTATTTAGGAGAGTTATTCCGCGGTAATTTTTGCATTCCAGTTGGTTTCCCTTTTTGTGTAACGGGCATATTAAGCCTAAGCTCCATTCTTCAGGCATTTGCTCCTCAGACAAAATTTTACAAACAATTTCTCGCATCACCTTGGTGAGCTGCTCTCCACCGTGCTTAAATAGCTCGGCTGGGATGCCATCGCTGCCTGGGGATTTGTGGTTTCTTCGTTTTTCTATAGATATTTTCACTTCTTCTACCGAGGGGGGTTCCACGAGTTCCTCATTTCAGTATTCCAGCTCTATATTGTTAGTAGGTTCCCCTTCCAGTAACTCTCGAAAGTGCTCTACCCATCGTAACAGGATATCCTCTTTGTTGGTAAGTAAGTTACCTTCCTTATCATTACAATATTTAATTCTCGGTTTGAATTCTTTTCTAATATTTATTTGATGATAGAACTTTCTTGTTTCTCCGTCACTCATATGGCTTTCGAGCCGTTCTAATATGTCATTTTCCGAGTCTCGTTTCTTTTTTCGGTGTACGCGTTTTTCCTCTCCTTAAGTTTTTGTATCTATCTATTGTTGTCCTAGTTTTCCGTCGTTGCATGGTTCTAAATGCCTCGTTCTCCTCATCTGTTATTTTTTTGCAGTCTTGGTCGAACCAGTCGTTTCTTTCTTGGTTTCGGGATATTCCTAATGTGCTTTCGGCTGCTAATTTCAGAGCCTCCTTGCAGTTGTTCCACATTTCCGTGCTTGACTGGTCGACTGCCCAGGTGTGTTCTAGGGTTTCTTTTATATGTGACTGGAACTGTTTCTCCATGTTTTCATTTTTTAGCATATGTAAATTATATTTTATTTTTTTTTAATATGTAAAGATCACTAATTTCATATTGCCCAGAGTTCGTCCATCTCATTTCGCTTTTCCCATTATGTCTGCTGATCGTCTATCCATCTTCTTGATTGACTTATGAGTCTTACCTGCCTCGTATAATATTTTAACATTCCGTGTGCAGATCGTAAGGTTTATTTTTACACTATATTTGCAATACAAGAATTTTCAAAACCAGTCGATTTTTATATACAGTGCGGTGGAATGCGGTGGACAGGTCGATTTTTAAACTAACCATTATATTATAGCATCAACGTTTCGAACTTTACGCCATCCTTCTTCAGGTGACAGCCATAACTTTGATTTTTTTAAATGGGAAAGTACATCATGTGACACCTCATTTAAAAGCTCTTAAAATACTGAGTTCAAAAATGTATAATACTTTAATCCTGTTTGAGAGCGTAGGAGCAAAATTTCGGTCGAATTCTTTCTAAATGCAATCATTTTTTTCGAATCCTGAAAAAACTAATAAATATTTTTGAAAAATTTAAACGCAGAATGAAATATCACAGTATTCTCGATGGTCCAAAGTCCCTGAGAACTCCTATAATGTTTATTTTAATAAGTCACAGTGGTGGAAAAAAGAGAAAATTTAGTGTGATTTTTAATTTCAAATATATCATTCAAAAGAAACTTTTTTATTCTAAGTTACTGTCAGCCCTCGGTAATAATCTAATCTTTCATTTTGCGTTTAAATTTTTCAAAAATACTTATTAGTTTTCTCAGAATTCGAAAAAAATAAATGCGTTTAAAAAGAGTTCGACCGAAATTTTGGGCCTGCGATCTCAAAAAGGATTAAAGTATTATACATTTTTGAAATCAGTATTTTAAAAGCCCTTAAATGAGGTGTCACGTGATGTACTTTACCATTTAAAAAAATCAAAGTTATACCTGTCACCTGAAGAGGGATCGCGTAAAGTTCGAAACGTTAATGCTATGATATACTATGATTAGTTTAAAAATCGACCTGTAGAAAAAAAAGTTTTTGCTTCTTAGTATTTTTTCTTTTTTAATATGTTTGGGGGTTTTGTTCCCTTAAACCCCCAAATGCTTGTGTACGTTCCAATTAAATTATTATTGTGGTACCATTAGTTAAATACGACCTTTTTAAAACTTTTTTGCCCCTTAGTATTTTTTCAATAAGCCAGTTTTTATCGAGATGTGTTGAGTTCTTTTTTAATATGTTTCAATATATATGAAAAATGTAAAGTATAAAAAATACATTTACATATTAAGGTCTCTATAATCTTACTTAACAGTGGTGGATTTTACAAACGTTCAATATATCTCGATAAAAACTGGCTTATCGAAAAAGTACTAACAGGCAAAAAAGTTTTAAAAAGGTCGTGTTTAACTAATGGTGCCACAATAATAATTTAATTGGAACGTAGACAAAAGCATTTGGGGGCTTAAGGGAACAAAACCCCCATAAAATTTTTATGAGGTGCACAAATTTCACTGTTATTATTTTTTACGATGTTTCTGCCATAAGAATGACATATATCCATTTTCTATAAAAATCTCTAATAGTTTTCGAAATGTTAGAAAAAATCTATTTTCATTTTGTAACTTCAAAGAGCTGTACCTTTTTATATGTGCACACGTGTACTTATACTAAGATCACAATCTAGTACTAGAAATAAACAAATCAAGACACGTTGAATGTTGTTAAAGGCCAATCCCACGACGAGGTTGAAGCGCATGTTAATGCGAGCTTCAAGTGAAAGAGAACGCAGTTACCACCCTACTAGACGGTAAAATTAGTAATATTTACTTTGTGATAAAATGGGTCAAAGCATATATCCCGAAGAATAAAGACAACCCAAAAGGTTAGACCCCCCAGTGGTGGCGGTAAAAATATTAGTAGGTTGGTTAATTCTCACAATGATAAAAATTAAAACAAAACGTAGTTTGACCATAAAATTACCACGACACTGATCGTACCCTCGGTTGGCCAGTTGACAGATCTTGTCAACTGGCGTGTCTCTTTTTTCTTTGATACGTGTCACTTTACCGATACTTTGTGGCAAAATACGAAACGATCCACAGGACAATAAATTTTAGCATTTGGTATTATCTTAAGGGTCATAAATACCAAATTTTGGCAGAAATTTCTCTATTTCACGTTGCGTTTAATCTATTTCACGTTGGGTTGAATCCCGTCTTCAGTTTTTATCTTTTTCTGTTACATTTTTCTATTTCACTCAGAATGTAGCGCCACGTTCCGTCAGTTTTCCTCTTTACGAGGAGCACCCCGAATCATGATTTACAATATATAAACTTTGTAAATCATGATTTGGAATTTACAATGTATATACATTGTAAATTATGATTTGGGAGTGCTCCTCGAACATTCAACGTGTCTTGGTTTGTTTATTTCTAGTGAATCTTTATTGTGATTTTAGTATAGGTAAGTTAGGTCCAATCGAACTATTTTTGGCCCCAGAATATTCGATCTAATTTATGACCAGCCTTTTTGTTACACCCTGTATATTATTTATTTTATGTATTCCAAGGACAAGTATTCAACGTGTCCGATCGCTATACAAATTGACATGATTTTCCTAATTCTGTTTTGATAATGCTGGGGTTTGATATGATAATATCGATCTGTCAGATTCGCCCTGTTTCAACGCCGCGCAGGTGTGATGTGTTGTCGTCATTCGGTGTAAGATCTGGGAAAATGTCCCTTTAAGAACAAAAATAGCTAAAACAGAGGGTGATTGAACCTTTCAAGTTACAAGCTAAAGTAATCAGATTGGTTAATGTCGAAAACCCCAAATAGGGTGAGTCTATTTAATGGGACATAAAATGTTATTCGATATTGATTTTTCTTCTTCTAGTTTAAACCGTTGTTTCGCTTATAGAGAGGAGCTAACTTGCACTACACTTATGAATAAAATTAAAATCATTAAAGAAAAAACGGATTAATGAAAAACACAAATTGGGAACAATTAACGTAACACAATATTTTTAAATAAAATTTATTTTTTATCCCATCGCAGTAAGTATATTGAATAAAGCTCAAACGGATGATTTTGTTTCTAATATGTGACATACTCCGTATTAAGTGTTACCTACTACCTTTTGATATCTGAACTAAACGCATACTTTTTTTATAAGGTTATCAATAAAACTTTTCAAAATCAAATATTCTGTTTATACAGTTTATCCCAAACATGTTTAATTAACACCAAAATTCAAAGGCTGTCAACGTATTCAGATACACTTGTTTAAGTGTCCACGCTTCCAAGCCATAAGGAAGAGTATAGAACATGTAACAACGAAGCATCCTAAGCCCAGCCGCACACCAAAGAAACATGAAACGTAAATTACGTTTCATGGAAATAAAACAGTGCTAAACAAATAAACGTCCGCCAATTTATGAAACTCTCCGAAAATAAAAATGTGTCATGAGCATGAATCACACTCGTTTCATTGGTAGGCGGACTTTGAGATTTGTTTAGCAGTGTTTTAGGTTCATGAAACATGTTTTTCGTTTCATGTTTCATGTTTTTCGTTTCATGTTTCTTTGGTGTGCGGCTGGGCTTAGGCATAGTTCTAACTTTATATTCCGACAACAAAGAAAGAAGAAGTTTAATGAATAATGCATGTACTATTTCAATACGCGTCTTCCTTTCTGTGGTCTGGTCTATACATTTCATGTTATCCATGTTCCTAAGTATTTGTAGGGATCCACACTCTCAGTTACAGTATCTTCAATATTCAATTGGATGCTTGCATCTGCTAATTTAGTCATTATCATGCATTTAGTTTTCTTCGAACTCGTGTTTGGTCCGCATTAATGACAGATGACAGCATTCGTTAAGGCGTCGCATTACCAGAATCATTGTATTTTATCTGTCATTAATATGTCGCGTCCTCACTGGCAATAATTTGCGTCGAGAATGTACTGTTCGTCGCAAATATTTGCGTGCTCGAGGTAAATTGTGCTAATGTGGACGTGTTCGTTGCATAAATCGGACGCAAGAATTTTCGATGCACACAACGCTCACGCTCCATCGGTTGTCGGCTTTCGAGCGAAGATCAAATGATTTGAGCAACGCGTCCTCACTGCTAAAAATTTGCGACGCAAATTCTTGCGACGAACCATTAGTTCAATACGCACGAAAAATTTACCAGTGAGGACGCGGCTTTACGTATCGTCTTTCTATTAAAACTGTGAGCACTTCTAATACCGCTTCGCTGTAGACATTGAAGAGTAGTAATGTTGATTATAGTTACTTTCGAGTATTCGGTACAAATCGTTACTTTTGTATAAAGTAATCATTTACAGTATTCGTTACTTTGATTACAATGATTACTTTGTTACTTTGGTATTTCAGTACTGGTAATCATATCGAAAATCGTATTTCTCAGTGGGTAGGTATTTTGTATAAAGTATCTAATCATTTACACTTACAGTATTCGTTACTTTGATTACTATGATTACTTTTGTATTGGAGTACCGGTAATCATATTGAGAATCGTATTTCTCAGTAGGTAGGTATTTTGTATTGGTATTCCGATATAACAACGACCTTCACCGATCTGTTTAAGGGATAAAAATGATTTGATTACTATGATTACTTTTGTTATGTTTCTATTTGAGTAACGGTAATCGTATTGAGAATCGTATTTCTCAGTAGGTAGGTCTGTATAGGTATTCCGATATAACAACGACCTTCACCACTCTGTTTAAGAGATAAAAATGATTTGATTACTATGATTACTTTTGTATTTTGTATAGGTATTCCGATATAATAACGACCTTCACGAAGTACGAAGTAATCAGAGTAATCAAAGTAATCAAAGTAGATACAATAGTCGTTACTCACTCTGATACGATTGGTATGAAGTAATCAGAGTAATCAAAGTAGATACAATAGTCGTTACTCACTCTGATACGATTGGTATGAAGTAATCAGAGTAATCAAAGTAGATACAATAGTCCTTACTCGCTCTAATACGATTGGTATGAAGTAACGAAGTAATCAAAATAGATAAAATCGCTCTAAAAAACTCGCTCTGATACGATTGGTACGAACTGACGAAGTAATCAGAGTAATGAAAGTAACGATTTGCCTCTCTGAATAGTAATCGTTACTTTCGGTATTCGTAAGTAACGAGTACTTTGTAACGAATAGTTACTTTTTCAACATCAATATTGAAGAGTAGTGGAGACAGCACGCAACCCTGCAGTATTTCTCTCTATATTTTGATATTTCGGGTGTTCTGGTTGTCAACTTTTACCGTGACAGTTTGATTACAATATACATTAGATATAATTTTCATATCACGACTGTCAATATTTATGCTTTTTAATATATCTACAAGCTTTTTATGTTGAACCTTATCAAATGCCTTTTCAAAATCTACAAAATATAAGTATCTACATGGTCTGATCCATATCCATGAATCTCCGGACCAGCACATTCAAGCCGAATAAAGCATCTCTTGTGTCCATACCATTTCTAAAGCCAAATTGTGGATCACTTATTTCACATTCAAGAGTTTTAACAATTCTGCTGTGTATTAGATTTAAAAATGTTTTAAGTGTGTGACTCGTTAAAGCTATTGTTCTGTGATCTGAGCAGGTTGTTTCACTTGACTTTTTGGGAATTGTTACAAAGGTCTATTGCAGTCATTGTCTGGGGATTGTTGCAGTCTGATATGTATATTAGATTAAAGATTTCATTCAATAACATCTTCATAAATAAGTTTTAATAATTCGATGGGCATATCATTTGGTCTAGTAGCTTTGCGCCCTATTTTGTGTTTTTAATGGCATAGACGACTTCTCTTCGAAATATTGGTGGCCCGGTATCCTCTGTGGTTTTAGACCAGGGCTCATCTGTAAAAATATTAGTACATTTGGATGTTGAGAGGTGACTCTAATTTTTTTGCAGAAATTGCTTGAAAATAACTCATATAATAATATTTGAGTTATCCTCCCACTCAAAAAGGTCCGGAACATTGTTTAAATAATCAAAATGTCAAAAAATGAAGGAAAAATTCGATTTTTTTCTTCGTTTTTTAATTATAGCTTTAAAAGTATTCACCATTCATTTCCCAGAAAAGTTCTACTAAAATAAAAGTTGCGTAATTAAATTTCCTTCAACATAGGATTAGTTAAAAATTTTAAAAGTTGTCACCATTGTTGCAAAATAGCAATAATTGCGAAAAAAACCTTAAAAAAACAAGTATTCGCATTTTACGTTTTTCAACCATTTGTGCTACACTTAGGACCTTCATATTTCACCCAAAAACTTTATGAAATAATAAAACAACACTGTAAATTTCATTAAGATCGGTTTAATCAATTTTGCAAAATAAATTTTGCAAACCTGCTTTCGCAAAAAAAAATTCATTTTTTCAAAATGTTACAGCACTGAAAATAAAGCAAGTAGCAAGTTGAATTTTTTTACATATAGAAGAATAATGTACCTTTCATTTGCGATTTGCAAAATTCAAATCGGTTAACTGCCACGGCGTCGGGATTTTTTTTAATAAACATTAATTTTTGATGCTACGCGCAGGACACCGGTGTTCGATTCATACAAGTTGATTTCCACCAAAATTTCTTCAAATCTTTATTTAATATATTATTTTCTTACTCTATATTTTTTTTGTATTTTAATATTTTAATTCCACAAAAATCAAACTAATTTGATTATTGTTTGTGAGATATTGTTTAAACAATTGCATATGTTTAAAAATAATAAACTTTCATTCGTTAAAATATATGAACGAAGTTTTTGCTAAAAAAAAGTGTTATTTCAAAGGACAGAGTATGTGTTTTTATTTTGCAATAAACAAATGTATTTATTTATATCGAAATGTAATAAAAATTAAAATGTATCAATCATTATGAAAGGTCATTGGAATGCCCAATCAGGGCAAACGTATCCGCTGTCCTGCGGGTAGCACCAAAAATTAATGTTTATTTAAAAAAATCCTGCCGCCGTGGTAGTTAAGCGATTTTAATTTTGCAAATTGCAAATGAAAGTTATAGAATTCTTCTATATGTAAAAAACATTACAACTTGCTACCTGCTTTATTTTCAATCCTGCAACATTTTGAAAATATGATTTTTTTTTGTGAAAGCTGGATTGCAAAATCTATTGAACCGATATTAATTAAATTTATCATAAAGTTTTTGTGAAGTTCCTAACTGTAGCATAAATGGTTGAAATACGTAAAATGCGAATATGTATTTGTTTTATTAAGGTTTTTTCGCAATTATTGCCATTTTGCAACAAGGGTGACACTTTTTAAAACTTTTAACCAATCCTATATTGTAGGAAATTTAATTACGAAACTTTTTTGTTAGTGCAACTTTTCTCGGAAGCAAATACTTTTAAAGTTTAATCAAAAGACGAAGAAAAAAATCGAATTTTTTCTTAATTTTTTGACATTTTGATTATTTAAACAATGTTCCGGACCTTTCTGAGTGGGAGGATAACTCAATTATTGTTGCACGAGTTAATTCCACGCAATTTCTATAAAAAAAAATATGAGTCATCTCTCAACGTCTATCTCAAAACAGATGCGCCCTGGACAATTTCTAATGACAATTCTTCTCTTTCTTGTTCAGCTTGATGTCTGGTAAACGCGTTGACCACTCCAAAATGTAGGGCTGAAAATTTTCAGGCATTAAAGAATAGGTTCTCATTGTGTATGCGGTGAAAGTCATCATGATATGTTTTAAACCACTGACAGTACAACAGGAATACAGCACTTTCTAGCATATGTAGCTCCAATGCCAACACCACCCAAGAACTACTATGGATTCCTCAACTTAAGAGACTCTTACAGCAGTATTACGCTGGGCGTATCTTTTTTCGGGTCCTCTTCATACGTTGGTTCTTTTATCATCTGAGACGTATGACAAAACATGTAATAATGACGTAGGGCTTGTAGACAGAATCTGACTCCAAGCGTCATTTCACTTAGGCTGTGTGGATGCGCGCCTCCGAATAAAATGCATTTAAATAAAATAGTACAATTATTTCTAAGCCTACTTCTTCTAAATTATCATCATTCTCTTTGCCTTATCCCTAAGCAGAGTCGGTTCCCTAATTGCATTTCTCCACACAATTCTATATTGGGTCATATCAATGTTAATCCCCTTTACCAACATGTCCTGCGTTATCGTCTTCTTTGGTCTTCATCTCCTACTCCTTCCAGGAATCTGTACTTCAGCTATTCTTCATATTGGGTAATTAACGTCTCAACGTTGAACATGACCAAACCATCTTGACCTATGCTCTCTTATTTTGGCATCAATTGGTGCCACACCTAGACTTCCCCTAATATACTCCTTTCTAATTTTATCCTTCTTTGTTACTCCACTCATCCATCTAAGCATTCTCATTTCCGCCACATGCATTCGTTGTTTCTCTTTCGTTTTCACTGCCCAACATTCAGTTCCGTACATCATAGCCGGTCTTATGGCTGTTTTATAGAATTTTCTCTTTAGCTTCATTTAAATTTTTCTGTCACACAACACACCACTCACTTATTTCCACTTCATCCATCCAGCCCTAATTCTACTGCATGCATCCATCTATTTCTCCATTACTCTGTAATACCGATCCTAGGTACTTAAAACTATTGCTTTTCACAATCATTTCACCATTCAAAGATACCATTTTATTTGTAGTAACTCCATCTTTAAATGAACATTCCAAATACTCTGTTTTTGTCCTAATAAGTTTTAAACCTTTTTCCTCCAGAGCTTGTCTCCACTGTTCCAGTTTTTGTTCTAAGTCTCTTTCACTATTTCCTATTAACACTACGTCATCAGCATACATTAGGCACCATGGAATTCTAGCATGTAGTTTCGCTGTTATCTGGTCCAAAATTAATGAGAATAAATAAGGACTAAGCACCGAGCCTTGGTGCAATCCTACTTTCACCTGAAATTTATCAGTCTCTCCCACACCTGTCCTAGCACTAGTCGTTACTCCCTCATACATATCTCTCACAATCTTTACATATTCGCCAGGGACTTCTTTCTTATTGAGTGCCCACCACAGAATCTCTCAAGGAACTCTATTCATATGCTTTCTCAAGATCAATGAATGCCATATGAGCGTTGGTATCTTTATTCCTGTATTTTTCCATCAGTTGCCTTACAATGAAAATTGCATCTGTTGTTGATCTGCCCTGCATAAAGCCAAATTGATTATCAGATATTTCGGTTTCTTCACGTATCTGTCTATCAATTACTCCCTTCCATATTTTATGGTGCGGCTAAGTAGTTTTATAGCCCTGTAGTTTGAACATTGTTGTATGTCTCCCTTGTTTTTGTAGACAGTTTCTAATATACTGCTTCTCCCTCCATTCGTCTGGCATTTGTCCAACTTCCATAATTCTATTAAATAGACCTGCTAGCCAACTTCCTGTCTCTCCCAATGCTCTCCATACTTCCCCAGGAATATCATCTGGTCCGACTGCTTTTCCTTTCTTTATTTTTTGAAGCGCTTGAAGGTGCTACTTGAAGCGATACTTCTTCTAAATTATATACAGGGTGGTGAATCGAAAAACGGGCCATAGGAAACTCAATGTAAAATTTTAAACTGTTGAATTCCTGCTTCCCTAATTATGTTACATCAAAAGTCATGAGAAGTTATTTGTAGAGGATTGAAATCTGTATTAAAAACAGAAGTTACAATTGTTCTACGATTTAAACACATTCCAAAATTTTGAAAAATATAATGTATTTACCGCAGTAGGTATATGTGGGCATGTTAGGCCACACGTTACTATTTAACTGACAGTGAGCACACTATTGACTGAAGAAAATATCTTTATTATTAATACTTTCTTCTTAACTGAGGGTATCTGATCAACTTTATTGTGTTTTAAACAATAAATGATAAAATAAATAAAGAAATTGACAGTTCAAATTGTTAATATAATAAACTCATTGTCACCGAATGCAATCTTATACACATTATTGCACTGTGTGTGGCGTAACTTTGGCGTATTTCTCTGAAAATTGTATTATATTTTTACAAAATTTTGAATAATTATTGTTCGTAGAACAATATTAACAGTTGTTTTCAATACAGATTTCAATTCTCTACAAATAGTTTCTTATGACTTTCGATGTAAAATAATTAGGGAAGCAGGAATTCAACAGTTTAGAATTTTACATTGAGTTTCCTATAGCCCGTGTTCCAATTCACCACCCGGTATATGCTCCCTCAATATTTTGTAAAAAATTAATCGATGCAAATCACTAAATTTTTTAAAAATTGAAAAAGACTGATTGTTTTTGTATACACTTATGACAAATGAATGATTGGGAAAAGAAAAATATTTTTGAAGTGTGTAAAAATATTTTTATTAAATTCCTAGCTAAGCGGTTTCGGTTACAAAGCCATCTTCAGAGGTATGGTCAAAAGTTTAACGTACCACTATAAAGATTCAAATTTTTTCATTGAAAAAATTCCTAACAAAGTTAAAAAACTTGGTTGAAGGTTGAAAAAATTATTTAGGTAAAATTGAAAAAACATCTAGAACAGCATAGTGGGATAAAAATACATTAAAAAATTTGATGATGGTAAGGTTTAAGTACCCATTATCTACATTCAACCTTCAACCAAGATAAGACATTAAAAACGAAATACGTTGGAACCGAAATTTTGATGAAAATCTGAATCCGAGTTTTCTACCTAAAATCCTATGTCTAAAAGAATAGACATGGGGGAATCTAAAATATGGATTCCACGCCATGAATTCCACGCCTATGAATTTATCTAGGTAAAAATCCAGTGAATTCTTGGTTCCTAGTACCTACTAAAAATGTGAGTAGAACTAAATTATTGAAATACAGTCAAGATTTAATTACGTTTCTTCTTCTTTCAACCACCATTTATTTACGTACGTATCTTCCTCTTGTAGTGGTCTTAGATTCCTCATGCCTACTCTTTTATCGTCCTGATGCCTTGTAAATTGTAGAAGGCTTGGTCGTCCATTTGCAAATTATTTCGCGTTAATTTCCTTACTAGACAGTTTGGTTTAGTTTTGATTCAGAGCACACCACAGGCTATTCTGACGCTTCCTTCTTCTTCTTCTTCTTCTTCTTCTTCTTCTTCTTCTTCCTTTTCTTCTTCTTCTTCTTCTTCTTTTTCTTCTTCTTCTTCTTCTTCTTCTTCTTCTTCTTCTTTTTGTGTAGACATGACTCTGTCTGTTTTTCAATGTGTCTCCAATAAGTTGTCATTCCATCTTTTTCGTGGTCTTCCCACTGATCGTCTTCCCCTATTGGGGAAACGTCTCTCGCCGTCCTTAGTACTATATTTGTTGTCATTCGGCTTATGTAGTCGTTCCATTCTGCTCTTCTGTTTTTCACCCAGTTATTAATGTTGTCCACCTTGCATCTCCGTTGTATATCTGCACTTCTAGCTCTATCCCATAGTGTCTTACCATCGATTCTTCGAAGTGTTTTCATCTCTGCTGTTTCTAGCATTCTTTTTATTCTTTCTGTATCAAGTCGTGTTTCTGCCGCGTATGTCATTATTGGTCTGATGACTGTTTTGTAAATTCTGCCTTTCACTTCTTTTCCGATATTTTTATTTCTCCATATTGTATCATTGATGCAACCTGCGGCTCTGTTTGCTTTATTCACCTGATCTTCCACTTCGGTTTCGAGGTTTCCGTAGCTAGATAGTGTGATGCCTAGATATTTAAACTCCATGACTTGTTCTATTATCTCACCCTCCAGCTCTAATTTATACCTTATTAGATTTGCTGGTATGTATAACCATGCATTTAGTCTTTTTTGGGGAAAGTAACATGTTAAATTTTCTAGTGGTTAAATTAAATTCAGTTTGAGAGATTAGTATTGCGTCGTCTGCATAGCACATTATTTCAAGTTGTTGTTCTCCCATTTGGTATCCTTTTTTTGTTCTTACTTTTTTAATATTTCATCCATGATCAGGTTGAACAATAGAGGACTCAGGGAGTATCCCTGTCTTATCCCATTGCCAGCTTCAATTGGGTCAGTTAGTTCTTCATCTACTTTTACTCTTATTGTGTTGTTCTGGTGGATATTTTCGATCGTTTTAATCATTCCTAGAAGTACCTCTCTTGCGAACAATAAATGGATAACTTCCTTTAATTTGACCCTGTCAAATGCCTTCTGAAGTTCCACGAAACATTGTATTCTAACGATTTTTCTTGAACCTGCCTCATTATAAATATAGTGTCGGTGCATGATCTTCCCGACCTAAAACCTTGTTCTTCGGCTAATGTTATAATTTTATTCAGTTTGTTTGTTATCACTTTGGTCGTTAATTTTAGTGTTGTGTTTAATAAATAAATTCCTCTGTAATTTTCCGGGTCTGATTTTTCTCCCTTTTTGAAGAGAGGTATTAGAATGCATGATATCCATTATTGTGGTATCCTATTTTGTTCTATTATTTTTTGGATTAGTTTGAATAAGTAGTTGTTTGGTCAGATCTTGTCCTCCGTACTTTAGGAGTTCGTTCTATATTGTGTCCTCTCCTGGTGATTTTCTATTTTTTAATTTCCTTAATGCTTCCGTTATGGGCTATTCCACGAACATACGCCTGTTTTGGATTACTTCGACAACGAATATTTTACTGTGCAACATAAGAAGTACGAAAGTAAATGGCGCTAATAATTATTCCAATAAACAACAATGTAATTTGCAATTTATTTTCGTTCTTCTTATTTTGCACAGTAAAATATTCGTTGTCGAAGTAATCCAAAACAGGCGTATGTTCGTGGAATAGCCCATACCTCTGCTTCTTCCATGTTTATTTCTTATTTCAATTGATTCTGTTACTGCGTTAATTATGTTGCTTTTTGAGTTTTTCCCAGCTTTCCTCGATGTTATCGTTTTCTAATATTCCATTCTCTGCAATCTTCTCTTATATTCTTTTTCTGTATAAGTATTCCGTGGATTAGCTATTTAGTCCTTCGACTCTCATTTTTGTTTGTGTTGTGCCACTCTCTTAGGTGTGAAGTATTTCATGGTGATTCTAATTTCACATAATACTAGGCTGTGGGCACTACCTACATCTGCTGAGTTGGGACATCTTACGTCGATTATCTTTGATGGATGTATATCTCTGTTAGTTACAACAGAATCTATCATAGATCTTTGTCCACGGGTGTTATTGAATGTATATTTGTGTTGGGCATTGTGGTAAAAAAGGTGTTGTTTATTCGAAGTTCGTTATTTGTGCAGAAGTTTATCATCAGTTCTCCATTTTCGTTTTTGACATCCTCATTATGTTTTTCTTTAATTCTGGGTATTACTTGGTTGCCTATTCGAGCGTTAAACTCCCCCAGTATTATCAACTTTCCCCTAATTTGATCTACTATTTGTTGCAATTGATCATAGAGTATTTCCCTTGTTGTTTGGGGCTTACTATTTTCTGGACCGTATATTCCGATGATGTTCAGGTCTTCCTCCTCCATTCTCATTTTTGCTGCGACAATCCTTTCTGATACGCATTCACACTCTTTGATGTTATTTTGGTATTTTTGGTGTATTAGTAAGGCTACACCCTCTTTGGCCCTGTTTTCTTTTGCTACTCCACTGTACATGATGGTTTGATGAATGAAACGTACATAAACTGATGGTGGTTTGCTCTGAAACGGAATAAACTGTCTTCATGGGGGCTCATGGGAAGGGGGGCCGTGACCCCCTATCTTTTCGGGTGCTTTAAACTATATACGGTTATCCAAAGTATGCAAAATATAATATGCAACATCTTCACGTCTGCCCCCCTCCCTAATAATTTTTATATGGGAGCCCGTGACTGTCTTCCTTTCAAATTTTTTAACTTTATGAGGAATTTTTTCAATTAAAAAAATTTCAATTAAATATGGGATCCATCTTTATGGCTTTGTAAGTCAAAAGCGCTTAGCTAGGAATTTAATAATAATATTTTTACACACTTCAAAAATACTTTTTTTTCCAATCATTCATTTGTTTTTTTCCTTTCATTAGGAGAGGGAATCGCGGGCCTTTGTCCTTTGTCCGAAGTTAACTCAGAAGGTAGGAAGAAGTTTTTTTTAATTATAATTAAATTTTTAAATTCATAAAAATGTACAGACTTAAACTTTTAAGTAATTTTTAATTTATAGTTTTAATATTTACATGACACGGAATAGGACATCAATGGACACTTAAAAGAATGGAAAAACTACATTTCTTAATTATTTGAAGATGAAAGAGTATAAAGCTGACCACTCACGATACTGCGACGTCGTTCAATTTTGTCGAATTCGACTAATTGATAAAAATTTTAATCGTGTGTGATCGTGCATCCAACAAAACCGTTACAATTTTACCACAGAGAAACTGGCCTGTCTGCTACAGTACTGCAGAATTGATATCATCGACGATTTTGTCGAACGACATTGCAGTATGTGAGTGGCCGGTTTAACACTTTGCACTGTAGAATACACAAAGAGTTCGTTTTTAGGCCAGGGTAATAAGACAAAAATATACCCTGTTCGTGACACTTCAACAGCCAGGGTACTGAAGCGTTTTTTCGACAGGTAATACCTATAAGAACAAATTGTAACTATTTCCTGCGTAGGTTCATCTGGCGGCCATTTTTATTTATAAACAATTTAGTGTCATAAAACGGTCTTTTTCTTTTTTTTTTTTGAAAATTAATGGAAAACAGTAAGACTTATGGCTTCTTAGTACAGACATCTTCGAGAGAATGGAAAAAAGCTTTAAAATGGCATATTACAAAGTTTAATACACTCATTTATTGTTAACATAATTGCGAAAAAAGGTCGAAATTTCACAAAAAATTTATTTCGCAATAACTATTGTAAGAGTAAGTATAGAGCTTTGAAATTTTTGTCAAATGAGGTCTCTTTGGTGTTTAATATGTGACAAAAATGTCAAAGTGATTCATTCAATTGTTTAAATTTTATTCAAATTGTTTTTCCCAGAGAGCTTCCTTTGCAATAACATAAGTCAGAAAAAAATAATGTTAGAACCATTCTATAGGTGTCAAATGAAAGACCATGAACTAAACTTTCAAATTGGTTTAAAAAAAGTGAATAAAAAAACGCATTTATTAGTAATAAATAATTATGCAAAAGTATCGTTAAGTTTTCTTTTTTTGAATCCTTTAAACTTTTTGAATAACTTTTTCCAAAAAAATCTATGTTTTACCGATTTTTAGGTGCATAACTACCAAGTAATGTTATTTATATGATAATTGATGAAAAATTGAATAAATATATATGATTTATTATATAAAAAATACAAAAAGTTTATAAGGAAAAATTGAACATACTTTTGCATAATTATTTATTATTAATAAATGCATTTTTCATTAAGTTTTTTAAACCAATCTGAAAGTTTAGCTCATGCTTATTCATTTGACATATGTAGAATGGTTCTAACGTTATTTTTTTCTGACTTATGTTATTGCAAAAAAAAAAGCTCTCTGGGATAAACAATTTGAATAAAATTTAAACAATTGAATGAATCGCTTTCAAATTTTTGTCACATATTAATAGAGAGCGGAATATATGCAACACAACATTACCAAAATATGCGCATATATATGCATTACTTTTACTACAAATATGCAGGTATTTTTTCTAAATTTGTCTAAATATGCAAATGCATATTAAAAATACTCAAAAATAAAACAATATATTAAGTCGTAAGATCTTCAGAAAAGTTGCCTTCAAAAATACGTACAACTTTCCTCAAACAATCGAAGCCCTCATTTTTTTCTAAAACATTTTTTAATTTATTTCTAATTGTAATCCCTGTATTTCCGGGAATTTTTTGACAATGAGCAGAAAAAGTGTTAACAAGATTAACCGAATCACTTAATTGTAAATTCCTTTGTTCTAATGACTTTATTAGATCTGGTAAAAAACTAAAATTAACTTTTATGAACATAAGTTCTTTAGCAATTTGTATGTTACCTTAAGAACAAAGTACGTTACTTAAGCTGAAGAACAAAAGCGGAATTGTCTACAATTTGATGGATTTTTGTATTTTGATGCTTCTCTCTATGTCCGTCTTTATAGAAGTAAAAGCGTGTCGAATAAAAACACTCTTTCCAGAAAAATTTCTTTTGTGGGACATGATGCTTTTGTTTGTCAGTTCCTCATTTAAAAAATGAAATGTGAAAATGAATGTAACTTACGATTTTGGAACAGGCCTTGCAAAATACTTTGCCTCCACTTAGCTTAACTCGGGAAAACACTTTATCCAAGCAATTTTTTTGAATGGTAGACATATTTAAATTTAATATATACCAATCACTTCAAAAACACTAAATACGATACAACGTTTACTTTAAACAAATGTTGGCCGGAAACTGACAAAATAATTATTAGACCCTTAAAAGCAGGTAGGTACCTACGACTTGCTACGCTAATAAAATAATATTTTTCTGGGAACACCCATAATTGTTAAATTCAGGTAGTAATGGGAAAGTCCAGATGAGCGACAGATAGATAAATAACGAGCTCGTTCATATTGAAGTTATAAAATTCCAACTAAGAGAGGAAAATTTTAAACTTGTATATAATTTATTTTTAAAATATGCAAAATAAATCGTGTTTAGCTTATGCAATGTTGTGTTTGTTGTCTGAAAATATGCAATATATGCATCTATATGCACTTTGCATATATTCCGCTCTCTACATATTAAGCACCAAAGAACCCTCATTTGACAAAAATTTTAAAGCTGTATACTTATTTTTACAGTTAGTTAATGCGAAATTATTTTTTTTTTAATTTCGACCTTTTTTCGCAATTATATTAACAACAAATGAGTGTTTAGACTTTGTAATAAGCCATTTTAAAGCTTTTACCATTCTCTCGAAGATGTTTGTACTAAGAAAACCGTAAGTCTTACTGTTTTCCATAAATTTGCAAAAAAAAAGGAAAAAATACCGTTTTTTGACACTAAATTGTTTATAAATAAAATTGGCCGCCAGATCCTACGCATGAAATAGTTAAAATTTGTTCTTATAGGTATTACTTGTCGAAAAAAGGCTTCAGTACCCTGTCTGGGCCCTGGCTGTAGAAGTGTCATGGAAAAAACCTTATTATCCTCGACTATTTGCAGACTAGAACATTGCTATAACAGGTCCATCTATGACAGAAAGTTAGATTACATGGGCAAACAAACGGCAAAAAAATAGAAAAGCACTTGACCCCCATGAAGCGAGTGCTGAAGTATTAAAATTTTGGCAGAAAATGGGATAGAAACATCGTGAAAAGACATACAGTGAATATTTTGACAATAAGTCTGATGAGTCACGTTTTGAAGATCTTCCTGCGAGTAATACATATTATAGGCGAGCGGTTTACCCCAAAAAGACGCTTAGAAACGGAATTGTTTTGCAGGTGTACACACCAAACCTTTTTTATTCGATTATATATATTTTTTTCAAAGTTCAAATGTATTTTCATCCAATTTTTCCAAGTGAGCCGGAAATTGTTGAACCACATAACTTATATAGCCGGAAATTGAAACACATAACTTCTTCTTCTTCTTTAGGTGCCGTGTCCGTATTCAGACGTTGGCCGTCATCATGTTTACAAGTTCCTGAAACCTTATAATTCTTCTACTGTGAAATCACACTATTATCTAATATTATTAGTTGCCTAGGGCGGCACATTATGAGAGGGCGGCAAAAATACTGTACAAAAAATATTTGTATATAAACATTATGGATCTAAGTTCTGTCATTAAAGAGTATGAAGCTCTTTCAAATTACTTTACCGCAAAGAAGCCAAAAAATTGTGCCCAAATAAAACATACAAAGAAATAAGGAAGATAAATTCAATTTGACGAGGCGGCTGATGATCAACTAAACTTTTCAGCTAGGGATGAGATGAAAATCCACACATTCTATGTTATAATCGACACTCTGATAAGAGACCTGAATAGAGGGTCTAGGACGTTTCATCGCCGCCAGTTCATCGCCGCCGTTTCGATGCCGCCAGTTCATCGCCGGCCGATTCATCGCCGGCCGTTTCGATGCCGCCGGTTCATCGCCAGTCAGTTAATCGCTAACTGATATATTTCCGAATTTTCGACCAATTTTCGACAGTTACATTTATTATTTATTTTTAGTATTAATTAGGAATTCTAGGAAATGCGAGATATGACCATTCCCGTTGCCATACTTAATCTTTTAATAGACTTTTAAACTTTTATAATATAAAATATAATTTAACACTACAAATTTAATACTGTTTAGTATCAAATTTAGGGGAAATAGAAATAGAACAGTAAATTAATATAATAATATTTTTTATCTATTTATTTGTCATAAGTTTTGAACTGAATTTAACGTCGTGTCGTGTCATCTCCCATAATACAAGATCAACTGACTAACTGGCGATGAAACGGCCGGCGATGAAACGGCCGGCGATGAAATGGACTGGCGATGAACCGGCGGCATCGAAACGGCGGCGATGAACCGGCGGCGATGAAACGTCCCATTCCGCTGAATAGACGTCTGGAATCTCATCGACTTATTTATCAACGTTTTCGTGTTATTAACAGATTTGCCAAAATTAAGCAATGAAGAAATTATTAAAAAAGCTGAAAATCTGATACAAAATAAAGACGACCAAGATACATCATTCATACATGGATGCATTCACTTAAAGGGTCATTTGGATACCACAATAAAATCACCAATTGACATATCTTAATATTTAAAGAAGAGTTAATGCAGTCACTGAAGGTGGATATGAGCTATTACCTCTGATCTGAGAGTGGTTAGAGAATATCTCAAGAAAAAAAGGTGAGATGGTGTCAACTTGCGCTTTTACCCTGGAGATGGATGCCACCTCTTCTCGTGGCTGAAAATTATTTTAAGCATTAGAAATATCCCCAGAATTCGATAGAGGGACAAATTCTAAGCATAATTTGTTACATAAAGTTATTAAAGTAAATTAACTTTTTTTGAGTTATTAAAGATCAAAGACTTTTCGTGTGAAAAATGCATGTTTTTTACCGATTTTTCATAAATAACTCAAAAACTATAAGATTTTACAAAAAAGTTATTATTGCCAAAATTAAAGCTAATAAACGAAATAAACTCCTTGTGGAAAACCTTTTAATTTTAACTAGAAGTGAGTTATAGGTAACTGAATGTATATTTTTTTCGGCGAGTACCCAAATCTAAGTATTCAAGCTTAACGGGAAAATGATGCATTTTATAACAAAACCTTATTAAACAAATTACATCTTTTTTTCAAAAATATGCATTCTAAACTGGGCCTAGATTCCGTGCACTGTAGATATCTACATGTCGGTTTCTATCGATATTTGAATATCAAAATATTTGAATTTTTTGCTTTAATCGAATTATTTTCTAGTTTTGCTAGGTTATACTCTAATTGATAAACTAGAGCAAAACTAGAAAATAATTCAATTAAAGCTAAAATTTCATATATTTTGATATTCAAATATCGATAGAAAGCGACATGTAGATATCTACAGTGCACGGAATTTAGGCGCTGGTCAAAATTGTTAAAATAATTACTTATGCTAATATAACGAAATTCTTCTAAGGATTACTATAAATTTTGATTTTTGTGGAAATGGCGTATGTTTTATTTTCCACTTTTTCCTAAAATGTTCTAAAGGGTTCTCTTATTTTCATCATAACTTGCTTAATTGTGATGCTATTAACTTCTACTGGAGCTCATTTGATAGGTACTCCGAATTACTTTGACAAGTGCTTAGCAGGTATATTTTATAAAATGCATCGTTTTCCCGTTATTTAAGATACATACATCGAAAAAATAAAATATTTGATCTTTAATAACTCAAAACGTATTGATTTATATTAATAACTTTATATAACAAAGTTTACTTAGAATTTGTCTCTCTATCGATTTATGGTATTATTTGTTTCACCCCCACGTAAAGTGGTAGTTTTCACCACCACGGTGAAAGCGCAAGTTGGCATCATGTCACATTTGTTCCTTGAGGTATTTTCTAACTACTCACCAATTTTCATGAAAATCAATGGAGGTTCAACAAAATCGGAGGTGACCCTCCGATTTCAAGTGACTTCAGTGACTGCACTAAGTGGATTGAAAGATATTTTCCCTAATTTTGACATTGCTTTGCACATTTATTTGTGCTTCCCAGTTGCCAACGTGTCTGCTAAAAGGTCATTTTCGAAAATGTCAAGAATAAAAAATAATTTCCCATCAAGTATGACGCAGCACTAAGTGGATTGAAAGATATTTTCCCTAATTTTGACATTGCTTTGCACATTTATTTGTGCTTCCCAGTTGCCAACGTGTCTGCTAAAAGGTCATTTTCGAAAATGTCAAGAATAAAAAATAATTTCCCATCAAGTATGACGCAAGAAAGTATTAACAATTTGTCGATTTTGTCAAGAACAAATTTTTTTTTTGAAAAGTCTTTTTTGAAAAGAAGTCTTTGATGTGATCGAACTGGAATAACAATTTTTTCTATTGTAGGTATATAAACATCATAGTTTAAATCCATTTTTAGTGTATTCTTTTTTAAATAAACATTTCTGCAATTTTTTTCGCAAAAATGGTACATGTTCGAAGGGCGGCTACTAGAGAATTGCCTAGGGCGTCAATTAACCTAAACGCGGCCCTGGGCAGCCATGAAAGTTTCGTTCGACCAATCTATCTCTTTCTCTCCACTTTTCCTTGTATTATAAGGTGAAGTAGATGGTATTTAGGTCCTCTAATTATATGGCCGAAGTGTTCTGTTTATCTCTCTTTATGATGTTTATGAGCAGACTTTCTGCCTTCATCATTTGGAGAATATCTTCATTGTAAGTGTTCAAAACCTACGATTTTTTTAGGATTCGTCGAGAACACTACAATTCGAATGCTTCTAATTTATTTAGCATTGTGGTTTTTAGCGTCCATTTCTCACAACCATACAATAATATAGTCCACACATAACATTTCGGGACCTTCTTGCGAATATTCATCGACAGGCTTCGGTTACATTAAACTGGTTTCCAGGTCATGAAAGCCTTAAGTGATATTTCGATCCTGGTTATTATATCTTCATCACAGACAACTTAACTTATGTATATACATAACTTATAACTTAGGTACATAACAGACAACATAACTTATATAAAAAGCAATTTCCCCAATGGCTTATTTAGGCGTATCTCAATTTTTCGAAAAATGCTTCCTCTTTGAGTTATTTGCATTTTTTTTTTATGAAAAAATGCCTTAATTAGTGATTTTTGGATTTTTTTCTAAAAAACTACTAAGTGAATTGCAATTTTACAAAAAGCTTTAAAATCTTTAAACCTTAAAGTGTAAGAAAGAATATTTTGTCAATATAGCGGTATATATTACCCAGAGGGCGCCACATGTTGGCGATCATCATGGCAATCTTTATCTTATCTGCAGCAACGCGGAAAAGCTGCACAGATGTTGTGTTGAACCTGGTTCTGAGGTTCTTTAACTAGGATGTTCTTCTTCTTCCTGGACCTCGCCTTCCAAATGTTTTTTCTTGCAGGATGGCCTGTAGGAGAGCATATCTTAATTCATTTCGCGTAATGTGTCTAAAATATTCCAACTTTCGAGATTTGATGGTATAGTCTAGTCGCAACATGGGGGGTCCCGTGGACACTTTTAGATCGCCGCGATTTGATGGTGGTATTGTAGGTTTTTTGGGTCGCTGAATCCAATGGAAGTGGTCTGGAAGCCCAAATGTGGTGCGTTTAACTGTTATTAACAAATTATGATAAAATTAGGTGTTTTTCAGGAATTATTAGAAGCCCTGTAAATAAATTGATAGTGTTAAGGTCTTCTCTGGTGTATTTTTGGTCGCTGAATCGAATGCGACTAGTCGCGATTACTCAAAATGTGTTCTTATTTTGTTAATAACAAAATAATTGTTTATTCGCCGAAAAGCTCGAAATGCGTTATCTAAAGCAAGTTTGTAGTCTTTTTCATAGTATTTTTATACTCTAAATCGATTGTCACTAGTCGTGATAGCTTAAACCACGTTCCGATTTTGTTACTAATAAATTATTGCAAAAATAACGGTTTATAGTAAAATCCATGAGGAAAAATTTCATGTAGCTGTCTGTATACCATTAATTACAAAAATTGAAGAAAAAGATCTTCTGTGTAAGAGGTATATTTATTTAAAAACCCCAATAAAGGGCCACATTAAAAAACAGAAGGTTTTCGCTCTAAAGAGAGCATCATCAGTGTTCTAAGCCTAAAAGAAGTATAACCATGATTAGTGAAGACAAGAGTAAAAAATTTAAAGGTTGGCCAAGATAAAAAATTAGGTTATTATACTTACAAGCTTTATAGTACGTTCACTCACGGTTTTTGCTCTAAATTAAAAAAAAACCACTTGGATTGACATGAAATTTGGCTTACACGTAGCTAACATGTCAAACAAAACCAGTGATATTGTGCCGATGTCTGCTTTTACCCTGGGGGTGACTTTCACCCCTTTTTGGGGGTTGAAAAAGAAACCTTTAAAATAAATCCGGAAGTGGATAAACTGATTAATTCTAAGCAACTTTTGTTCTATACAGTTTTTTCACTAAGTCAATACTTTTCGAGTTATTTGGTTTTTTTGTTGAAAAATGAACATATTCACTCGCAAATAACTCGAAAAGTATTGACTTAGTGAAAAAACTGTATAGAGCAAAAGTTGCTTAGGATTAATCAGTTTATCCAATTCTGGACTTATTTTAAAGGTATCTTTTTTCACCCCCGAAACGGGGTGAAACTCACCCCCAGGGTAAAAGCACACATCAGCACAATATCACTTGTCTTGTTTGACATGTTAGGCTATGTGCATGCCAGATTTCATGTCATTCCAAGTGGTTTTTTTTAATTTGGAGCAAAAACCGTGAGTAAACGTACTATGTATAAACGTTTATTTTTGCAATAATGTATTAATAACAAAGTCGGAACGTGGTTTGAGCTATGACGACTAGTGACAATCGATTTAGCGTATAAAAATACTATGAAGAAGGCTACAAACTTGCTTTAGATAACACATTTCGAGCTTTTCGGTGAATATAAACAATTATTTTGTTATTAACAAAATTTTGAGTAATCGTGACTAGTCGCATTCGATTCAGCGACCAAAAATACACCAGAGAAGACCTTAACACTGTCAATTTATTTACAGGGCTTCTAATAATTCCTGAAAAACACCTAATTTTACCATAATTTATTAATAACAATTAAACGTACCACATTTGGGCTTCCAGAACACTTCCATTGGATTCAGCGACCCAAAAAACCTATAATACCACCATCAAATCGCGGCGACTTAAAAGTGCCCACGGGACCCCCTATGTTGCGACTAGACTAGTAGTTAGTATCGGTTCTTCCCATTCTTTTAAGGACCTTCTCACTTGTGACCGCGTCGGTCCACGTTATTTTAAGAATTCTTCGATATAGCCACATCTCAAATGCTTCCAATTTTCGGCACATATCTTCGTTCAAGGTCCATGATTCAAGACCATAAATAAGGAAAAAGAAGACGTAGCATCGTAGCATTCTTACTTTTATACCAAGAGAAAGGTTGTGGCTCTTGAAAAAGGCCTCCATACATTTGAAGGTGGATCTAGCTTTTCCGATGCGCACTCGTATCTCTTGGTTGTTGGTCCATTCTTCATTTATTATGGTGCCGAGGTAGTTGTAGTGCGTCACTCTTTCTTCAGGGGTTTGGTTGATGTAGAGTTGAACTTCTGTTATCTTTTACTTGCTAATGATTATAAGATGTATTTACCTCCTATCCGCGACATAGTCTAGTTATGTCTAAACGAAATGTCTTGAAGGGTCCCTAGACGAGAAGAAGCAAGTGACCCTGTCTTATTCCTACCTTAACTCCTGAATACAATAATTGCAATATTAACAACAACCTTTACGGTAACGTTTCCTTTTCTTATTTTTGTTTTGTTTTATATTTTTGAAATGTATTTATTTAGATTTTAAAATATACTTATTGTGACTGGCTCAGTGGCGACCTGGCGACAGCCCATGCCAAAAAAAAATGATTATAAGCTTTGTCTTCTTTACGTTTATATTGAGTCCATATAGACTGTAATACGTGATTTTGTTCATGAGGACTTGTAGGTCTTCTAAGTTGTCCGCAAATACTATGGTGTCATCTGCATACCTGATGTTATTTAGCCGGTACCCGTTTAGTAGAATACCTTTTCAGTTTCGTGCAAAGCTTCGATAAATATTCTTTCATAGTAGAGATCGAAAATTATAGGGGACAAAATGCAGCCTTGCCTCACTCTACGCATGATTTTCACATATTCGGTGTATTCACCTTCAACTCTTAGGTTTACAGTGTGATTCTAGTAAAGGTTTCTAATTATTTTCAGATCTTCGTTGTTAATTCCTGTTTCTTTTAGTTTCATTGATTGCAGCGATATATTTTTCCCTAACTTCTGTTTGTGTATGTGCTTTGACTCAAAATAGGGAACTTGCATCAAATTTTAAATTCGAAAAAAATGGTATAAATCACAACAGAACATAATTTAGAACCTGTATCAAAAATAAAAAAAGTTTTGTTTGTCTTTGGTTTGACCCCTAAAGACGACTAAAAATTCAACTTATACCAGCCCCCCAAAACGCGTCGTGACGTCACAGGGTTGTATGTTTACATTCTACACCAATTGTATATATAATTTTAAATTAGACATTATAAACGTCAGTAGAAAATACAGTTATGTGAAGTTACAAAGGTTTTTGATCGTTTGAACTATTCATAGAAAATTTGTACTCTTACAAAATGGTTTTATTTTCAATAGTAAACATTCTTTCCTTTCCTTCAAAAACTGAATCAAACTGCAATCTCAACAAACTGGTATATTTTATTACAATGACATACGATAAATGTCATTAGAATATAAATATTTTTCCTTTATTCCCCGACGACGATCTGGCTAAATACCCAAGTAGGTGGAGGCCAATAAACTAAAGAAGAAGAAGAATATACGTAAATATAACCGTAAACTGAACCACATAGTCAAACTCTGTGACGTCACGGGTCGTTTGAACTATTTTAAGATAAAGAAGACTTTAAATTTGTACTTCTAAGTTATTATGAGTTTTTGAAGCGTGAAATTTTGGAAATCTCATTTTTATACAAAACTGAACATTATTATGTAATAAAAAAAATGTGCAAGTTCCCTAATATATCTGCGCCTTCATGTTCCGTTTTCACAAATTGCTCCAAAGATTTTGCCTAATAACTTTCTTTCAAAGATACATAGAAAGGATTCATTGGATTTAGTTATTTAGATACAATAAGTATTTTGATATGCCATAGTAGCCAAATTTTTGCAAGTAGGTATTATTTTATATGTTCAAAGTAACAGTAACGATTTTTTATTAGGTATAAAAATGATTTTTTTTAACTTTTTTTTTGGTGCACATTAAAAGTAAAAGTCTTCACCTTTTATACTGTAACTACTGTAACATTAGAATTACCATATCTTCATTATTTTATGTCTTATATTATTACAAAAAAATGACCTCTGGTATAAACAATTCAATTGAAAGCAAAGTTAATTTTTGCACAAGGCATTTAGAAAAAATGTTCTTTGCGGATTGCTTAAATTACTTCGATAATACGAGTGCTAAAAAACTAGCCGTGAAAGTGTTGTACATGTACTTTGTGAATAATTACAACTTTTACTATTTTTTAAAATAGTACGGTCAGTGGACCATAATCACTTTAAAAAGGTTTTTTTTTATTATTAGGTTCAAATATTCTACAAAATAAACAGTACTTGCATTAAGATAGCTATAAATTCACGCACAAAATGTATTGGTCATACTGGGCTTATTTATTATTAACTCTCACATGGACATTGCTTTAGTATCAAAATTGTCTGAAACATATTTTAAACAAATTTGGAAAAAGTAATAGGCTTTTCCATAAGTTTTACAGTTCGATAAGAGAGGGCGTTGTTACTAGCCTAATTTTTTTTTAAATAGGTACACTCTTATGAACGTATGTGAAGTTTCATTTCAATCTCAATCTGTCAATTCGTTCTGTATTTACAAGCCATAAAAATCAAGTATCATGCAGTGATTGAATTTTTATTTTTGGAAGGTTTAAAAGCAAAGGAAATTTATGAACGAATGTTCAGTAGAAAGTAGTACAGTAGAAAGATGGGTTGCTGAAATTAAAGGTGGTCTACAAGCCTTGAAGACGATCTACGTCAATGGTGCCCAAAAACGGTAACAACAAAATAAATTGAAGAAAAAAATAGAGGATAGAGGAGTAGGAGCTGAATATCATTGAATTGAATATTGGACTGAATATTTCACTAGTAGTGAAACAACTGTTCAAATCTGTTGGCAGTTGTCTTTACCACGCGTATATTGGACAACCACTAAACATAGCAAATAAACGTGCACAACAATTTTATTATATATACGAGTTTTAACCTTTTGAAGATCGAATATTGAAATATTGTTCGGATAAGCACAAATAAATTTGATATTTTTGGCATTGGAGACTTCCAAAGACAATTGCAAAATTCCCAACATTATCTCTTCCTATTATCGCTATGTTTGTAGTGCCTCTAACCTTCTTTTCTTCAAATTGTTACTGAATTCTGTTACCTGATGACCTTCCCCTTGTTTGGGATACAATATTTTATTCCTTTGATACAAAACATTGGCTATTTCTGACTTGAATGTCAGCAAATTTTTTAGATATTATTGATATGAGATAAGACCTGACAGTAAATATGCTTCGCCCATAAATTTATTGTACCGGGTGTCCCAATAAGAATGGCTCTCGGCCATATCTCAGGAACCGTTTATAGTAGAGCTTTGAAATAAAAAATTTTATAACAAAAGTTGCCTCAGGAAAAGCCTGGAAATTATTTTCATAATTGTGGGACCACCGCTAGAGGGCGTAATTGAATATCAAAAATTAAAAAATCTAAATTTTACAAAATTTTCCTAATGAAGGGGCACTGGAAATCCGATCGTCGTATTCTTCATAAAATTCTACGCATATTTGATTTGACAAGTTTAGGTCTACCTTTAGAAATAAGAGATGGGGGTGAGTGGGAACCTTGTTATGAAAAACTGGCTGTGAGTCCGGTTCTGCTTAATCAAATTTTGCAAACTTGGTCTTGTTGAAGACAGATCTTTTTTGTCAATGTAAAAGTTATGATTTCGAACCAACTTACTGAGTAATATGCCAGCTAGAAGGCGTTATTTAATTTTTTTCAGAAATCTAGTGTTCCTTGGAAAATATTAAATACAAACATGCATTTTTAATACCATATTACAAAATTAGATAAAATTAGCAACAGAATAGCGAAAACCGCATGTTAATAACTTTTTTCTATCTCGAGATATCTTACAAAACGTGTAAATTTAAAAACATAACTGTTACTGTCACCGGTAAACGAAATTCATTAAAAGTAGTGTGCTATGGAAACAACAAAGAAACATTTTCCAGCTGTCAACGTATATTAGGTCTTTTCAACGCTTCTCATTTGTTTCGAGCCTCGTTCATATCTCGTATATTAATATTATACACGGATTATACGGCATATGACAGAGGCTCGAAACAAATGAGAAGCGTTGAAAAGCCCTATTACAAAGAAATAAAAACAACTATTTAGTGATGACATAAACGTTCAAATTTTTGCCCATCATTTTCGTTGCAAACATTTACTCTTTCAAGAGTAGATTGAACAGCAGTCTCAATTTCTGCTCTCGATATGCTTTGAATGGCGTTTAGTATTCTCTGGATAATGTATTCTAGAGTAGTGTATGATGGGCAACAATTTGAATATTTAGGTCGTCACTAAGTAGTTCTTTTTGTTCTGTGTTATATTTAATTTTAATAGTATTGTTCCTCTTTATATTGTTGTTTTAATTAATTATATTTTTATACGTTGACATCTGGAAAATGTTATTTTTTTTCCACAGCACACTACTTTTCATTAACTTAGTTTACCGGTGATAGTAACAGTTATGTATAAAATTAACACGTTTCTCGAGATATCTTGAGATAGAAAAAAGATATCGACATGCGGTTTTCGCTATTCTATTGCTAATTTAATCTAATTTTATAAAGTATGACTAAAATGCATACTTGTATTTAATATTTTCCAAAGAAAACTAGATTTCTGAAAAAAATTAAATAACGCCTCCCAGCTGGCTTATTACTTATTAGGATGGTTTAAAATTATCACGCTTACATTGAAAAAAAAGATCTGTCTTCAACAAGACCCAGTTTTCAAAATTTGATTTAGCAGAACCGGACTTACAGCCATTTTTTCATAACAAGGTTCCCACTCACCCCCACCTCTTATTTGCAAAGGTAGAGTTAAATTTGTTAAATCAAATATGCGCAGAATTTGATGAAGAATACAATAATCGGATTTTCAGTGCCCCTTCATTAGGAAAATTTTGTAAAATTTAGATTTTTTTATTTTTGATATTCAATTACGCCCTCTAGCGGTGGACCCACAATTATGAAAATAATTTCCAGGCTTTTCCTAAGGCAACTTTTGTTATAAATTTTTTTATTTCAAAGCTCTACTATAAACGGTTCCTGAGATATGGCCGAGAGCCATTCTTATTGGGACACCCGGTACATTGAAATAATTTCTGGACAAGTTACTACCATTTTGCTTGTTGTTTTATCAAATATTTTTTTATGAGAGATGTAGGATGAACTGAAGAGCACGAGGATGCCAAGTAATTGGCTTGTTATCAAACCATTTTACTACCCTAGTTTACATCGTTCAATATCAGCCTATTTTTCATCGAAGCTTCCACGACGATTTTTCTTCATTTCTTTGTCTAAGATGAATATAGTTCTTTTGGATCTTGGAAGTCAAATAGTTCCTTGTCAGAAAATTACACACTTCTGCAGCAGAATAAATAACTGAGGGTATGAGAATCGATTGCCACAGAAAAAGGAATGATTTTAATTTTCTGGAATTATTTCAGACAATTTTAGTGTCCTTCATTAGCAAAATGTTAAATGTTCAGCTTGATTCATTAACTTATTGCAGACTCTGGTTTAATAATGTGTTGAGGATCCACGATTTCCTGTGTACTCATTGATACGCCTGGGCATCGTTCTAATAATGCGGTATATATCCTGTTGGGATATCTCATTCCAGGCTACTGCAACTTCGCGACTAAGAGCTGCTAAAGCTTTGGAGGATGTTGCAAATTCAAGAGCCTGAGACCATGGGCGCCCATATAAAAAATTTCAGGGGGGGGGGCAGACGTGAAGATATTGCACATTATATTTTGTATACCATGTCCCAGACAGGTCAATCTTACTGACCAAGGTAAATGGTTGATGTATTGTTGATCTATGAATGCTAATGATTCTCTGGCAACATGCGATCTGAGATTATCTTGTTGAAAAATCGGATTTTGGATGGTGTTTAAGTATAGAATAAGATGAGGCTCCACTACTTCCTCAATATAGCGTCGGGCTGTTATTCTGCCTCTGATGAAAATTAATATGATGGACCGATGACCTCAAAGGAATTGTGACCAATTGGATAGCAGAGGGGCAGAACAGAAAAGATGGAAGTATCTGGAGGAGGCCTATGTTCAGCAATGAACAAATCAGGCCTAATTGATGATAATGATGATCATTTTACCATCCATCTTCTTTATCTCAACATTACCTCCTATTTACATCTAAATTGATATCTTGTGGTAATTCCTTGTTCGGATGATCATACTTTTAATGTTCCCTTTTTGTCTTCTAAGTTTTAAACCTTCTTCTTCGAGAACCTGTCTTCCTTGTTAAAATGTTTATTATTTTGTTTGTTTAAAAAACATTGCACAAAAATGTATTTAAAATATCCAAGATATGTATTATGATGAGCACAAGTCTATGTGAGACAGAAATTATAAAAAAAATAAAAGTAGAAGATGAACTAGCTGACCCAATTGAAGATGGCAGTGGGATAAGACAGGGGGATTCCCTGAGTCCTCTTTTGTTCAACCTGATCATGGATGAAATAATAAAAAAGTAAGAACTAAAAGAGGATACCAAATTGGAGAAAAACAACTTAAAATATTCTGCAGTGCAGAGGATGCAACACCAATCTCTCAAAGTGAAGATGATTTACAACGTATGCTGCACCAATTTAATATAACGGCCAGAAAATTTAACATGTTACTTTCCCCAAAAAAGACAAAATGCCTGGTTATAACAGCAAATCCAATAAGATGTAAATTAGAGCTGGAGGGTCAGATAATAGAACAAGTGGTGGAGTTTAAGTATCTAGGCCTCACAGTATTCAGCTACGGAAAGCTCGAAACAGAAGTGGAAGATCAAGTGAATACAGCAAACAGCGCCGCAGGTTGCCTGAATAAAACAAAATGGAAAAATAAAAATATCGGAAAAGAATATAATACAAAGCAGTCAATAATATACGTGGAATAAATACGACCTGACACAGAGAGGACAAAGAGATTGCTAGAAACAGCAGAGATGAAAACCCTTCGAAAAGTCGATGGTGAGACACTATGGGATAGAGCTATAAGTACATATTATACAGGACGGAGATGCAAGGTCGATAACGTTAATAACTGGGTAAGAAACAGAAGAGTAGAATGGAATGCGCACATAAGCCGAATGACAACAAATAGAGTATACACCAGGGAAATAAAAATATACCATGTTCGGGACACTTGAGCAACCAGGTTGCAAATGGGTTTTTTGGGTACTATATATCATATACCTAATACATTATAAATACAAAAATGCCCGTCAGAGTTTGGACGAGAAATTTAGTTATTAACAAATAAGGGTCAAAAATGAGAGTTTTTTCGTTTAAATCGCTACAGGTAAAAATAGGGTAATTAAACGTCTTATTTATAACATTTTTCTTTTAGTAGATGAGCCACGGTTTAAAATAGCGTTTTTGAATTTTGGTCCGATTATTTGTTGCTTCGGATATTGCAAAATAAAACTAAAATTTCGAAAATAAAAAATTTGCTGTAACTTTTGCGAAAATGAATTAAGGACTTTCATATTGCATGAAAAGTTGAGTCAAATAGTTCATACAATGTACAAAAAATTTTAAGACGATGCGTCAATTAGTTTAAATTTTATTCAATTTATTTATCCCAAAGAGCTTTTTTTCGCAATGTTATTGTTCACAAAATAATAATGATACAGCAATTCTGTGAAAACAACATGAAAGAAGAATAATCATGTTTTCAACGCATTTAAAAAAATCATTAAAAAGTCATTTTTATCACTCAGAAAACGTTTTACTAAAATAGATACATTTTTGGCTTATAAACAATTAGAATAACTTTGTTAAGGTTGACTGTAAGCTAAAACTACGATGGGATTTGAAAAGCTGGTATTTTTACACGAATTAAAAAAACTTTTCGCGTAGGTTAATTACGGTCAAAGTTAGCCACTTTTTTTTATTTAATTGACGGCTACTTTGTTTATAACAATTAAGCAACCTAACTAGAGACATTTTGAAGTTGAAGATATATAGGAGTGTGTGTAAAAGTTTGAGTAAACTTTGAACCTCAACAGAGTGGTTAATAAAGCTTTAAAAATGGCGTCCGAACGGAATTAATTCGTGGTCGGTGGAGGGGAATTACTAAAATACGTGCACTCAAAAAATGAAACTGATTCTGCAAACATATGCTGCGATTAATATCGCTGGAACCTGTTGATGGATTTTGATCATAATTTTTTTAATTTGTATGTACTCGTAGTCTTATAGAGTACGTTATGTACACACAACCCCACCTAACATCACAAAATGTTAGAAGGGAACTCCCCTTATCACTCACGGATATGAAAAATAGATTACGACCAATTTCAAGACTTACCGAATATACATATATAATTTCATAAAAATCGGCCAAGCGGTCTCGGAGGAGTATGGAAACTAACACTGTGACAGGAGAATTTTATAGATATAAATATATAGATGGCTATTAACAAATAGGGGTTGGTGATAGAAGGGTGAAAATCAAGGTTTGTATGTACTTTTTAATTCTACATCATATAAAATTAAGGTAGATAATTTTGTCCAAAAAAATAAAAAAAAACATGGGTATAAAAATAGATTAAAACCTCTTCAACGTCCTACAGGATAAACGTGTAAAATTTTATAAAAATCGGCCAAGCCGTTTCGGAGTAGTATGGTAACTAACACTGTTACAGGAAAATTTGATGTATATAGAAGTAACTGCTAATTAAATAATAAAAGTGGCTAACTTTGAACCAAATGAACCCAGGCAAAAAGTTTTTTTTCTGAAAATTCGTATAAAAATACCAGCTTTTGAAATCCTAAAGTAGATTTACTCTATAGTCAATATTAACAAAATTATTCAAATTGTTTAGAAGCCAAAAATTACTCTATTTTACTCTTTTTTTGGAGTGATAAAAACGACTGTTTAATGATTTTTTTCAATACTTTAAAAATATAACTATTATTCTTGCATGTGGTTTCCACAGAATTGCTATGCCATTATTAATTTCTGAACAGTAACATTGCGAGAAAAAGCTCTTTGGGATAAACAAATTGAATAAATCCACGAGGAAAAATTTCCTGTAGTTAGCTGTATATCATTACAAAAACATAAATTCCTTTATAAAAGGTATATTAGTTAAAATCCCTATACAGGGCTATATCAAAGACATAACTAGTTTTCAATCGGTTGACCGATCATCATCAGTGTAATCTTAGAATCTAACATGCTAACCACCAAAGTAAAAAATATTTGGGTATAAACCCTTTATAATTGATCCGTCATAGGAACATATGAAAAAGATGTGATTTATAACATGGATGTATAAAATATCCAATGTTTTACGCCCGAGGTACCAATGAGCTCAATTTGACTAGTTCACATCATGGCTGTATGGAAGCAAGTGATTTTGATAACGGAAATTCTGAATGATTGAATAAAATTTAAACTAATTGGCGAATCGTCTTAAAATTTTTTGTTTATTATATGGAATGTTTGACTCAACTTTTCGTGCAATATGAAAGTCTTAAGGCCATTTTCGCAAAAGTTACAGCACATTTTTTATTTTTGAAATTTTAGTCTTATTTTGCACTTTCCGAAACAAAAAAGGATCCGACCAAAATTCAAAAAGTGCCATTTTAAACCTTGGCTCATCTACAAAAAGAAGAATATTATAAATAAGATAATTAATTACCATATTTTTACCTGTAGCAATTTAAACGAAAAAACTGCCATTTTTGACCCTAATTTGTTAATAACTAAGTTTCTCGTCCGAACTGTGACGGGAATTTTTGTATTTATAATGTACCTATTAGGTATATAGTACCCAAAAAATCCATTTGCAACCTGGCTGCTCAAGTGTCCCGACAAAAACCTTATTTCTCTGGACTAGTAGTAAGGACGGCGAGAGGCGGTTCTACAATAGGAAAAATATCAGTGAGAAAACCACGAAAACGATGGAATGGCAACTTACTGGAGGCACATTGAAAAACCAGACGGTGTCATGTCTTTACAAAAAGAAGAAGTCACTTGAAGATATTTAGTTCCAATGTATCTAAATAGTATTGAGTTCGTGTGTTAATGATGAATAAAGATCTACTAGACATTATGGTTAAATCGTTGTGCAATATATTTTTAATGGTTCTTTTGTATTCGAAATTTTACTTAATGCTTCATTTTTAAAGTGTCTTAAACGTGATGTTTTGTCTGTCCAATTTTGCTTATACATATTATATTTTGTGTCAAAGATATTAATTTCTAAAAACAACTTCGTGAAATACCTTATTGTATATTTTTACATTTAATATTTCCTTGTAAATTTCAATTAATATTTCATAGCATACATTACAAATAATACAGTCATGAAGTGTTGGCGGATAATAAAGATTTTATCAGAAATCCAATTAAAAATTGGACATGCTGCCAATTTTATCGAAAATTTTTGAGGTAATAAAATCAATATAAGAGTAAATCCACATGACTTGTCAGGATATGGCAAGGCTGGCCTAAAAGTCGAATAAACACAAATTTATTTTTAGCGCAACTATTTTGATCTAAAACATTTTTGGAATTATTTCGTTACTATGGTATCATCGAAATTTCAACGGTGAACGAGAGTGCGCGGGATTGAAATACTTGAGAAGATTTATGCTTGGTGATTGAGATGCAATGATTTTTTAATGTGGTTTGAACTACATAATACTTTAAAATATGTATGAAACTATTATAATTGGGACATAATAACACAAACAAAATACGCGTAATACCGAGAGAAACAAAATTTAAAAATTTTTAATATACTTAAAATAAATTATTATAATTTATATAAATATGCTTTCTGTGGTTTTCCGGGTTTGACTCCGCGTTGAATAATTTTGGTTTTTAGAAAAACCATTATTTTGACGACGTTTCGGCAAGATCTCACTTGCCATTGTCAAGTCAGGCAGTTCCGCTTCTCGCTGCTGCTTGATTACTTCGATAGTCTTGACTACATAGATTCTTACACTTTTTCCGGTCCTTTGCTTGATCTTTCCAGTTTATTTCTCCCATTTCTTCTATGTTAGTCTGGACGGCGTCAAACCACTTCTTTCGTGGCCCTTCTCTTGTTTTCCTGATCGCAAAATTCATATGACGTTTCTTTCTTGTGGCATTCGTGAAACCTGTCCCAATTATCTAATTCCCTGTGCCTTGATTTTCTGTGTTATTTGTAGTCTCCCATACATCTCCATTAGCTCCTGGTTTGTTCTTCTACGCTATTCCCCGTTAGCCTCCTTTATACCACCAAAAACTTTTCTCAAGATTTTCCTCTCCCAAATTTCTAGCTTTTTTTATTCTTTCTGCTTCATTGTCCAAGTTTCACATGCCTACAATACTATTGGTCTCACTATTGACTACACTATGACTATAACACTATTGGTTTCACTATATACGTTCTTATCTTATCTGCGCTGGGCACGTTTTTTGCCTTCAACAGTACGTTATTCATAAAAATATCACACGGAAAAAAATCCTGTACTGGCTGTATACCATAAATCACGAAAAATAAAAACCTTATCATGTAAAAGGTATATTTAAAATCCCTGAAAAGGGCTGTATCACAACAAAACGTTTTCGGAATCAATATTCCATCATCAGTGTTATCACAGGTTTACATGCTTTAAGCCACCAAAATGTACGGGTAAAAACCTTTAAATTGATTTTAAACAGTTGGGGTTACATTATATGTATTATCCGATTTTAAAGGATGTTAAACATATTTCCAGATTAACCCCTGACATCACATGACATCAACTCAGTCACCTAAACTCTGCCATGTAAGGTTCTACCTACAATTTCCCAACCAATATGGTTGATGTCATGTGATGCCAGGGGTTAATCTGGATATATTTTTAACATCCTTTAAAATCGGATAATATAACGTAACCCCAACTGTTTAAAATCAATTTAAGGGTTTTTACTTGTACATTTTGGTTGCTTAAAGCATGTAAACCTGTGATAACACTGATGATGGAATATTGATTTCGAAAACGTTTTGTTGTGATACAGCCCTTTTCAGGGATTTTAAATATACCTTTTACAAGATAAGGTTTTTATTTCTCTATTATTCTTCTTTAGAGTGATCCATTTATATTCTTGTGCATTTTCCCCTCTCATTTATACTTGGTTTTTTCTTGATTTATCGTTAGGCCATATTTTCTATCTTCTTCTTCAAATTTTGTGAACATTTTTCGAAGTTCTATTCTTGAATGTGTTAAGGCACGTATCGACTGTGTTCGTGAACCTCTAGCGCTCCGCGTTCTCTGCAACTACTCCAATGGATACGGCATGCGCTCCTCTACATATAAACCGTCACCGATTGGAGCGCTGAGGCGGAGCGCGCACCGTTGCACGGTCCGGGAGCGCGAAGGTATCCACTATGTGGAGCAGTTGTAGGAGCGCGGAGCGCAAGAGGAGCGTGAACATAGTGGATACATGCCTTTAGAAACACCAAGTCATCTGCGAAATGTATGCACTATTGTGTTTTGTGCAGAATCGTGCCGCTTGTCCTAGATCATGGCGCCTTTAATGATTGTTTCTACAATATGTAGTACTAGGGTAAATAAGTCTTTTGTTGCTGTTTTAATCCTCTGTTGACGTTAAACTGTTTTGAAAAAATCACCGAGCCGCAAGCCCTTATCCCTTGCCGTACTGCTCCCCCATAGGCCGATCAGACGCCCGCATATTCCAGTCTAAGCGCCAGATTCATATTTAGAATTTTATACTGACGCGTTAGCTTTTTTTGTTTTTCCGATGACCTGGCTAGGGCTTGAACTCGCATACATCACGGCGAAGTGAAGTGCTGTTAGCCGCTCGTCGCACTGAGCTTTCCTATCCGATCGACTTAATTCGCTACCCTAAAAAAATATACTGGTCTGATTTTATGACACATGTATTTTCTATTAAATATATTGCGCCATTTCTGTGCGTGCCATAAAGCTAGACATTACGGCGTTGGCATAAAGTATGAAACTAAGTAAATATTGAAACAAAAAAGACGCGATTCATGAAGTATATGAAATACCCTTGCAAGTCGCATTATTTTCACTTATTTATAATGTAGATGGGACATTTTTAGTCCAACCAATGTTTGGTTTTGTGGCTATTTTGCAAGGACACGGAGTTCACTGATGATGGACTGATAAGTCCGAAAACGTTCGTTCTGAAGAATGAATGTACTTTTTGGATTTTTTAGAATTTTTAATATTGTTCTGAAGCTATTTCTTTGTGGCATTTATGTAATTAACTATTCTAATTGGGAAATAAGCCACAATTTAACTTGAAAAAATGATTTCATTGACGTTTCGATTTCTACCTCGGACGTCGTTTTATTATTTCATTAATATTTTGTATTTTGATAACGACGTCCGATGTGGCCGTCGAACTGTCAATAAAATAATTTTTTCAAGATAAATTGCGGCTTATTTCCCAATTAGAATAGTTAATTTAGAATTTTTATTCTTAATTAAATTTTATACCAACTACATAAGGGAGTTTTTACTTGACGTAAAAAGTTACTTAACTAAATGGTATACAGCCAACTCTCGGGAACCATCCCGTTTTGTTTTTATTTTTATTTTTTTATATTTTTTAGTACCTCAAAAACCGAATTTGTTAATTTTTCGGTGTGTTTCCTGCATTTCGGTTCCAAATTTTGGTGGGAGCTAAACGTGTGAGATGATATACAGAGTGAGTTTTATGTATGGAAACACTCAATTATCTCCGAAACGGCTTGCACGATTTTTATAGATTTTGGTGAGTAAAGGTTTTCTAAGGCGGCCGATATTACAGTAGTAATTACATTGTTGTCACATTTTCCGTTTTTCTGGAAATCTAATAAACTTTCTTATTTCAAACGAAATACCCTGTATATTTTTTCCGTTTTGAAGTCCTAAAGAAATACTGATTATTTTTCATGTTATATTCCCTATACCTAAATGCCATAATTTCGGAGTTATTGCTACATTAAAAAAAAATTAAACAAATTATAAAAATTAATTTCTTCGGCTCGGGTAAATAATACTTTGGTTCTTTGGATCATTGGAAACAAAAAAGATTTTTTATAATTTTTCTATAAAATTAATCGTTTCCGAGTTATAAACAATTTAAAACTGAAAAAAATCGAACAATGACGATTTTCAAGGTTCAAAAACACAAATAAAAATATAATTTTAGAAATTATGAAGTACCTAAATTCAAGCTCAGCCCTTTTTCTAAGAGCTCGCCATAAGAGTTTTGGGCAAGTTTTATTCTAAAACATCGCTTTTTAATTGGTTAATAAAGCGCATATGAGAGGGCGGGCGATCGGGCTAATAAAAAACAAGTTTAAATTACTTATCGGTATCTGATAAAATAAGACTTGAACTTGAATTTGGGTATTATGTAGTTTCAAAAATAATAATTTTTATTTGTTTTTGAACCTTGAAAATTGTCATTATTCGATTTTTTTTTTTTCAGTTATAAATTGTTTATAACTCGGAAACGACTAATTTTATAGAAAAATTACAAATAATCTTTTTTGTTCCCAATGGTCCAAAGAACCTAAAATAATATTTACCTGAGCCGAAAAAATTGATTTTTATAATTTGTTTAATTTTTTTTTAATAAATGTAGCAATAACTCCGAAATTATGGCATTTAGGTATAGGGAATATAACATGAAAAATAATCAGTATTACTTTAGAACTCCAAAACGCAAAAAATATACAGGGTATTATATTTGAAATAAGAAAGTTCATTAGATTTGCAGAAAAACGGAAAATCTGACAACAATGTAATTGCCACTATAATATCGGCCGCCTTAGAAAACCCTTACCCACCAAAATCTATAAAAATCGTGTAAGCCGTTTCCGAGATAATTGAGTATTTCCATACATAAAACTCACTCTGTATATAGAATCCCCTTGTTTACATCCCCAAAACTTTTATACTGCTAGATTATGTAACTATATAATTAAGACCTTTTTCATTGTTTAAACTGCTTTAGATTTATATTGGTATAAATAACAGGAATTCAAGTATATATTATTTTAGATGGTATTTAATGGAATATTTACAATTTACGATAAATTTACTAAGCAATCGTATTAATCTACAAATTTTTAGGATACACTGTCTATAATTAATATATCCATATATAAACATATATTTATATTGTCTCTAAATGACTAAATTGTAACTTTATTTTAAAATTATTTATAAACTATTTTTTCCTAGTTTTCTTTAATCCTATGTTGATAAAATTATATTAACATTTTTTTCATTTATTTGTTGATATTTAGCTTCAATATAATGCTAATAGTCCAGTGAAATTTAATTTAGTTAGTTGTAGGTTTATGAAAAGTGCAGCATAATATTTACAAATTTGATATATTTTAGGAACAAAGCCTATAGTTCTTTTGTAGAACTTGTATTATTTGTTTCTTTGAAAATGTTATTATTTTTTTGCTACCCCGTCATTATATTGGGAAAATGTATTTATTTATTTATTTAGCGTATGACGTACAATAAAAACACATAATTAAAAACACTCGAAAACGTTAAGTGGAGTACTACAACCTAACATCTAGGGCCGGTTGTTCGAACGCTAATCAAGAAGTTCATTATAATCAATCAGTTTATTGTAATCAATTTTCTCGATGGGAATCAAATCGATACATCAAAAATACATGTAAAACACTAATCATTCATTGATTGTAGGTAAAGCAGTAATTAAAATATAGCCGCAGCTTAATCAATGATTGTAGGTAAAGCAGTAATTAAAATATAGCCGCAGCTGTTAAATTATTAAAAATTGCTTATAATTATTATTATTGATTTGTAAGTAAAAACAAGAAATTAACATCAGAAAGAGTTTAATTATGGTTTAGTTTAGATTAAATCCAAAATAATAAAATAAATCAATCAACAATGTCAACATAACCTCAAAATGTGACATCTGTCAGAAGTACGCTTAATCAAATATAATTGTAATTAAATATTTGATAATGATCATTTTTAATTAGCGTTCGAACAACTGGTCCTTAATGTATTAATCTAAACTATTTTCGGTCGCATTCAGGAACTCATCAAAAACTTCAGGGAACGTCCTTCGGAGAGATTCTTTAACAATGTGACAGACAGTCTGTCGTTGCGCACCAGTCACACTCAGGAGTAATACTTTTCCACATATCGCTGCTTGTTCTTATTCTGTTCAGCGTTGTTCATGTGTTCAAAGCCTGGCGGTTTCTGATCGATACAGGCCATTTGGCGTACTTCCTGTGGTGAGTCGCTCTCCCATTGTCTTCTCTCTTCTTGGCGAGGCTGAAATGTTTCTGATGTAAGATAGCAAGATTGTCATGGTGGATGGGTAGTTACTGGTTAACCTGGATTTTTCTATATTATCTGAGAAGAGAATGACTTCTTCGTTGTTTCGGCGGTGGGATGTGAGTCAGAATGGGCACGCCAATATTTCACTTGTTCTAATTGTACCTGAGATCATTCTCATTGTCTGGTTTAATTGGGTGTCAACAATCTTCGTGTGTTTGCCATTGAGCAATACCGGGGAAGAATATATTCAGCTACCGAGTATAGAAGTCCCAAAGCGGATGATCTGAGTACGTATGTTGAGGAACCCCATGTGATGCCACATAGCTCTTGGATTATATTATTTCGCTTTTTTATTTTTGTTGCTGTTCTTTGTAGGTGTTCTTTAACATCAAGTTCTCTTAAGAGTTACTCCAAGATATTTTGGTGTTCAATTAGGAGTCAGTAGTCTGTTTTCAAAGTAAACGGTGAGTTATTTGTTGGCTTGTGCATTATTTAGATGGAAACAGCACATTTCGGTTTTCGTTGCATTTGGCAGTAGCTTTCATTTGCGGAAGTACTCTTCCATGATGTCAAGGTCATCCGTTAGTATTCTTTCTGTAACATCCATGTTATTATGTTTTGGTTCAATGGCCCAATCGTCATCATAGCCAAATTTCTGCCAAGTTATTCTAGGCAAGTCGCGATATTAAACAGTAAGGATACCAAGACAGATCCTTGCCGCAGTCCAATGCTGATCTTAATTTTTTTAGTTCTTAAAAGAACACTTTTAAAATTGCCCATCTGATCATTCACGGAAAGATCAAAAATAAACGTGGTCCTAGTAAAAGAAGAACATCATGGCTGAAAAATCTAAGACAATGGTATTCAAAATCGACTACAATTATTATTCAGAGCTGCCGTAAATAAAACCACGATAGCGAATATGATAGCCAACATGATATCCAACGATTGATAACGGTCATTGAATTAGAAGAAGAAGAAGTCGATATTACTGCGAGACAGAAAGAAACAAGAATGGGTGAGAAACGAAAGCGAAACAACAGACACTGGCGAACACGTAAAACTAAAATAGAAATGAGCTTGACATAACAAACATAACAAGATATGAAGATGTAACAAGGAGTAGGACAATGCAAAAAATTATGGTTGACAAATAAGATGTAGCGAAGGTATTAGAAAACTAGAGATCCAACGTGGAAAAATCAAACTGAAAACAATGATACAAAGAGATGAATGAAGAGGTATATTCCTAACATGAATAGATTATGGGCTATAGATAGACCGTTAAATATACACTAAGCATCAAAATTAACGCACCACCTTAAAAATGGGACGTTTTTGATGTCTCGTATTTCCTAAACCTGTCGTCCGATTTGAGTGATTTTTTTAGTATATTATAGCTTTATTCTTCAAGAATATCGATGTAATAATATTATTGCTAAACTGGTAAGTGTCATTGTATACCGGGTGTAACAATGATAGTGTGTTTTTTCTTCAAAGTTTGGAACACAGTGTGGAATATTCTAGCATATATAGAATATTTAAATTAAAACTCAACTATAGCCCTAGGCCTTCTTAACATTTTGCTTTTTGACTCATTCGCTTATGTATGATAATAAAAAAGTTAGGTACATTAACAACTAGCCATGTTATTCATCAATACAGGGTGTTTCTAAATAAGTTCGACAAACAAGGGGTAATTCTGCATGAAAAAATAATGACCGTTTGCTTTATAAACATATGTCCACAAATGCTTCGTTCCCGAGATACGGGATGTTGAATTTTTTCTTACAAACTGACGATTTATTTATTGCTCTAAAATCGGTTGAGATATGCAAATGAAATTTGATAGGTTTTAAGAGATAGTTATTGCTCATTTTTGACATACAACTAAGAATTTTTTATTCGCCATTGGCGTGCATACGGGATATATCTAAAATGTTTATACCCGTATGCACGCCAATGGTGAGTATAACATTCTTAATTGTATGTCAAAAAATGCGCAATAACTACCTCTTAAAACCTACCAGATTTGATTTGCATATCTCAACTGGTTTTAGAGCAATAAATAAATCGTCAGTTTGTAAGAAAAAATTCAACATCCCGTATCTCGGAAACGAAGCATTTGTGGACACATGTTTATCAAGCAAACGGTCATTATTTTTTCATACAAAATTATCCCTTAAGATTTTGTCGCACTTATTTAGAAACACCCTGTATTGATGAATAACATGGCTAGTTTTTAAAGTACCTAACTTTTTTATTATCAAACATAAACGAATGAATCAAAAAGCAAAATGTTAAGAAAGCCTAAGGCTATAGTTGAGTTTTAAATTATTACATCGATATTCTTGAATAATAAAGCTATAATATACTAAAAAAATCACTCAAATCGGACAGCAGGTTTAGGAAATACGAGACATAAAAAATGACCCATTTTTAAGGTGGTGCGTTAATTTTGATTCTCAGTTTATTGTGTAGTAACACACCTTCAGAAGCATATAAAAAGTGTCCCAAAATTCACAAAAGATTTGAATTTGCCGCCATTTGAGCAGTAGTGTTTGAAATAAAAAAACAGTTTGATAGCTTATAATTTAAGGTTAGTAAAAATGGAGCGTTACAAAAGAGAACAACGCATTTTCATTGTTAAACAATATTTTAAAAAATTTGGCGACCATAGTTCGAAAATTTCGTAGAAAATATGGTCGGAATATTGATTTAACTTCGTCAACTGTGAAGAGAATCATTGAAAATGCAGGAAGACTTGATCAATTGGTGATGCCAAATATTCTTCTAGTCGTCCAAAAAGAAGCAGCTCAAATGTATGTCAATAACGAAACAGTGCGTGGTAGAGAATGTTGGTAAAAGTCCAGGAACATCAATTGACCGTCGGGACAAGAATTGCAAATTTCAAGAAGCTCTCTAGCTAGAGCGTGTACTCACTGAAGATCTGCATCTCCATGCTTACAAAGTTCAATTGACACAAGAACTGAAACCTAATGATGATGCACGGCGAAGAGATTTCGTTGAATTGATTATTGTTCAGCAAGTGGATGCTGATTTTTCGATCATCTTAAGTGATGAAGAACATTTTCACCTTGATGGCTTTGTTAATATCAGAATTCTCCCTTAGATGGTGTGATTTAACACCATTGGATTTCCTTTTATGAGATTTTTTTAGTGAGTGCATGTGTGTCATAAATGCCACAATTATAGAACTATTTCTCTTATATCACATACTAGTAAAATAATGCTACATATATTCAATGAGAGACTAAAAAATACCTTCAAAGAGAAATTCCACATGAGCAAACTGGATTTACCAAAGGTAGAGGTATTCGAGAACACCTGTTGAATATAAGACAGATAATCGAAGAATCTAGAGAATTCAGTATTCCACTGTACATATGCTTTATAGATTATCGTAAGGCGTTCGACAGGGTCAAGTGGAGATACCTATGGAGAATACTAAAAGAAGTAGGCGTACCCCAACACCTTATTTCGCTTATAACTGAACTGAAGTATACGAACACACTACTGGATCAGTTAAAGTGCTTGACACACTTTCAAACGAATTTCATCCAGAACGGGATGTCAGACAGGGATGTATACTATCTCCACAATTATTCAATATATATGGAGAGCATATTATGAGAAGAGCACTTGAAGGATGGGAAAAAGGCATCTCAATAAATGGTCTAAAATAAACAACCTACGTTTCGCAGATGACACAGCCCTTTTTGCAAATAGTCAAGCAGAGCTGATTGATCTTATACAACTGGTTGAAAACGAAAGTCAAATATTTGGTGTGCAATTAAACATATCAAAGACAAAGATCATGATAGTGGATAGACTACATAACAATCATTCACACATAACAATTGATCGGTTTGAGGTTGTGAGCTCATATTTATATCTGGGATCATTAATCACAAACACAGGGTCACTACAGGAAGAAATAAAATGTAGATGTGATATAGCAAAAGTCGCAACTGCTTAATATTCCCAATACTGACCTACGGATGTGAATCTTGGACCCTGAGAAATTCGGAAAGAAGAAAGATAGACGCCACTGAAATGTTCTGTTGGAGACGAATGCTACGAATTCCTTGGACCGACCATAAAACAAATAATTCAATTTTAAGAGAGCTAAAAGTTAGCCAACGACTCTCCAGTAAAGTCCATCTCCAACAATTAAAATACTTTGGACATGTTATGAGAGCAAACACAGAAAACATGGAAAGACTTATTATACAAGGAAAGGTGGAATGCCGAAGATCACGAGGAAGATCCCCAACAAGATGGATCGATCAAATTACAGGAATATGCAAAAGACCTATGCATGAGTTACAAGAAATGAGCACAAACAGAGATCTTTGGAGACGGACAATACACGACATCATATCGACCACTACACTCCCTCCGGGGGGTCAGGATTGAAGAGAGAGAGTGTGTCATCAAAGCCGTGGAGGTCATTTGATTGATATGCTATACCATACATGACCCTATCATATTTACTTTCTTCTTCTCTTTCTTCAGCCTGTTTGCATCCACTCCTGGACAAAGGTCTCCTCATGAGTTCTCCATTCTTCTCTGCTTTTTGCTTTGATGTCGTGTAGCCATCGTTTTGATTAAACAGTAATGAGAGAAAATAAGAACTTAGTACTAATGCAATCCCAATGGTACATCAAATTTATTAGTCTCTCATATATTTGTCCTTACACTCTTTTTACATCTTTTTGATGCACGAGTATTTACTGTAGTTTACTCCATTGAGCAAGCAATAGTAAAGAGTTGGATGCTACAGCTCCCGGAGCGAACCATAGCCGGTGAGAGAAACCCTGTCTGCGTAAAGATTAGGTGGGTGTACGACCGACGAGAGCGTTTGACACCGGCCATGGTTCGCTCCGGAAGCTGTAGGTACTGTATTTCCGCTTTTGATCATTGTTGGTGGTTTTGTAGGGTTCGATCGTCGTTGTTAATATATACGGGTTATCATGTTACGGGTAAAGTTAGGTAAACGGGTAATCCTAGGATTACCCGGGTAAAGTACGAAGTACCCGCGAGGTATCGGTAATATCCGATAGTAAGTCCGAAATATAACTTAAATAGTTCAAATTTCGGGCTTTACTCGGGTAAAACACATTCTAGCTGCTGCCTCGTGGTTAAATGCTTAATTGGATATAGCTATATGTACTTACTATGATGTACTATGGTTTCTATAGTACACTACTTGTCATAGTAATGGCAAGGCCGTAACTGTTTGAAAAAATATCTTAATTTAAGAAAAAAAAAACGCATTTTACAAAAGTAAGGAAAGTAAGACTATAAATACTGCAGAAATAAAAATTAAAACATGACAAGCTGCTGTGGAATTTGGAGTTACAAATATTTCCGCCAGTTTTATGCATTTATTTTACCAAAACCTGGCGGGTACTTCGTACTTTACCTGGGTAATCCTAGAATTACCCGTTTATCTAACTTTACCTGTTGTAACCTAATGTATATTACATATTTCATACTGACGCACAATTATTTTAATATAAAAGCATCTTTAGAGCGGTAGTTTTACCAATTGCTTCCCCTTTTTATAATAAGAAAATATCCTTATACGGCTTATTTGTTTTATCGTAATGATTTTATGTAACAGCAAGTATTAAAATGAATAACAAAATAAAGCAATTCAAAATTTTATGCTGTAAATATTACTATTTTAGACTAAACAGAAAACTTTAATATGTATATTAAACAATGAAATATGTATGTAATTTATACAACTATCTTCAAACTTGTATGTTTTCCTTGTGTATGTAATCCTGGTCTATTCACTTCATATATTTAGTATTATGCTTCATTTATGTGTAGTCTTTTCACTTTTGCCTTTGCTTCTAGTTTTTTTTATTACTGCCTTTAATTCTTATTTGCTACTAGTTAGCACTACAATATTGTGAACGTATGCTAGACACTTTATGTTGGTATTTGAATCATGATCTCTAATTTCTTCTTTTCTTATGATCTCTTAATAATCATATTTAACAACAGAGATGATAGTAAGTCTCCTTTTAACACCCATTCATATTCCTTTTCAGTTTCTTTTCCATATATTATGTTGACTCTGTTTTTTTGACTCAGTTTTGTCATTTTTATCAACTTTTAACTAATTCATATTTTCTTTAGTGCCTTTATATATTTCTTTTCTTTTCACTCTGTCAAAAGTTTTCTTAAAATCAATAACTAGAAAATATGGTTTACTGTGCTACGTAAGGATATTAAAAGAGGAAATTAAAATAGCATAAAAAACAGCAAAAATGTCAAAGCAATAGGTCCAGACCAAATCCCAGTAGAACGCTTAAAATGCATAAATGATGAAACCTTAGAAATTATAGTAGACTTATTTACCACAGTGTAAAGATTCGGATACCGAAACCATAGTTATTCTCCACCTTTTGTGCTCCATATTTTGTGCTTTTGTGACTGCTGTGAATACAGAACAATATCATTAGTAAGTCATGTTCTTAAAATTATTCTTGAAGATATGAACATACATGGTCGTATAAATAAAAAACTGGAAGAAGGAATAGATAAGTCAGACATTCTAAAGACAAAAAACATAGATAAAAGGGACTTACGAATAATAACAAACCTTCTGGAGACAAAGAGCACAAATTGTAATAGATAACGAAACCAGTTCTAGTTGGCACAAGAATTCGAGCTAGAATCTCAAACGCGAAGAAGGATAGAAGTACCAAAACAACGCGCCTTAATATTGGACTCCTCAAAAATCCGCAAACGGTAGAAAGGTTTCAAAACTATATCGAAACTAACTGCATAATTAATGAGAATCTAACAATCAGCGAACAATGGGAAATTCTTAAAAGTAATATTAAAGACGCAGAAAATAATATTCTAGGGTCAGAAAAACCACCATCACGCAATGACTGGTTCGATGCTGAGTGTGATGAAATTGCAAGAAGAAAGAACGATGCATATAAACAGATGAAGCAAAGAATAACCCGAGAAAAACAACAAAAATATAAAGACCTTAGAAGAGAAGAGAAGTGCATTCATAGCAGAAAAAAAAAGAATTTATGAAAATAGAATACTGGATGAACTTGATGCATTAAAACAGGAAAATCAAACAAGAAAACTCTATAAAAACTCTGAATAATGAAAGAAAGGAATTTAAACCAAGGCTAAGACTATGTAAAGATAAGGAGGGACACATACTCAATACAAAAGAAGAAATATTGAAAAGGTGGGTGGAACACTATAAAGAACCACTTATCATCGAAGTAGAAGATCCAAATCAACCACCCCCAGGAGCAACCAACAATACACCATTAGAGCCTCCATTAATTCAAGAAGTACGGAATGCAATAAAACACCTAAAAAATAATAAATCTCCAGAAAGTGATGGTATATCCGTGGAACTTATTAAATATGGAGGTGCTACTCTGACTAATCAAATATATAAAATAATACTGAGAGCCTGGAATCAGGAACAAATCCCGGAAGAGTGGTGTGTTGGAATCGTTTGCCCGCTACACAAAAAGGGTGATCAATTGGAATGTAGAAATTATAGGGGAATAACCCTCCTTAATACAGCTTACAAAATATTTTCGAGTATCTTATATGGTCGCCTAAGTGCACGTTCAGAGGAGCTTCTTGGAGAATACCAAAGTGGTTTTAGACCTGGTCGATCAACAACAGACCAGATCTTTGTGCCAAGGCAAATACTGGAAAAAACCAATGAATTCAATATCGACACATACCATCTTTGCGTAGATTTTAAATCGGCCTATGATAGTGTCCTAAGGAATAAATTGTATGAAGCCATGGATGAATTCCACATCCCTGATAAACTGATAAGATTGGTTAAGGCTACAATGCGTAAAGTCATTTGCAAAGTCGAAATACAGGGCGAACAATCACAGGCGTTTGAAACGAATGTTGGACTGCGACAGGAAGATGCGCTGGCGTGTCTCCTTTTTAACATAGCTCTGGAAAAGGCGGCCAGAGATGACCGAATAGACAACAGAGGAAATATTTTTAATAAATCATCCCAAATTTTGGCATATGCAGATGACGTGGACCTAGTTGCCCGCACAACACGCAAACTAGAAGAAATGCATACCAACTTCTCAAATGACTCAAAAAAATGGGCCTGAAATTAAACGAGGAGAAAACTAAGATGATGGCATCAACACCCAACAAAAGAGCCAGAAACATCGGTCACCAATTCACTGTTGATAACTCTACCTTTGAAGTGGTGGACAAATTCACATACTTAGGCTCCCTGATCACCAAGGAGAACGTCATGACGGAAGAAATGAAGCGAAGGATAATCCTAGCGAACAAATGCTATTTTGGACTGAGTAGACATATTAGAAGCAGAAACTTAAGCCAAAAAAACAAAAATAACCATATACAAAACCCTTATACAACCAGTGTTGACATATGGATCGGAGACATGGACCATTTTCAAGGCAGATGAAAACATTCTGCTTATATTTGAAAGAAGGATCCTGAGAGGAATATTCGGTGGCATCTGTGAAAATGGTATTTGGAGGAGGAGGTACAACTACGAGGTATACCACAGATATAAACATATATTTGGTGGTAAAGACGTAGTATCTCTTATAAGAATAGCAAGACTAAGATGGGCAGGACATCTAGCAAGATCACAGCATAACAACCTTCCTAGAAGAATCCTTATGTCACAACCTGTGGAAAGTAGAAATAGGGGTAGGCCAAAACTTAGATGGAAGGATGGTGTAGATGAGGATGGGAGAAAAATAGGCGCAGCAAACTGGCAACGGTTGCAATGGATAGGACTGACTGGCGTAATAGACTTGGACAGGTCGAGGCTCTTTCATAGGGCTGTAGCACCATTGATGATGAACGAAACCAGTTCAGAAGTTGAAATCAAGAGAATCGGCAGGGGCAGGACTGTATTATATTTCCATTACTATTCAATGGATATAGTGAATCCATTTTTGAAGTAGCATTACTATCTGAAAGTGAAGGAATAATAATTAATGAAAGAACTATTAACAACATAAGATATGCAGATGACACCGTGATTATGTCGAGCTCTGCTGAACAACTCCAACTACTACTAAACAAAACAAACAGTTTATGTGAAAAATATGGACTAAAAAAGATATATAAAAGAGACAATATATTATATAACCAATAAAACAAATATACAAATAAACATACATTTGGGAAATGTACCGATACAGTAGAGTTAATAAATAAAAATACCTACAAACCTGAATTTCAGGAAATAATGATCAAACAATGGAAACAAGGGCCAGGATAGAAATAACCAGAAATGCGTTTGTAAAAATGAAAACAATTCTGCAAATTTAGATTAGAACTTAAAGTAAAAGCTCTGAGATGTTACGTATTTTTGATAGTACAATATGGACTTGAAAGCAGGACATTAAGCAAGAACACATAAATATGCTACAGTCATTTGAAATGTGATGTTACAGGAGGATGCTTAGAACAGCATGGGCACAAAAGAAAACGAACACAGAAGTGTTATGAGAAATTTACAAAGAATACGGAATCATAAACACGATAAAAATAATAAAGTTACAAAATCTGGAACACGTAATGAGGGGACAGCGATATCAAATGCTAAGTCGTATAATACAGGGGAAAATAACAGGAGGAAGGAGTGTAGGAAGAAGGAGAGTGTAATGGTTGAAAAATTTAAGGGTCTGGTTTAAATACAAGTTCTACAGAACTTTTCAAAGGAGCGATAGATAGAGCAAAGATAGTGATATGATATCCAATAATTGCTACGTCTAGTCTTAAACTATAGGTACTGATATTCTATCCGTATCGATCTTTCTTGTTGTATAGTTAATCTGGAAAAATAATTAATTTAATTTCTGGAAATCCTCATAGATTCAGTGTATAACTTATTTAAAATATTAAACAAGTATGTTGAGCAAGTATAGCGAATTTTTGGTAATTTTGTGAAATATTATCTGCTGTAGCTATTACATGTGGTGTATTTAACTGACCTTTATTTACATTAGTTATTAAACTAGATTATTTTAAGCTTAAAATATAAATTAAAGAACTTACTAATAGGAACAATTTCACTGGACATGATTGAGTTAACAATTTTTTTGGGCTTGCAAATTTTCTAATAGTTTCATTTTAGTATTAACGCCCTAACATTAGTTTCTTTTTCGTTTTCGTTATTAACATTTGTTTTTTTTTTGGAACTTTTTATTTCTGCAGTTCCCGGGGTTATGACTAGTCCATTGCTTACAGGGCAATCCTTGGGCTATGGATTTGTGAATTACCACCGACCAGAAGATGCGGAGAAGGCCATCAACACACTAAATGGGCTTCGATTACAAAATAAGACGATAAAGGTAAGGTTCTTATACAACAATTAATAAAAAATGTCACAGTAATATTTAGCACTTAGCCTTTTACCCTTCTGGGTTGATCACCTTCAAGTGGGCGCGCTGTCGTAAATATTACGACAAAAATTCGTGCAGATCCCCCGCTCATATCTCACGGTTTAGCGCGTTGAGTTTCTGCGGTTTTGAGGTTCAGTTTGTTCCTTAACTAACAACGTATCGGGTGCATTCACAGATGTTTGATATCGACAAAATTTCCTGAAAAATGGATCCTGACACTAAATAGGCTCTGGATATACTTGATTACCATGAAACCAAATATGGAGTGGACACTATAGACAAGATGTGTGCCGATTCGTCCTCTAGGATAACAAAGAGATGGCCGTGTGTAATTTTTTACAGTCTGATAAATATTGCCGGCATAAATGCTCAAATCTTGTACAAATTGGCATGTCCAGCCGAGGTTCCTAAATATCGAAGAGTTTTCCTGAAAAATTTGGCATTTAGCCTAATGAACGAGCATCTGATCTTCAGACCAGCCCTCAGAAATTTACATCAAGAAATAAGTGCTTTCATCAAGGTGACTTAATGGTCAAGGGGTTGAACCCACCGAAGTAGAACAAAATAGAAACCCTCTAAAGCTCGGTGTATACCGGGAATGTATAATGGAGAAGAGAAGATCCTCAGCTTCAATGAAATGTTGCCGTTGTCAGTCATTTACATGCAAGGAACATGCTGTCATTGAGGTGATTGGCAATTATTGTAAGGATGAGAATGTTGATTCTGATCAATAGTCAGATCCTTTTAAAATACTGTATTTTTAAAGCGTTTTTGACTTTTTTGGAAACAAAAATAAAAAATATTAGTTTAAAATATCGTAAATTACAAATTTTTTGTATCCTTGTATAACAATTTCACAACGTTAATTTAAAGTAAACATTATTTACAAAAAGACGTAAAATTTACGACACGCGCTCGATCATGTGAAAATAAAGGAGGCGCCCGCTGGAAGGTTAATTTATTATCCGAATGTACTTTTAACATCATCATGTGGGACAAACATAGTGGAAGCGGTTTCCGCTTACGGGCAAACCTCGCGAATCTGAGCGGTTGTCGCGCGCGTGAATGGTAACACAGTGAAGACTGGTACAAGCGAGAAAAATGATTCAAATTTGTCAGTTACGTCTATAACTTATAGCAAAATTTCGTCTTCTGATGACGATATGATTGCTTTTGATTCTGTTTTAACTAAACTGAAAAGAAAAAAAGTTGGTATACATTTTCTTAGTCGCGAGAGAATAATTTATGGAGAATATCATCATCTATTTCAAAACTTAAAATAAGATAATGAAAGAAAGTGAAATATCGTTCTTCCTCGTGTCCCAAATAGGGGGTCTTTCAAAAACGGCAGCAATCAATGCATCCTTATTCATTGTACAAACATTAAACCCGCGCGATAAAAAGCGGAAATAAACCAATTTCTTATTCGAGTAAAAGCGACAAGGCGGGTTAAAGCGGTGTGCCCGCGCCAACCTGCTATAACTATGTATTACGTGTACATTTAAAAACGTGCATTCGTTTCGAAAACGGATAAAAGAGGGTCCGTGCGGATTGACCGTAAGCGGGAACCGCTTCCACTGTGTTCGTGTACTTAAGAATAACGATAATTATTGTGGACGTTTTTCATTTTATGGCCATAAAAATTTTAGTATCTTTCTGGTGTTTTTAAGATCTTAATTATTCTTGAAATAGTTTTTACTTCGAGAAATGCTTCGTTTTTATTCAAGTTCTTGCGTTATATTTCCCTTTTTTTCTTATTTCTTCTTTTGACGAAGATTCCTTCTTTCAAAATTATCTCGTATGTGTTAGCTTCTATTGCATAGTACATGCTTACTTTACTGATAACTATCATTTTTGTTGTATTCATTGACCATCTGTTTTGTCTGTTAATATTAAAGTTTTAGCTCTTATTTTCCTGAGGAGTTGGATTAATTTGGTTCATTTTTATACATACATATCTCTATTTCTGGTTTATTCATATTTTTTACTTTCCCATAGGATATATTTATATCGTACTGTGGTTTATCCTTTTTGTCTTTTTATGTTTTTATAGAAAAATGCAAAGCTTTTGTGGCCCTCTATAACTCTCAGTGTTACATTGTATAGGTTCCTTTTTGTTTGTGTGTAGTTTTTGTTTTCTGTATTATTTATTTTACATTTTATTGTATTCATTACAGGTATGGGTGTGTCCTTTTAACTGATCCGACATCCACTATTTCCATAGTTTTATTCTTGTTTACTAATAATTGTTTTTCAACTTTTGGTATTATCTTTTGCTTAGTTTCTTTTTGTCGGGAATTTCTCTTACACTGGCGGCAAAAAATTTAGGTCACTAGATGAATTATACACGTTTGATGCCTCGAGTTTCCTAAACCTGTTGTCCAATTTGAGTGATTTTTTTAGTATGTTATAGCTTTATTATTTAAGAATCTTAATGTGTTAATATTGTTGCTAGATAGGTAAATGGCATTTTATACCGGGTGTAACAATCAAACTGTATTTTTTTCTTAAAGTTCGGAACACTCTGTGGAATATTATAGCATAGATCAAATATTGAAATTAAAACTCAATTGTAGTCTTAGGCTTTTTTAACATTTTCTTTTGTTTCATTTGCTTATATTGGATAATAAAAAAGTTAGGTACTTTAACAACTAGCCATGTTCTTCATCAATACAGGGTGTTTCTAAATAAGTGCGACAAACTTTAAGGGGTAATTCTGCATAAAAAATAATGACGGTTTGCTTTATAAACATACGTCCACATATGCTTCGTTTCTGAGATACAGGATGTTGAATTATTTCTTACAAACTGACAGTTTATTTGTAGCTCTAAAACCGGTTGAGATATGCAAATAAAATTTGGTAAGTTTTAAGAGGTAGCTTTTGCGCATTTTTTGACATACAAATAAGAATTTTATATTCACCATTGGCGTGCATACGGGTATAAATATTTTAGATATATCCCGTACGCACGCCAATGGTGAATATAAAATTCTTAATTGTATGTCAAAAATGCGCAATAAGTACCTCTTAAAACCTACCAAATTTCAATTGCATATCTCAATCGGTTTTAGAGCAACAAATAAACCGTCAGTTGGTAAGAAAAAATTCAACATCCCGTACCTCGGAAATTAAGCATTTGTGGACATATGTTTATAAAGCAAACGCTCATTATTTTTTCATGTAGAATTACCCCTTAAAGTTTGTCGCCCTTATTTAGAAACACCCTCTATTGATGAAGAACATGGCTAGTTGTTAAAGTACCTAACTTTTTTATTATCCAACATAAGCAAGTGAATCAAAGAAGAGAATGTTAAGAAAGCCATAGGCTACAATTGAGTTTTAATTTCAATATTTTGTCTATGCTATAATATTCCACAGAGTGTTCCGAACTTTAAGGGAAAACACAGTATGATTGTTACACCCGGTATAAAATGACATTTACCTGTCTAGCAACAATTTTACACATTGAAATTCTTAAATAATAAAGCTATAACATACTAAAAAATCACTCAAATCGGACAACAGGTTTAGGAAATTCGAGGCATCAAACGTGTATAATTCATCTAGTGACCTAAATTTTTTGCCCGCCAGTGTATATTTGTTGCATTCTTATAACTGAATAACTACTTTTCTATGTTATGATTTCCAGTTTCCTGATGAATTTGTCTTCATGAATTTAATACTATATCCAATTATTCTGTGAATTGGTTCATAGGTAATCATTTATTTAAACGTATTAAACTGATATTGATTAGAAAATGTTGTTGATATTAAATTTATATTGTTATTATCTACTAAGGTAGGATAATCACGTTTTGCTATGAATTATTCGACATCACTTTCTGTACTTGAAATTGAACTCTCCACTGTTTACGTTTTAAATAAAAAATTATGAATGCATTTAACAACAAGAAGGTCATCTGTATAAACGTTAACTTGTGGCTAGTAGAAAAAATTGTAATCCTGGTATTAGGTATATTAAAAAAAGAGCAACCTGTGGATATAGTCATGGATATTTCGTCCCCTAATGCGATTGTATCTTTCTTTGCTAGAAAGTACATCAAGTGAATCCTGACACTCAAAATCTGTCCATTGGGTTTGATGTTTACATCATAAAGACTCATATTCTGAACCAAGATACTACTCATGGCTCTCTTTATCTTCTTATCGGACAGAAGTGTATAGTGACAGTGGCCATTTAACACAAAAGAATTCATAATAGTGAACTTGGTAAACTAGATATTTTCCATAAAAACAGCCCTAAACAATGAAAGAAATAGTTATTAAGGGGGGGGGGGGGGGGTTAACATTTCAAGCACATTTTTGTGAATTTTTTTGAAACAATGGTAGAATTATATTACTATTTTATTGGAAATTTTGGAAATTGGAAGTTTTATCTTTAAATTAGAGAAACATATTCAGTTAAATTCAAAGAATATTAAAAAAAATATGAGGCGCTCGGGGGAGTGCCGACAGAAGTGAAAACTTCTGGCGAACCAAACGAAGCGAACTTCAAGAACACCCTCTATTCTCCATTACTCCTCCAACCTTTATAACTTCGCTCGAACTAAAGCCGCGTTTACACGATGACAGTTGGCGAGACAATTGTCAGAAGACAACTGACTGGCATGAAATCATTGTCTTCGTCTAAACACTTCAGGCCAATTGCCTTGCCAACTGCCCTCACAATTGGCCCAAAATTCAGTTGTCTCCGGGAGTAGCCTGAGGACAATGAGCGAATGAGCTGCGCCCAGTGAGCCCCCCACCACTCGAAATCTCAATTGTCGCGACAATTGGCGCCGTGTGAACGGTGTAGGCCGGTAAAGCTGATTTAACATTAGTTTTAAGTCGTCACCGGACACAACAGATGACAAGCAGTCGGCCATGTTTTAGCTGTCTACTGCCATGGCAATAGCTGGCCCCGTACAAAAATCTTCTCGTTCAACTGGACTGGCCTCCAACAATCCGCAACCTTCTTCTTCAGGTTCCTTCTCCTATTGGAGGTTGGAAATCATCATCGTTATTTTAATTAAAATTAAAATCCACAACCACGTGATGACAATTGACAATGACAATTGTCTCGCCAATTGTCATCGTGTAAACGCGGCTTTATACGCGATTTAACTTATAGTATATAGATTACTAATATCTTGCCGTAGCGATGACGGTCGCGAGTTCAATGCTTTTTCCCCATTAAAAAAGAAGTGCTATACCTATATTATATACGCGTTGCGTACGTCCTATGCTATTTATTTATACATACCCATAATATATGTATATATAAGTACAACATTTATTTCGGCGAAGCGATGACGGTGGCGAATTCAATGCTTTTTACCCATCCAAAAAGTGCACAACATCCCTAAAGAAGTTTTCACTTCAAAAACTTATTTCGCCGAAGCGATGATGCTTATTCCCCATTCAAAAAGTGCACAACGTCCGTAAAAAAGTTTTCACTTCAAAAATTCCAAGGGAAAATATTGAAAAATAAGCCAACGGCGGCAAATTTTTACTGACACCTCAAAAAAATGGATTTTGCGGTGGACATCAGAACTAGTCATTGAATCATGTGTATAATAACAGCAAATTTAAGATTTTATTAGCTTATGAGTTTTTCGGGGTAACGCTGTCGAGTTTTTTAGTTTTAACGATTTTTGAGTTTTTGGTGTCACTCGGAAGTCAAAATAACGAAATTTTCTGTAAAAATAGGGTAAAAATCAACATATAAGCATAAAAGAAAGAATATCTCGACTATGCAAAATTTCAGGTGGATCGCTCAAGCAGTTTTTGAATTACAATGTCCACCGCCTTTGAAAAAGGAGTTTTAAGAAAAACGCTTTTAAAGTTTTAACAACTTTTATTTTCAATTTCTTTTTTGTCTGTCAAATCGTAAAGTGATGCATACGGAATGTGTTTTTGAATGGCGGAGTAGTTTACACAAGAGAAGGGAAACATATTTATCTCGTTTCTCACTACGCTCAACCGTGCTGACAAGAAGGTGCTGCAAAACTAGTGCAAGGTAGGGGTATTCAACATGCTGTGTTTCCAGTAATTTTTCTCCGATAAATCTAAAATTTTTAGAGAGTATTCTTGAAGATATGTACTTTCACTTAAAATAATAAATTAAATCGAAAATTTCAAAATTTTCAAACCATACCCCTCCCCCGCCCCCCCTTAATTATAATATTTACTTACATGTTTCTTGCTAAGATATACCCAGTGGCGGATCCAAGGGGTGTCACGGGGGTCATGACCAATCATCACCCCTATCCAATAATCTAAAAAAAACCGAGAGCTCTCAAATAAAAAAGAAAAGAAATTTTAGGTCCATCCAAAAATAATTGTAAACCCACTTATCCTAGGAGTAGTAAGACTAAGTGACCTTGCATCAGAGAAAAGTAATTAAATCACCCTCAAGATCCATGACCCCCCGAAAAAAAATCTGGATCCGCCACTGGATATGCCTTGGCTATAATGTGGAACGAATGTGTCTTTACTAGATCTATAACTCGGACATGTTAGAGTGAAAAGTGTCTAAAGGCACGTATCCATTACGGTGGTGCTTCGTGTAGCTGCTCCACATAGTCGATACGTTTTACGTTGGTGCTCCCGCTTGGCGCTCACCCTCGGCGATCCAATCGGTAGCGGTTTATATGTAGAGGAGCGCATGCCGTATCCATTGGAGCAGTTACACTGAGCACCAACGTAATGTATACTTGCCTTCATATTCTCTTTGGTTGAAGAATCACTGTGATCACTAATGTATGTGTATACACTTCTAGGTCTCTTATGCCCGGCCAAGCTCAGAAGCAATCAAGGGAGCAAATTTATACGTATCAGGACTACCAAAAAACATGACTCAACAAGATTTGGAATCCCTATTCAGTCCTTTTGGTAGAATTATAACATCGCGCATCCTTTGCGATAATATCACAGGTAAGGCTCCATATTTTTTGTTTATTTTCACTGGTTTGTTTATACAAATTTAGGGTGACTTATAAATACGTATTAAAAGGTATATTTGTTAAATTCAATTATACGCCAGGGGAAATAATGCAAAAATATACCATGTTCGGGACACTTGAGCAGCCAGGTTGCAAATGGGTTTTTTGGGTACTATATACCTAATACATTATAAATACAAAAATGCCTGTTACAGATCTGACGAGAATTTTAGTTATTATCAAATAAGGGTCAAAAATGGCAGTTTTTTCGTTTAAATCGCAACAGGTAAAATTAGGGTAATTAAATATCTTATTTATAGTATTCTTCTTCTAGTAGATGAGCCAAGGTTTAAAATGGCAATTTTTGAATTTTGGTCCGATCATTTGTTGCTTCGGAAATTGCAAAATAAGACTAAAATTTCTAAAATAAAAAATTTGCTACAACTTTTGCGACAATGATCTTAAGGCTTTCATATTGCATGAAAAATTGAGTCAAACAGTCCATATTATAATGTACAAAAAATTTTAATACGATTCGTCAATTAGTTTAAATTTTATTCAATTTGTTTACCCCAAAGAGTTTTTTTTCGCAATGTTATTGTTCAGAAAATAATAATATAGAATTCTGGAAACCACATGAAAAAAGAATAGTCATATTTTCAATGTATTTTAAAAAATCATTAAAAAGTCATTTTTATCACTCCGAAAACATTTTACTAAAGTAAAGTCATTTTTGGCTTATAAACAATTTGAATAACTGTTAAGATTGACTGTAAGCTAAACCTACGATGGGATTTGAAAAGCTGGTATTTTTACACAAATTGAAAAAAACTTTTCGCCTAGGTTAATTACGGTCAAAGTTAGCCACTTTTTTTATTTAATTGACGGCTACTTTGTTTATAACAATTAAGCAACCTAATTAGCGCCGTTTTGAAGTTGAAGGTATATAGTTTATGTGTAAAAGTTTGAGTCAACTTTGAACTTCAAGAGGGTGGTTAATAAAGCTTTAAAAATGACATCCTAACGAAATCGATTCGTAGTCGGTGGAGATGAATTATTAAAATCCGTGTACTCAAAATCGATTTTGATAATAATTTTTTTAATTTGTATGTACTCGTAGTCTTAAAGAGTGCGTTATGTACATATATCCCCGCCTAACATTACAAAATGTTACGGGGAACCTCCCTTATCACTCTGGGATATGAGAAATAGATTACGACCGATCCTAAGACCTACCGAATATACATATTTAATTTCATAAAAATCGTTCAGCGGCCTCAGATGAGTATGGCAACTAACACTGTGACAGGAGAATTTTATAGATGTAAATATATATGGCTATTAACAAATAGGGATTGGCGATAGAAGAGTCAAAATAAAGGGTTGTATGTATTTTTTAATTCTGCATCATATAAAATTAAGGTAAACAATTTTGTCCAAAAAAATAAAAAAATAATGTCAGGGGGCAACCCCCTTATAATTTATGGGTATGAAAAATAGATTAAAACCTATGCTCAGTCCTATAGGATATACGTGTAAACTTTCATAAAAATCAGCCAAACCGTTTCGGAGTAGTAAGGTAACTAACACTGTTACAGGAGAATTTTATGTATATAGAAGTAACTGTGAATTAAATAATAAAAGTAGCTAACTTTGACCGTAATTAACATAGGCAAAAAGTTTTTTGTGAAAATTCGTGTAAAAATACCGACTTTTGAAATCCCAAAATACATTTACTCTACAGTCAATATTAACAAAGCTATTCAAATTGTTTATAAGCCAAAAATGACTCTACTTTAGTAAAATGTTTTCGGAGTGATAAAAATGACTTTTTAATGATTTGTTTTAATACTTTGAAAATATAACCATTCTTCTTTCATGTGGTTTATACAGATGCTATATCATTATCATTTTCTTAACATCAACATTGCGGAAAAAAAGCTCTTTGGGATAAACAAATTGAATAAAATTTAAACTAATTGACGAATGGTCTTAAAAATGTTTGTGCATTATATGGTTTATTTGACTCAAGTGTTCATGCAATATGAAAGTCTTAAGGTCATTTTTGCAAAAGTTATAGCAAATTTTTTATTTTAGAAATTTTAGTTTTATTTTGCAATTTCCGAAGCAACAAATGTTCGGACCAAAATTCAAAATCTGCCATTTAAACCTTGGCTCATCTACTAAAAGAAGAATATTATAAATATGATATTTTATTACCCTAGTTTTACCTGTAGTGATTTAAACCAAAAAAACTACCATTTTTGACCCTTTTTTGTTAATAACTAAAATTCTCGTCCGAACTGTGACGGGCATTTTTGTATTAATAATGTATTAGGTATGTAGTACCCAAAAAACCATTTGCAACCTGGCTGGTTAAGTGTCCCGACAAAAACCTTATTTCTCTGGACTATTAGGTCTTATTATTTCTTCAATATTTCATTATTCCTTAAATGACTCATATATCTGTCCAAAAAGGTATTCCATTAATTGCATATTTAATAGCATATTTAACAGGTAAGTCAGAAGGTTCTAGAGAGAGTCGAAGAAAATCCGCCAAAACAGTCAATTATTTTATCACCTTTAGATTAGACTGATTTGACATTTTGAGTCATTTAAAATCAAAAGATAATTTTTACAGGTTTGAAACAATTTTTTTTTAAAAATTAAGATATTTTGTATAAACAAACTTAAAGTATATATAAATACATGCTCAGAAGGATGAAAAACTAAGGAATTTAGAAGAAGGGCAATTTTTTGTAATATGTATAACTTGTGTAAAATAAATAAGTTTAACGACATAATAATATTGTATATCAATCACACCTTGTGAAGTTTATTGTATATAGTCTTTGATTGAAGATATACCTCTTAAAACGACAATGATTCAGTTAACTCCTGCTTGAACTGATGACCATGGAAAAACTTCTTGTTGGAAAAAATATCCTGCTATTATTATTTTTTAGCGCAGTTCTTTCTAATGCATCTACTTTTTGAACAAGAAATAACATGAAGGGAGGGAGTTTAATAAGAATTAACTGTATGCTTGCTAATAATTGCTTTCATTTCAACCAGCAAAATTAACAACAATTTCTTATGCCGATGCAGTATCATTATGATTGAGGTGTAATTTGTAATATACATTTTTTCTGTATTAATTTTTCTTTCATTAGTCATTCTACTTCTCAGGACTCTTTTGTTTTAATGTGCTGGGTTTGGTTTTCGTCCACCTCTACCAAGTTTTCATATGCCCAAGTAGTAATATTAATCTACTTTTAAATATTCATTTTTAATCAAAAATGAGTAACCATTTTCAATTTCGTTGCAACACGAAACTACAGCCGCATCATTATTCCAGTTCAATCAGAGAGTGAAACAAGCACCTCTACCGGTTTCGAAACTTATTAGTCTCTCATCAGGAGGCACATATGCTGCTCTCTCTGACCCAACTAGGACAAACCCCGGCGTGCAGTCACGGATTGCAACGAACGAAATGGCAGGGATGCCCTATCGGCAACTGCTATCAAAAAACTAAGTTTTCAATCTAATAGCACATAAAACAACATCCAAAAATGTTATTCTACATCCTACCAGACTGAAAACAATGGGAACCTTCTCTGGTAACACTTTCGAGGCTTCTACAATTTGCAAGCCATAACGGATGCTGAGACTAAGGAAGATGAGGGAATTTTACAATTTATAATTCACGTCCCATCAGCTCAGCGCGGTAAAGTTCCAACGAGAATGGTTCCCTTCGTACTCCAATCGGAGTAAACATGTAAATCAAAAATGAATAACCATTTTCAATTTCGTTGCAAACAGCCGCATCATTATTCCAGTTCAATCAGAGAGTGCAGCAAGGACCTCTACCGGTTTCAAAACTTATTAGTCTCTCATCAGGAGGCACAAACCATTTTTTTAATTCCAATTAAATTAGTAGTACTTTTTTATTATTGTATCAGCCTTTTTGTTTATTTCCATCTGTTTAATAAGCATGTGATCTAACACCAATATAGCGCGGGTTTGAAGTAATCTTCTTTATTATTATGTATATCTTTTGATTTTATATAAGACTGTACAGAACGATCAGTGAATCAGTCTGTTTTTGGCAGACCGCCAAAATGACGGTCTCGTCTGATTAAAATCAATGGAAACACTTTGAATGGCTTAAAAAAGTGCTTGAATGGTTACCATGACCCTGAATCAAAAAAGAGGCTAAATAGTGGTGTGAACCTGGTTTTTCGGCCCGGAATGAGCTCGTGTGCAGAAATTGGCCAAGACGTTGTTAACATTAGTTTTTTGGGATGCGAAAGGAATTTAGTTTGTGGATTACTTGCAAACTGATAAATAAATTCTGAATATATGCCGTTGAGATGGGTATCGGTACATGAATCGCGACAAGTTGCGATACACGTATCATGAGATTTCTATCTGTTTCACGACAGAGATACAGACGGCGATAGAGTTGTAGACGACGAAGATAGAGAGTTTTGATACTGATACACCAATACTGAGGCAGCCAAATACACTATGAGATTTGTATCGCGATTCGGATCCTTGTAACATGTATCGATACCGATCTCAACGTGAATGGGGGCGTTTATTGTAACCTTTTAAACCAGCTGGAGGAAAAATTCACGAAAAAAGACTTGGTTTTTCATCAGGACAATCTCTTTTTCTTTAAGTACCGTGCCCAAATTTTTAGGCGTGGGTAGCTTCCATAACAATTTGCCGATATCGTTCTCGATCTTGTGCGGCATGTAACAATTGATCTGCTGATAAGCCAGTCCATTGACGAAGGTTTCGGAGCCATGAATATTTCTTCCGACCAATTCCTCTTTTTCCGTCGATCTTTCCATTGAGTATTAACTGTAGCATCCTGTATCTGCTACCTCTCATTATATGCCCCAGATATTCAAGTTTTCTCTTTTTTATCATCTTGGTTAAATCACCTTCGCCTTGACCTACTCTGTTTAAGATTTCTCTGTTTGAAATGCGTTGAACCCAAGATATTCTGAGCATTTTACGATACGACCACATCTCAAAGGCTTCTAATTTGTTCATCATGTTAACCTTCATGATCCAGGTTTCACATCCATATAGTAATACAGGATACACCTAACATTTTAGGAACTTGATTCTTAGTTGTAAGTTCAGCTGAGAGTTGCTCAGAATAGATCTAAGTTTCATAAATGCTCCTCTTGCAATTTCTATACGAGTTTTAATTTCTTCATCCGGATTTAGTGTCTCTTTTATCCAACATCCTAAGTATTTAAAATGGTTAATTTTTGTTATTGGTTCATCACTGACAATTAGTTGCATAGGGCCGACGTCTTGTTTACTAACCACAAGTAACTTTGTCTTTGTTGCATTTATGTTAAGTCCGTTATTGGAGCATTCTCTAGTGATTCGATCTATAAGGAATTGAAGATCTTCGATATTTTCAGCCATGATCGCCGTGTCGTCTGCATATCTGATGTTGTTAATAGTTTCTCCCCCGATTCGAACTCCACATTGTCCTTCCAAGGCTTCATTAAAAATTATTTCTGAGTATACGTTAAACAAAGTTGGGGATAACACACAACCCTGTCTGACACCTCTTTGAATGCAAATTTTGTCTGTTTCTTTGCCGTCTACCAGAATAGAAGCTTCTTGATTCCAATATAGATGTTGTAAAAGTCTCAGATCTTTATCATATATTCCAATCATTTCTAGATATTCAAACAACCTATCATGTTGAACTCTATCAAACGCCTTCTCAAAATCTATAAAGCAGACGTAAATTGGTTTCTGTACTTCCCATGATCGTTGAAGTAATGTTAACATTGAGAATAAAGCTTCTCTTTTTCCCAATCCTTCTCTGAAACCGAATTGTTTGTTTCCCATTGTCTCTTCACATTTCTGCTTGACTCTATTAAGAAAGAATTATCTTAAGAAGTAGCTTGAGAGAGTGGCTCATGAGACTAATTAGTCTAAAGTCTTTACATGATGATGTATTAGGTTTTTTTGGGAGTGGAATAAATGTAGACTCTAACCATATCTGTGGCATCAGGACAATGCACCGGGTCATATGAGCATTTTGACATTGGCTAAAATTTATGAATTAAAGTTCGAATTGTAGGGAATCCACCGTATTTACCAGATTTGGCCCCTAGAGAGACTTCCGTCTGTTTCAATACCTAAAAAAAGCATGCCTAGAAAGCACTTTTCATCAAATGATGAGGTCAAAACAGCAGTGGAACCGTATTTCGCAGCTCTTACAGATTCTCGCTTCAGCGATGGAATGCAGAAATTGTAATCTCGTTGGAACAAGTGTATTGATGATAAGGAAAACTGTACTGAATATTAAGGTTTATTTCAAACCATAAAATAAATATATGGTTCGGCGTTAAGAGATTTTCATTCCATTCTTGGATTTATCGACTTTCTCCATTTTCGATTTTTTTCATTTAGTTTTCTGCACTTTATTTTGAATTCTCTTTATTTTTGTGGGTAGAGCTGATTGCTTAGTTAGATTCTACAAAGTTAGAAGGTAGAAACCATCGCAGTCAACATTTCAACCACACTAACACACTTTTTTGTCAGTTTGTTATAGCATTATTATTTAATAGTTTTTGTCAATATCGTCAGTATTTATGTTATTATTTTCTTTAAAAGCAAGCAATTGGACTACATAAGTCCTAGGTTTTCACCCGACGTCGTAACGTAACAACGCATTGTATGCCACTGACGCCACTGCCATCGAAGAACACGCCATCACAGCCACAGCTGCGTCTCGCCACAGCTGCGTCTCACTTCTGCCGTCGCAATGGATATAGTAGATTCAAACGTGTTCTTCTGTTATTATTATTACGCCACCGCCGAAATAAACGTAGAAACTACAGAAGATTCTGGATATCTCCTTTGATAGCATTAAGAAATTGTGATGGTCAGTTTTTTATGCAAGAATATAAGGTTTGTTCGTAGTACCAAGTAGTACGATCCAAACAATGAGCTACCGTTGCCAACCATCAGACGCATGCTTAGTTAACAGTTAGCGTAGCGATGCCCAGTTAACAGTTTGAGTTGGTAGACTACGAACGCGCATGCGTCTGATGGTTGGCAAGGGTTGCTGATCGTTCTACGAACAATAGCTTTGTTCCAGCAGACTGTTGAACTGATGTTGAACTGATTCAGGATCGTACTGAGCGTGCGCTTTACATAAAACGCTTACGGTTTTATGTAAAGCGCACGCTCAGTACGATTCTGAATCAGTTCAAAATTCTGCTGGAACAAAGCTAATAGGTAGTCCAGGGCGGATCTGTTTTGAGATGGACGTTGAAAGGTGACTCATATTTTTTTGCAGAAATTGCTTGGAATTAACTCATATAATAATATGTAATTGAGTTATCCTCCCACTCAGAAAGGTCCGGAACATTGTTTAAATAATCACAATGCCAAAAGATGAAGGAAAAATTCGATTTTTTTCTTCGTTTTTTGATTATAACTTTAAAAGTATTCACTTCCGAGAAAAGTTGCACTGACATAAAAGTTGCGTAATCAAATTTCCTATAATATAGGATTGGTTAAAAACTTAAAAAATAGTCACCATTGTTGCAAAATAGCAATAATTGCGTAAAAACCATAAAAAAAAAACAAGTAGTCGCATTTTACGTTTTTCACCCAATTATGCTACACTTAGGATCTTCATATTTTACACAAAAAAACTTTATAATATAGTCAAACAATACTCTAAATTTGATTAAGATCTGTTCAAAATATTTTGCAAAATAAATTTTGCAATCAAGCTTTCGCAAAAAAATCATTTTTTCAAAATGTTGCAAAACTGAAAATAAAGCAGATAGCAAGTTTAATTTTTTTACATATAGAAGAATACTGTACATTCCATTTGTAATTTTCAAAATTAAAATCGATTAACTACCACGGCGCCAGGAATTTTTTTAAATAAACATTAATTTTTGGTGCTACGCGCAGGACAGAGCGGTGTTCGATACACAAAATCAAATTAATTTGATTATTATTTATAAAATATTGTTTAAACAATTGCTTATGTTTAAAAATAATAAACATTTCCAAGGACAGAGCATGTGTTTTTACTTTGCAATAAACAAATTTATTTATTTATATCGAAATGTACTAAAAATTAAAATTTATCAATAATTATCAAGGGTCATTGGAATGCCTAATCAGAGCAAACTATCCGCTTTCCTGCGCGTAGCACCAAAAATTAATGTTTATTTAAATAAATTCCTGACGCCGTGGTGGTGAATCGATTTTAATTTTTCAAATTGCAGATGAAAGGTACAGCATTCTTCTATATGTATAAAAGAAATTCAACCTGCTGTCTGCTTTATTGTCAGTCCTGCAATATTTTGAAAAAATAATTTTTTTTTGCGAAGGCTGGATTGCAAAATCTATTACATAAACCGATCTTAATGACATTTACAGTGTTGTTTTATATTTTATTATATAATAACGTTTTTCTGGGTAAAACACGAAGGTCCTATGGGGTCTAGGACGTTTCATCGCCGCCGTTTCGATGCCGCCAGTGCGATGCCGATGCCGGCCGATTCATCGCCAGTCAATTAATCGCTATCTGATATATTTCCGAATTTTCGACAGTTACAATTATTAGTTATTTTTAGTATTAATTAGGAATTCTAGGAAATGCGAGATATGACGGCGATGAAATGGACTGGCGATGAACCGGCGGCATCGAAACGTCCCATTCCGGGTCCTATGTGTAGCATAACTGGTTCAAAAACGTAAAATGCGAATACTTGTTTTTTTATGTTTTTTTCGCAATTATTGCTATTTTGCAACAAGGGTGACAACTTTTAAAAAATATTTATATAATTCTACATTGTAGAAAATTTAATTACGCAACTTTTATGTTAGTACAACTTTTCTCGGAAATGAATACTTTTAAAGTTATAATCAAAAAAAGAAGAAAAAAATCGAATTTTTCCTTCATTTTTGACATTTTGATTATTTAAACAATGTTCCGGACCTTTTTGAATGGGAGGATAACTCAAATAGATATTATTATATGAGTTATTTTCAAGCAATTTTGCAAAAAATATGAGTCACCGCTCAACGTCCAAATGTAGGTACTATTTTTACAGATGCGCCCTGGTCTACAAACCTCTTACGAATTTATTGTTGTTAGATGAAAAGAAATTTTTAATTTTTTTTAGAATGAGTGTGCCCATTTTTAATAATTTAGTTAAAACCTTAAAACCACATTTAAAAAAGCAGCATACCAAATTCAGGATACCATTAGAACCATATTATATTAAGCGTCTACTATACTACTCGCGAAGTTGATCGAAGTTCAGCGAGCACGAGAGTGTAGACAGGTACTTCATGCGACTTCGCTTCGCCTCGGACTACTTGCATTATTCCATATTCCTATTTCCATATTTTATATGAGATATTTTACCCAAGAACATAATATAATGGGTATACATACAGATAATTTTATTTTCTGAGGATTTAGCATTTTATCGGCACTTATTGGGTTTCAAAGTTATTGAAGATGAGTATTAGTCATTATTATACAATGAGCACCTAAAGGTTGGAATAAATTCATTTTTTAGTGAATGGGCAATTTTGAAAATAAATCCCGAAACAGGTCGATTTTAATTTTTAATTGCGATTTTTGGCATGTATATCATACTAATGACGTCATCCATGTGGGCGTGATGACGTAAGCGATGATTTTTTTAATGAGATTAGGGGTCGTGTGATAGCTCATTTGAAGGGTTATTCAATTATCTGTTCAGTAATATAAACATTAACATGATTATTTATACAGGCCAAAAAATTAATTAATTGACACAAAAAGAAGAATGTACGTAATTTATTTAATTCGAAATACATTTTACTGCTGTCAGAAAATGGAAAAAAATGTTTATTTGAAAAATAAAAATTTCTTTTCGCTTAAATGAAATGTTTAAACTGCCAAGATGCAGGTGGGTGGCAGCTTTAACACTGAATTTAAGCGAAAACAATATTTATTTGTCAAATAAACATTTTTTCCTGTTTTTGTCAGCAGTCAGACTTATTTTGAATTAAATAAAGTACATACATTCTTCTTTTTGTCTCAATTAATTAAATTAAAAAAAATTTAGTTAAATTTTTTTGGATACCCTGTTATTACTGAATAGAGAATGAAATAACCTTTAAATTGAGCTATCACACGACCCCTATTTTCATTTAAAAAAATCATCGATTACGTCATCACGTCCAGATGGATGACGTCACTAGTATGATATATATGCCAAAAAATCAATTTAAAAATAACTTGTTTCGGGATTTATTTACAGAATCGCCCAGTAACTAAAAAATGAATTTATTCCAACCTTTACGTCAGTACTCACTGTACATATATTTATGAAATTGCCGATTTGTTTAATATTATTGTTTTGAAGCTATTTCCCTGTGACATGTTACTTAATTTACTAATTTGTTAAAATTAAATTATTAGAAGAATTTTTTTATCAAGCAAGAAAAACAAAATTTGTAAGTTATTAATGTTCTGTATTTTGGTAACGATTTCTGAAGTGGAAGTCAAAACTTAAATTATTGTCGTTTATTCCAAAATAAAATAGTAAATTCTTTCAATATCTCAAAACACTTAAATCAATATGTTTTTACTAGGTCTGTTCGTTTTTCATTTTAACTAACACAAAATTCAATCTATCTATTCTTGATATTTATTCAAGACGCTAAAATATACATAAAATTCAGTTGTTTATGGACAGATATTTACACTTTCAAAGTAATAAAGAACCTTTTAAGCGTTGTTTTATATTATTTTGTGTATATTAATTGAGTCAATTGGAATATATAAAAATACAGTTGATTTACGAATATTTCGAGGTGACAATCTAGGAGTATTTAAAAAAATGCTTATTTATTTAAAAAACATTTATTTATTTTTCATAAAAATTTAGCCAATCGGCCCTCCCTCTTCACCGCCTTTGAGCTCCGACAATGCAGTGCATCACTCTGCCTCTTTTGTCGTCGATCCGTTGAAACATCGCTCGCTACGGTCTAATGGGGCATGCGCATTTGCGCATGCCATAAAAATTATATGAAAACGACGCGACGCTGCGACAACGCAACACACTCGTCCCAATGCGTTGTTACGTTGCGACATCGCAACGCAACGCAGCCCAATGTACTAATGTGGCCTCACCCTAACATTACCCTGTCAAAACCTTCAGCGATTTTACTTACTATCTACAGTTCCCGTTCTTATAAAGATAGAAACAAATTTTTAAAAATAGAAATTTATGAGTCAAATCCTTGGCTGTTATGATTAATGTAACTGGAATTATTTTTAATAGAAGCGGAAAACACATTTGAACTATAAAAATATTTAAATTTCAAATAAACGTAATGTTTTAATTGGAAGAAAATCTATATTTATAAGTTTTCGATTTATTTTAGAATGTTTATTTAATCTAATACAGATTGAGAAGATATTTTTATATTGAGTTATTTGCAGTTCACATCCGCATATTACATGAGAATTCAACACATTGATGGCTGTCTCACTATAAAGCATTGTCACTAGTCATTAGCGTTGCCAGGTGTCCCAATTTGCGCGGGACGTCCCGATTTTCAGGGGTCTGAGGACGCGTACTGATTTGTACCTGATCGGGACACCAAATGTCCCGATAAATTTCACCCACGAAAATCAATTTCAGCATGGCTTGCAGTGAATTTTATATGTAACTATGTTATAACAACCAAGGCACTCTAAAAGGCGACAATATCGAATGAAAAATATTTTACTTAATCTACAATTTTATTTTGTAATTTAGTCTGATTATTATTACGTAGGATTAAATACGGATTATAAAAACACCTTGTAGTCCAGTAAATGAACGGAAATACGACGATACCGTGTAATTTTCAGGGTCAACTCCAAATTGCATGAAAATTTGGACTTAGGTTCTACTTACCATCCCCTCAAAGTTGAACTTCTGCCGTTGGTTGTTTTTACTCGGGAGGTGACAGTCACCGCTAGTCGGGGGTGAAAAACCGCTCGTTTAAAATAAGTAGTAAAAATAACTTAGTTAATACTTTTCGAGTTATTTGCAATTGAAAATGTTTATTTTTCGACAAAAAAATCACGTTTTCAGGCGGTTTTTCACAAATAACTCAAAAAGTAAGTATTTGATCGAAAAAAATATTCTTGTCAAAAATGTAGCATATAAAAAAATGAAAAAAAAAAATGTGAATTCATAAAGTCTAGAGACCCAGCAAAAGCAAAGTTGTAGCTCATGAAAAATACGTTCTTATTCGTCAAATTCTAAATCAAATATTTCAACGTGAAATAACCGAAAAATGAAGCACTTTTCGGGAAACCCCCATTTAAAACTTTTTTAAAGTGTTTAATAAAACTCAATTTTTATGTTTTAAAAAAGTTTTTAGCATCAGAACTAAGCGAGTTATGCTCAACATCAAGTTTTTTTTTGGTAAAAAAAATCGTGAAAATCTCTTCCTACTTAGCACCCCAAATGAAATTAATCGCGCTTTACAAACAATTTATTTTTCTTATATATTTTTATATGATCTATATTAATCTATAAGTTTCACCGGTTTCAGAGACTTATTTTTGAAAGGGTCATAGTTGAAAGGGCCTGATGGAGTCACTAATCACGAGCTTATGCAAAATATGAACAGATATCTTAACCAATTTTTGTGTTACAGAAAAACAAAATGAAACTATCATATTTATAAAAGCAAAACCTACATTTTTTTTACTCCTTGAGATTTTTCGTATCACTAATACTTTTCAAGTTATTTTGAAAAAGAGCATTTTTTCTTATAAACAATACACATATAAAGTAAATGTGTGGTAATTTTATTTAGGTGCTAAATAGGGAGAGATTTTCACGATTTTTTTTACCAAAAAAAAGGGTCAACTTTATTTTGAGCGTAATTTGCTTGGTTTTAATGCTAGAGACTTTTATATAAAAAAATAAAGATTTTTTTAAACACTTTAAATAATTTCAATAAGTGCTTCCCAAGAACTGCTTCACTTTTTGGTTATTTTACGTTGAAATATTCAATTTGGAATTTAACGAATAAGAACGTATTTTTGATGAGCTACAACTTTGCTTTTACTGGTTTTATAGACTTTCTGAACACACAAGTTTTTTGTTTTTTTATAAGCTACATTTTTGCTAAGACAATTTTTTTTTGATAAAATCCCAGGCAACCAAATAACGTAATACAAAACGTTGAAAAAACGTCTAATTATCACCAAACGACGTCAGTTTATCACGTTTTTTCGACGTCGAATATCACGTGAATATGTCCCACCATAGCTCCCGTCATTTTTATCACGTTTTAAATACGTGATATGAAAAACGTAGTTTTTACGTCGATTTTGCGTCGTTTTTTTTAGATTTATTTTTCATTTTATGGCTTTAGAAATACACAATAATTGAATGGGTCCGCCGAATAACGTTGTAAGCACCACACGGTCAAAGAAAAAGTTTTAAGGTCCGGTCCTGAACATGGTAACACAAACTGTGTTTACATTTCAGTCCCAAAAAATCATCTTTTTTCAAGTAGTTTATATCCAAATAAACTTGAAAATAAGCAAAAAGTAATAGTATATAGTGCAGTTACCTTACGGAATAAACCAGTGAGTTTTTATTATTTATTTATTCAAAACATTACAAAGCATACCGTTTGTAAGGTTAAGTGACGGCCGAAAGGCCAGTTCTCGGAACTAGTTCTGGTTCTGAAACTGGTTTATAATTACTAATGAGTATACCAAATGATACCAGATCCGACCTAACTAATTTGTCAACAATCATGACTGAAGATCATCAACAACCTCAAAACAAAACCTCATATTCAACTGTGCTTAACAATGCTTCTTCAATTCAATTTCCTTCAAAGCTGCAAGCAATTTTATTTAATTCGCTACCTGATACTAAAATAGAAGAGTACTTAATAGCACTTGGTGAAGTTGTTCATCCACGGAATATTTTATTTTCATCAAGGCTATCAAATAACAGAATATGTATTTATCTCTCCAGCGAATCCCTGGTGGAAAAATTTATGTCCGGTCCAGCAGAAATAACAATTAAAGGCGAAAATCTAAAAGCACGAAAATTGATAACTCCAAACGAAAGACTGTTACTATCGGGTGTTTGCCCTTCTATTCCACATATTCTAATAGAGAATGAGTTAACCAAATTTGGTCTTAAATTAATGTCACCTTTAACCTTCCTTAGAATCGGTAGTCAACTTCCAGAATTTCAACACGTCCTCAGTTTTAGAAGACAAACTTATATTCAACCACTTGTAGATATAGACCTTCCCTCTTCTTTCTTAATGACATATGATCAAACTTCGTATCGCATATATTTAAGTTTAGATAAACCTTCATGTTTTATCTGTAAGAACACAGGTCACGTTGCAGCAAATTGTTCAAATCATAATCAACAAAATGATTCCTCTCATATCCAACACCAACCGCAACAACCAATACAACAACAACCAATACAACAACAACCAATACAACAACAACCAATGCAACAACAACCAATACAACAACAACCAATACAACAACAACAACCAATACAACAACAACCAATACAACCACAACCAATACAACAACAACCAGTACAACAACAACCAATACAACAACAACCACAAGAATCCCCCAAGTCTATTCCATCACCCCTAGAAATGGAACCAAATCATCCAGTCAGTAATTCTAGTGCCGAACCTTCACTTAACCAACAAACAGATACTAATTTAATGCCCCCCGTATTAATTATGGAAACTAATTGTATATCTAAGGATCAGTCAACGACCAATAAGAGAACAATTTCGGAAATTAATACTACTCCATCTCCCACTGAAGAATTAAATAAAGAATTTAAAGTACCAACACAAACCAAAAAGAAACAAAAAAAGCAAACTGAATCTACCAGATCAATTCAGGAAATAATGATGCCAACAAAAACAGTATTTCACGATACGTCAAATAATTTTAACTTAACATATGAACAAACACTTGACTTTTTTGAAAATTATACTAGCTCGACTGATCCCATTAGTTTATTACAAACATACACAACGGATATACCCAACTTTATTTACATGTTAACAACAATTAAGCCATATTTTACAGAAAAAAGCATGAAAACTAAATGCACTAAATTAATAAACAAAATCGAAAAAATGCTAGACGATCCCGCTTATCAAGATAGTGATTGTTCGACAAATTCAGCTCCAGAAATAAACTAAAATCTTCGAACCGATACTACAATGGAATGTTAACGGGTTTTATCCCCGTTTAGAAATGCTTAAACATTTATGTTCAATAATCTCACCATCAATAATATGTTTACAAGAAACAAACTTTAAAGGATATCATAGTTATGACATGAAGAATTATTCTTGTTTCCATAAAAACCGAGAAAACGCAAATATCGCTAGTGGAGGAGTTGTTACGTATGTTAACAAAAAATATGAATCAGAAGCATTAGTAATCAATAGTAATTTAGAAGTAGTAGGAGTATCAGTGTCCTTTCCACAAAAAATGAATATCTGTAATATTTATATTCCACCTGACTTACCTATCACAGAAGCAGATATTTCAGATGTATTAGATCAGATTCCCACTCCCAGAATAATCGTTGGTGATTTTAACAGCCATAATCCAATATGGGGATCTCTTGGAATAAATTCCAAGGGCAAAATTTTAGAAAACATAATTACCTCAAAAAACCTAAACGTACTGAATGATGGACAATCAACAAGATATAATATTCATACAGGTACTTCATCAGCTATCGACCTGTCATTATGTGATCCTCTACTGTCAGCAAAGTTTTCATGGGATGTAATTCCGTTTTTATTTGGAAGTGATCATTATCCTATTAAAGTCTCTTTTAACAGTAATTATGAAGATACTAATACAACCCCAATTCCAAAATGGAATCTAAAGAATGCCGATTGGTATTTATTCAAAAAGTATATTCAACAGAACTGCCATAGCTTAAAAGAAGTCACCGAAAATCATCATATAGATGAACTTTTGAATTCGTTTATATCATTAATCCATCTTGCCGGTGAAAATCATATAGGTAAAACACAAACTCTACATAAAAGAAATTCATTACCATGGTGGAACGCAGAGTGTACTGATATAATAAAGAAATATAAAAAATCCTTTAACAAATTGAAACGTCACAAAACACTTGAAAATACTATAGAATATAAGAAGTTACGGGCTCAAGCTAGATATATAACTAAAAAGAACAGAAAAAAATCTTGGCAAGAATTTATGTCCTCTATTAATTCCACTATGCCTATAAGCACCGTATGGGAAAAAGTTAGAAAAATATCTGGAAGTAATACCTATAAAAAGATTCCATTTCTATGCAATAACAAACAGATAGTAACATCTAATAACGAAATAGCAGATTTATTAGCAAAACAATTTGAAATGAACTCCAGCAATAACAACTTTTCTAAAGAATTTATCAATACCAAGATGATTTTGGAAAATAAATTAATAGATTTTAATTGCATTGAAGATAATCCTCTTAATATAGCATTTACCATGGAAGAGCTTAATCACTCTTTAAGTACCAGCAAAAAATCGGCGCCAGGACCAGACGATATTCCTGTTAGTTTCTTACAAAATCTACCAGATAATGGAAAACAATATCTTCTTAACCTATACAACAGAATTTGGACTAATAATGAGTTTCCCACAAAATGGACGCAGGCGATAATAGTTCCATTACTAAAACCAAATAAACCACGAACTGATCCCGAATCCTATAGGCCAATTTCGCTTACCAACACAATGTGTAAAATCTTGGAAAAAATGGTGAATAATAGACTAAGGTGGTTTTTGGAAAATAATAAATTAATAATCAATGAACAAAGCGGCTTTCGCAGGAACAGATCCACTTTAGATAATTTAATTGACCTAGAATCCGAGATAAATGAATCGTTTGCAATTGGACAGGAATGTCTTGCGGTTTTTTTCGATATAACAAAAGCGTTTGACATGGCTTGGAGATACGACATTCTTAACACACTAAGTCAGTGGGGCGTCAAAGGTAACATGCTATATTTCATTCAAAATTTTCTTAGTAAGAGACAATTTAAGGTTAAGATAAATGGTACACTATCCAGCACTAAAGACCAAACAAATGGAACACCTCAGGGATCTGTTATTAGTTCAACACTATTCTTAGTAGCAATAAACAAAATCTTAGAAAACTTTCCACAACTTGTTAAAGCGAGATTATACGCTGACGATTTAGTCATATATTCAAGAGGAAAAAATATTCTTTCTATACAGAAAAATTTACAATGTGCATTAAATCACCTTGAAAACTGGTCGAAAGCTGTAGGATTGCAATTCTCTACAACCAAAACTAAATGTATTTTATTTTCAAAAAAACGGCAGTCTACAACTCCAGATCTTCAGTTATATGGAAACAACTTAACTTATGTGGAACACTTAAAATTTCTAGGAATGATCTTTGATAAAAAGCTATCTTGGAAGTACCACATTATGCACATTAAACAATCCTGTCAATCTGGTCTCAATTTAATGCGTACACTGTGCAATCGTAATTGGGGTTCAGATTGTAAAAGTTTGATTCTTATTTACAAATCTCTAGTACGATCCAAACTCGATTATGGATCAATTGTATACTCATCTGCAAAGAAGACACTTCTTGCTCAACTAGAAGTCATACAAAATACAGCATTAAGAATAGCCACAGGAGCATTCTGTACTAGCCCCATTAATAGTTTACAATGTTTAACCGGAGAACCACCTTTAAATTTCCGAAGAATGTACTTGTCATTAGTCTACGCATCATCCATATATGCAATAGAATCGCATCCCACTTTCCACCACACTATTGCAGAACGTTTCAAAGAAACTTATGTAAATAAAAAAAGAACTAACCCTCCCTTTTACGAGAGAATCAGAAAATATCTCTCTCTCAATAATATTCAATTCCCAAAATTTTTTAATCAGACAAATACAGTTACTCCTCCGCCCTGGACCTTTCCTCCTGCAATATGTGATCTAACTCTCTCTAAATACAATAAGCTTGATACCCCCCATGCAACAATTAATCAATCTTTTCTCAACATACTTGCTTCTTTCCCAGATCATTGTTATATTTATACAGATTCATCTAAGACTGCTGATGGTGTGGGATCGGCAGTTGTAGATTCAAACACTATATTACAATTTAAATTATCTTCCACTTGCAGTATTTACTCTGGAGAACTATATTCAATTCTGCAAGCCCTCATTCACATTCGTACTCAAAAAATTCCAAAATCTGTCATAATTACCGACTCACTCAGTGCATTACATACGATAGAACAGTTATATACAAGTAATCCTATAAGTATTTTAATAAAAGAACAATTACATTTACTGAAGAACACGATGCAGCAAGTAAGCTTTATATGGGTTCCATCACACATTGGACTTCAAGGAAACGAAAAAGCAGATTTCCATGCCAGAGAAGCAATACACAGTGCGTCTTCAGTGTTAGTGAACTTAGTGCCTGTTTCCGATTACAAACCATTCCTTAAAGAAAAAGTGTTAAACAAATGGGAAAACGAATGGAATCTTTCACAATCATCTCTACACACAATAAAGCCCTCAATTGAACCTTGGTGTGAGATAGACCTAAATCGCCAGCTGTTTGTGAAGCTAAATCGTTTACGCATAGGGCATAGCAGACTTACTCACAGCTACCTAATCTCTAAGTCAAATCGCCCTATTTGTGACCTGTGTAATTGCGACATCAATGTAACACATATATTAATAGAGTGTCCTAAATATCTTAATGAAAGACAAAAACACTCCATACCTCTCAATATAAAAGCAGTCTTAGGATCACACTGTAAGCTTACACATTTGTTTAATTATTTGAAAGACATTAATGTTTTAAGCAAACTATAACCACTGTTAACATTTTATAATTCTTAATTTGTAAATTATATTGTTACCTAAATGTGAACTTATGTAATAGTCAAAATGTTATTAGATTTAAGTAACCATGTATTAATGACAGTACAGCTAATAACCCAAAGTGGTTAATGCTGATAATAATAAAAAAAAAAAAAAAAAAAAAAAAAAAGTTTTAATATTGTGATAATGGTGAGTTTATACATTTTAAAGGTGAGTAATACAGTGTGTATTTTGTATTTAAAAACTGTATTACTAACCCTTAAAATGTATAAACTCACCATTATCACAATATTAAAACTTTTTCTTTGACTTCTCAAAAACAAACCATGTGGCGCTTACAACATTATTTGGCAGACCCATTCAATTATTCGTATGGGCATTGTTGGTATTGCAATTTTTCCATTTAAGTAAAACCAAATGGAAGGCTCGTTAAAATGCATAGAATTACAATATCCTCAATACAACATATATACCTAACTTACATAGAATTTTCACTTTTTATATTATATTTACTGTGTCAAAACTGAAACGACATATAAACTAATAAATCATTTATTAACAAATTAAACATTTAACTCACAATTTAATAACAAACTTAAGTTTAAACCATTTAAGTTATATAATATATATAATTATTATAATTATACCACACACTTTAAAGGTACGATTCTGACAACGACTGCAGACGGCAGTTATAGTTGTCACCATGACAGACGTCTTTTAAAACGTATTTTAACGTCATTAATCTTACGTATTTAAAATCACCTACAAAAGATGTCGATATGACGTAATGTTCAACCACGTGTGTATATTCAACCAAAAACTGACGTTTCCTCGACGTTATATGACGTCTCTTGGTTGCCTGGGATACTTCTTGGCTTTGCGAAAAACCGTCTGAATAAGTGGTTTTTTTATCGAATTAGTTTGCTTAGAATTAGTCAATTTATCCATTTTGGGACTTATTTCAAACGCGCGTTTCTTCAAACCCGAGAAGGGGTAACTACCCCCTCCCCCAAGTAAAAGCAACCAACGGTACAAGTTCAAATTTGAAGTGGACGGTAAGTATAACCTTACAACGGTAAGTAAAACACTCCAAAACAGTTATTTACTGGGCTATTGTTGTTTATTTATCCCGATCTACAACCCTAAATCCCGATTTGGTTTACCTTATGTACCGATTTAAAACAAATCGGACCTGGCAACACTACTAGTCACTGTCTCATCTTCGATATTTGTTTTGAAAAGTAATTATTATACATCTTCAATTTCAGTTAAATGTTAATTGACCATTTACTCCTGCTTATTTTTTTAGCATACGCTTCTGTCCTAGTTTATAATCCTATTGTAAGGCTATCTTTATTCCTTACTTGATATCTCTGTCTGATTCTCTGTGGTAGCTCTTGTAAAAAATTCTCCAAATAAGTTAAATCTGTTTGGTGTATGTCTCCCAATAGTAAAGAGCAGAGTAGAACAAGCCACAAATGTTTTGAAACTTCGTAAATTTCTGACTGATCGCAAGTTGGATTTCAACCTGAGATCCAAGATACTAAAGTGTTACGTTTGACCTGTTCTCTTATACGCAATGAAAGCATGGACGTTAAAGACTAGGTCCATTAACAAAAAATTTTTGAAATGTGGTTCCTGTGTCGAATGCTTAGAATATCATGGAAGTCAGAGTGAAAGATGAGAAAGTATTAAGAAGAGATAAGTAACTTCCAGGATAGGAAACTTTTTGACTATGTACAAAATAAGAAGACTGCATATTAGAAGGAAATATGGAGAGTAAGGGAGGTCTAGGATGTCATGGCTACGTAATAATCGTCAATAATATGAAATGCTTCGCAATACTGTTATCGGACACCTGCGCAGAAATGCGCTGCACCTTAAGAAGAAGAATCTCCCAGTACTACTTTTTATTAGAAATTATGATCAATAATTTTGCCTCTAATATGCCTCTTTTGGTATTTTAGCATTGTAATTTGAAGATTATTCTATTGTGTTTATGTTTATTTACGGGTTTCTTATTGATGGGCTTTATTCTCTGTTTAGTTTACAATCATGTTTAAGTTCTGCATATCTCTCTTCAATCCTGACCCCCTGGAGGGAGTGTAGTGGTCGACGTGATGTCGTGTATCGTCCTTCTCCAAATATGTCTGTCTCTGGTCATTTCTTTTAACTCATGCATAGGTCTTTTGCATAATCCTGTAATTTAATCGATCTGTCTTGTTGGGGATCTTCCTCGTGTTATTCGGGCTTCCACCTTTCTTTGTATAATTAGTCTTTCCATGTTTTCTGTGTTAGCTCTCATAACATGTCCAAAGTATTTTAATTGTATTGTTGGAGATGGACTTTACTGGAGAGTCGTTGACTAACTTTTAGCTCTCTTAAAATTGAGTTATTTGTCCTATGGTCGGTCCAAGGAATTCGTAGCATTCGTCTCCAACAGAACATTTTAGTGGCGTCTATCTTTCTTCTTACCGATTTTCTCATTAAGCAGTTGATTTGTTTAATACTCATGTTTAGCGCTCTTGAAATTTGGCAGTCCTTCCATATCGTGGTCATTTTAGCTGTGGCAACTTTTACTAGATTACATCTACGTTTTAATTCTTTCTGTAGTGACCCTGTGTTTGTGATTAATGATCCCAGATGTAAGTATGAGCTCACAATCTCAAACCGGTCAATTGTGGTTATGTGTGGATGATTGTTATGTAGTCTATCCACTATCATAGTCTTTGTATTTGATATGTTTAATTGCAGAAAACATTTGACTTTCGTTTTCAACCAGTCGTATAAGATCAATCAGCTCTGCTTGACTATTTTCAAGAAGGGCTGTGTCATCTGCGAAGCGTAAGTTGTTTATTTTATGGCCATTTATTGAGATGTTTTTTCCCATCCTTCAAGTGCTCTTCTCATAATATGCTCCCCATATATATTGAATAATTGTGGAGATAGTATACATCCCTGTCTGACACCTCGTTCTGGATTAAATTCGTTTGAAAGTGTGTCAAGTACTTTAACTGATCCAGTAGTGAGTTCGTATAGTTCAGTTATAAGCGAAATAAGGTGTTGTGGTACGCCTACTTCTTTTAGTATTCACCACGAGTGTCTCAACTTGACTCTGTCGAACGCCATTCGATAATCTATAAAGTTCTGTATATTATGTTCTAAAGTATTTTGGGTATACTACTAGAACCTAAAGGGTCTCCAGTTGTGTATATGGCCTACTTTTGGAAACAGTTTTCAATTAAACGTATTAGCCTGGTTTATTTTTGTTAGTTATAAAGCGAAATACCACATTGTGCCATGTCCACCAATACTATATAACGTAGACTCCTGTTTGGCTTTTATCCAGTTATATAAATAAGCAGACACCATTCACTTGTTACTGTTAATATTAATCAGCCGGCTACTTTGAACATATTTTAGATTTCGTAGACACAAAAATTCGCTCGTTTCAGGTGTTTTCTTATTGAGTTCACATTACGACTGAATTAAAGATTAAAAAACCGAAACACATTTTTTATATTTATATTGACAACTTTTCTAAGATTAATTATTAGATAATAAATTGTTACGAATATTTCATAATACCTACTCTATGGTCCTAGCACCAGGCCCGGCCCCAAGGGTGAGCGAACTGGGCGGCCGCCCAGGGCGGCAAATTCACTTAAAATTAAATTTACTGAAAATTGATATACTAATTGGAAACATGTGGCTCAAGCTTTGTCCAGCCACGCTAAGTCTCCAGCTCATATACAGTCACAGCGACAGTGGTAGAACTAGCAATTAGACTAGATTCGGGCAAAACCGTAGACGAAGAAATACAAAAAGTTCTAAATTCAGAAAGTCATTGGAGAAATGTAATAGAACGCCTTATATCAATAATACAGTTCTTAGCACAATAGTGTCTTCCATTGAAGGGCGATTCTGATAGACTTTTTCATCACAACAATGGTAATTTTTTAAAGCTTGTTGAGCTATTTGGAAAATTTGATTCTGTTTTACAAGAGCACATTAGGAGAACAACGACTGTTACTTACAAGCAGCATCACTACTTGTAAACGTATTCAAAACGAAATTATTCAGCTCCTCCATGACCAAATCAAAAATAAAATTTTAAACTTTTTGAAATCAGCAAAGTATTATAGCATAATTTTAGATTGTACACCTGATATTTCTGGGATGGAACAGATGATTATTGTTGTACATTTTGTCGATTTAGGTTCCTGTTCACAAAGTGTTAAAATAGGGCTTTTCATCGATTGTCATTTGTTTCAAGCTTCTGTCGTGTGTCACATAATATTAATATATCTAGGTCATACGTCTTTGGTTTGTATCATTGTTATATATAATAACGTATGACGTGGATATATTAATATTATGTGACACATGACAGAAGCTCGAAACAAATGACTGTGAATGAAAAGCCCTATTGCAGAACATTTTCTTCGATTTGTGGCTGCACTGGAAACCACTGGCTTGGGACTTACAAACGTTATTTTGCAAGAACTGAATGAACTGAGAAAACCTTTGTAAGATATGAGAGGACAAGAGTATGAAAATGGGGCAAACATGAAAGTGAAGAACTTTTTGTCCCATGTTCTAGTCATTCACCCAACTTAGTCGTGAACGATGCTACTAAAGCCGCACAGTTTGCAGTTTCTTTCTTTTCCTTAGTTTTACAACTTTTAACAACTTTTTCTCAGCATCTATTCATCGTTGGGCTATACTGAAAAATCGTATATCTAGCATAACATTGAAACCTTTGTCCGCAACTAGATGGGAACTAGATGATCATTGATGCAGTTTTACTCCGATCAGATACCAAATTGAAGAAATCTACGATGCTCTTGTAGAAATCACTGTCAATAAAAACAATGATAAAATGGTTGCTCATGAGGCAAGCTGTTTGGCAAATCAAATCAGTGATTTTACTTTTCTTTACTCTGTGGTAATATGGCATGACCTTTTACTTCACATCAACATAGTCAGCAAATCACTGCAGAGTATTGATATAGGAATGTATCAAGCTGTCAGTGTATTAGAAAAAACGGAAAACCATTTTACGTTTCTCAGAAGTTATTTAAAATTCCAGGGCTATTTGACACACACAAAAGAGACGCATGATTTATCAGATAAATGTTTAAGCTATGTGATGCTTTAGATCTAAATTATGCTGATCTAAAAGATGAACTCAAAGTACTTTCCACGATTGTGAAGCCGAAGGGTACACCTCTTGAGACCCTGAAAATGATTAGAGGGTATGATTTTGATTTCGCACCCAACGTTAGTGTTGCTTTGAGGATTTTATTAACCCTACCAGTGACAGTGTCCTCTGGAGAGAAAAGCTTTTCAAAGCTAAAACTAATAAAAAATTACTTAAGATCAACTATGTCCCAGGAACTTTTGAGAGCTCTAGCGACAATCTCTATTGAACACGAAATAGCTGAGTCCCTGGATCTTGGAGAATTAATAAAAGACTTTTCCCATGCCAAGATAAGAAGAGTGCTACTTACTTAAAGAAGTAAGTGTGTAATTATGGATATGGATAGTGAGTTTTTGGATATTAAAACATGTTAATATACGGTAATGTAGTAAAATGTCACGAAAATATTGAAAATACATATATGTGTTTTTGAGCGTGTATCGTTCAAAAAATACAATCTTAAGTAGGGGGGGGGGGCGGCCGCCGATCTTGCCCAGGCTTGCAAAGTCCCTAGGGCCGGGCCTGAGCATGGCATCCATCTTTTGGACATTTATCTTTATTGGGCTATATTTATAACTTAGAAAATAAGTATATTATAAAATGTTTATCCATCTTATAAAATTATTTATTAACAATAACTCCAATAATTACCATAAATTCTTCTTCTTCTTTTGGCATCATAACCCTGGATGGGTCTTTGCCTGTCTGACTATGTCCTTCTATTCAGTCTCTCTTTGGCCCTTCTCCTCCATTGTCTTATATGTATTCATGGTTTTCAGGTCGTCTTCCACGTCATCCAACCATCTCGTCCTGGGCCTTCCTTTTTTCCGCCTTCCACTGTAATATCTTCTTTGTCGTTTTCATGTCTTCTTGTCGCTGAACATGTCCCAGCCATGGCAGTCTTTGACTTTTCACAAATCTTACAATGTCATACCCTTCATTCAGTTCATTAACCTCGTCGTTTCTCCTGATTCTCCATGTGCCGTCTTCCTCTTGCACCGGACCATAAATTATAAAATGAGTTATTACCAACAGGCTAGGAGGTACCTAATTTGGATTTCTATCAGCCAAGTGAGCAAGCAGGTTTTAGAGCGGGATTTGTCACGAATGATTATTTACAAGTGGTTAAGAACTCGATAGAAAAGAGTGTTGAATATAACAAGCCATTAGTCCTGATTTTTGTTGACTATGAAAAAGCTTTTGACACAATAAGTCATCAAAAAATGTTAAAAGTTTTAAAAAAGTGCTATATAGATCATGGCTATATAAACATGATCAAATACATACACTGTGGGCCGAAATAAAGGAGTACATTTTTTAGTTGAAAAGAACTGTTTTGTTTTTTGGGCGATTTAATTTCTTTTTGCAAGGCTAATAGCGTAACATGTCCTCAACATGACTGCAAATTTGGAAGCAAAAATAAGGTACAGGGTCGGACCTATAAAAATTTTTATGTAACGGTGCATTTGAGCTCGTTGCAAATGAAAACTGTCTAAGCTAAAATTGAACTGATATGCTCTTTTGGTAGGTTAACTATCCAGGACATTTCAGTAAAAAGGACATTTTTCATAATTACCGGATTCCCAAAATATCATTTTTTTTTTATTTAAATAATGTTCAGAACACGCCTTCGCCATAGAATTTAAAAAAATCCCGAATTTGTAAAAAATAATTTTTACTTTTTTTTTCTGTGAATTTGATGGCCTTGGCCGAGCCAATTAGCCAGACATTTAATTTTTACTTAAATTAGGAAATCTTATTAGAGCACTTTTCTAATAAATATGTTCTAATATGTACTAAATTACATATTTTCCATCGTTTTTGCCTCATATTAGCAGTAATTTTTGTTAAATATCTTAAGAATTTCTCAAACTCTCAAATATGTCAATTTTACTTAGTAAGCCATGATTGCTTAGGTTGCCATGGAATTTGTTTGACGTTTATAGTTAAATAAGTAAATTGGCCAGTTCATAATGCCACTTATAAGCAAAGAGGACAGAATATTAATGAAATATTACCGTGAAAAATATAATTATGGTGCAAGAAAAATTATAAATGCATTTCCTGAGAAAAATTGGCATATTACGATAGGAACGATAGGAAAGTTCCTAAGATATCTAAGGGAAACCCATGGATCTATTGAACATAAAAGTGGAAGAGGACGGAAGCGAAGCTCAAGAACTGAAGAAAATATTGCTAGAGTAAGGGTTGTTTTAGAAAATTTGCAACCTGGCTAATCTGTTGGAACAAGGAAAATCGCAAAAGAAACTAGGATTTCCCGCACATCAGTTCTAAGAATCATTAAAGATGATTGCCATCTTAAAGTATTTAAAAAAGTTTACTGTCAAAGATTTACTGCCAATGTAAAAAAAATGACTGGAAAGATGTAATTTGCTAGATACTAAAAAGATTTCGCTCTCGTGAAGAGATTAGAAAAATATGGTTTTCAGATGAAAAAATGTTTTATTTACGACCTCATAAAAATACCCAAAATAATAGGGTGTATTCTGACGTACAATTTAAGAGAGAAATTCCTCTAGGGCATCTTTTAATTGAAAACGTCATTTCTCAAAACGTGTAATGGTCTCTGTTGCAGTATCCATGTTGGGAAAATCTCGTCTGATTTTGTTGATGCCGGGGTAAAACTTAATTCAGAAACATATAAAGAACAAATCTTGCAGCACCTATTATCTGAAATTGAAGGTGTCTGTTAAGATTATACTTTCCAGCAGGATGGCCCTCATTCGCAAACTTCCCACAATACAAGGATATTCTTGAGTGAAGATTGTCCGGACTATATTGAGCCAGAGATGTGGCCACCTAACAGCCCAGAATTAAATCCCAAATTTTCGAAAAACATTTGTAGACGGACTATAATTTGAAACCATCGAACAGCTCAAAGAAAGAATGTAGTTTGTTTGGAACAATTTTGAACAGAGTGTAATAAATGGGGCTCCCAATTTATGGCGCAGACGACTTCAAGAAGTGGTAAACAATAATGGTGGCCACATTAATAATATTTTAGTCTAAGTTTTAAAATTATTAAACTGTTTTCATAAATGTGTTGTTTAAATGTTATATTTTCCTAATTATTTAATAAAGAAAAAATGATATTTTGCGAATCCGGTAATTTTAAAAAATTTCCTTTTTACTGAAGTGATCTGGATAGTTAACCTACCAAAAGAGCATATCAGGTCAATTTTAGCTTAGACAGTTTTCATTTGCAACGAGCTCAAATGTACCGTTACATAAAATTTTATGAGTCCGACCCTGTACCTTATTTTTACTTCCAAATTTGCAGTCATGTTGAGGAAATGTTAGACTATTAGCTCTGCAAAAAGAAATTAAATCGCCCAAAACACAAAAGAATTATTTTCAACTAAAAAATGTACTCCTTTATTTCGGCCCACAGTGTATATCAAAATGCGACAGCAAGCGTGAAACTGGCAGATAAAAAGACCAACGCATTTAAAATAAAACGGAAGTGCGACAGGGAGACACAATTTCGTCAAAATTGTTTATAACATTACTAGGCCATATATGTTTAAGAACGCAAATCTGAGTGAAAGAGGAATTAATGTCAACGGAGAAATATTTAGTCACTTAAGGTTCGCTGACGATATTGTTCATTTTGCTGACAGCATCGATAATGCAATATCGCAACTGGAGAAACTATACCTAGCCTCCCTACATGTTGCATTAAAAATCAACCACAAAACACACATCATGACAAATCTTTTGGGTGGCATTCGGCAAGCTGAGTTATGTCGTTAAGTCAGAACTGCCTATGTGTCCCAAAAGAAAAGTCTTTAATCAGTGCGTGTTGCCAGTACTTACATATGGTGCAGAAACTTTAACAGTAACCAAGAAAATAAGAAATAAAATTTGTGTTACACAAAGAGCCATGGAACGCTCGATGTTAGGCCTTTCTCGTAGGGATCGGATTACGAACAAGGAAATAAGACGGAGAACAGGAGTGACCGATGCCATTGAAAGAATTATGACCCTAAAGTGGAACTGGGCTGGGCACATAGCTAGAATGTCGGATAACAGATGGACACAGCGAATAATACACTGGAGACCAAGTCAAGAAGCATATTGAAGTAGAGGTCGTCCGCCAACAAGATGGTCTGATGACATACAAGGGATCGACAAAAATTGGATGCAAACAGCACAAAACAGGAATACATGAGGGCGACTTATATCCAGCAGTGGATAGATCCGAGTTAAATGATGGTGATGATAATACATACATCTTATATCTGGTCGGTCATAAGTCATAAGTATCCATGTTTGGAACAATTTTTATGGCATCTCCCTTCATAAGTACCCTTTGTCGTGTGTGATCTGTATCAGTTTGTTGATGTTGGCTAAATTGACAACTTAAATTTTGATCTTCTCTTTTTGTGTTTATGACTCCTTCATCGTTTCAATATATGTCTCTAGTCGTCACCACTGGCGAAGCGTCCATGTAACCACTGTTACCATTGGTAACAGTTAAAAATCTTGCAAATAAATATTTTATGACCACTGTGAAATAATTCCATTTTATTTTTTTTTTCAATAGAAATATGAGTGTTAATAGTAATTCACTAAAAAGCCAACTAGACGCACAAAAATATCGGCGAATTTATGCGACTCGGTGGCAGGTTAATGTTACCACTTTTAAATGTGTATACAAATGAAGGTCCATCGGCTATCGGTCGGACGGTCGGAATATTTACGTAAGGAATCCAAATCTATAATAAAAAATAGGGGTTTCATCCATTATTTAAGATCTTAAAGTTACCCCCCATCCACCTCCAGGGTATGGAGTAGAGGTTCGTGTTAATATATGACCAAAATGAGATGTTTTCCTATTTTTAACAGTTTTTAGTAACTCTCTGTTCTTGTTGACTATTCTCAATAGCAGATATAGGTAGCGAGTTACTAAAGTATTTTAAAAGAAATTATTGAAGAAAATTACATAATATACCTACAACAATTTATATTTTGTGTCAAAAAGATTTAGTTAGTTTAAATGTTTTTTAAAAGCCCTATTCTAAATATCCTGTGGTACCGTATCTGAGCATTTTTAAGTACTTTATAGTAGAATATTATGTCAAGGTCAAGGTACTTTGACCAATAGTTATAATTAATTATTCCTATATTTTTATACAACATTGTTTTCATTTATGTTGCTATCGTAAATACAAAAGTAATAATAAATGTAAATTCAATTAATGATTGGTCTAAGTACCTTAAGTTATATTTTGTACAACACGTTACACTCTAACTAGAAACACATATTAATTGAGAATAATACCTGAAATAATGATGATATAAATCATTGTCACCTTTGTTCATGTATCGAAATATTTTTTCTCCATACAAGGTATTTTTCAATCTATTAATAGCCTTATTGGTTAATTATTTAATCAATAAAATGAATCCGGTCGTATAAAGTGTCTGTTAATAAAGAATATCTAAAAGTGGAAATGAGAGAATACAATAATGTGAAGGGAAATATTTTGACCGTCACTGAAGGCAGAGGAAAATCGAGAAATGAAAAATATGCTATTGATTATCTCCAAAAAGGAAGCTAAAACGAACTAGGACATTAAAAGGGGTTTTATTATTTCATATGTTCAATGGACCCCCAAATATAAAAAAACCGCGGAGTGCTACCTTTTATAGGGGTGTGTTTTGAGAAAAGGGTGAATTAGTCCCTATGCATTCTCTACATTTTTTGTACATATACTTATATCTACAGAAAAGTTGTTCAAAATTTATCGAAATGTCACTTTAAGAAGTTAAAAATATTTTTTTTACAAAAATATATTCAAAAAACGACGCAAAAATACATGAAAGAATGCGTTTGATTGTGTTTTTTGTCACATAACTTTTTTCACCGGGATACAGGTATAGACATTGCTTAACACAAGCATCACACTTTGATGAACCATATTGGTTACCATTAGTGCTAGAATCGTTTACAACAGACCATTTTAAAGTACAGAAAATGAGCTTTCTTTCTTATTTAGCAATGTATATGCTGAACTGTACAAGAATCGAAGTTACAACCTTTTCTGTCGATGTATATGTACTACAAGTGCACAGAATTCACCCTAGTGCAAATGGACTAATTTATCTCTTTCTCAAAGAAGCACCCCTTTGAAACAATAAAACACCGTTGTAACGTAACGTAAACATTGTAGCTCCTTTCTAAAGTACATAATCAATAGCCTAAAGAATAATAAAAGGTACTTACATCAAGTAAAAGAGTAGACCGATAGGCCATATCATATCAGTGATATAGGTAAATCGAAGTTTACTCAAGATCAATAAACCGAAGAGCAAAACAATCGATAAAAGACATTGGGGACCATTTTTGATCCATAGCCACATTAAAAGTAAACATCAATAAGATACTCTTATGCATTTTTTAACTATAAAAAAGAACGAAATAATTATAGGATTCACAACCGTAGAATGGGAAATCACAATGGTTTGTATTTTGTTAAACACCTCATTAAATCTTCTTCTCCTTTATCCTGTTTGCTTCTATTCCTGGACAAAGGCGTCCTCATGACTTCTCCATTTTTCTCTGTTTTATGCTATTTGATGACAGTCTCTTCTCATTTTTGCTTTGATGTCGCCTTATTACCGTAGTTTTCTATTGCGACTAAGTTCTCGTGGTTTCCATTGTACAATGTTTCTCGTCTATCTTTCGTTGTCCTATCGTGTCACGTGTCCTGCCCAGCTCCATTTAATTTGCACAACTCTTCCAATTACATGTTCCACCTTCGTCCTACTAGTCTAGTCGCAACATAGGGGGTCCCGTGGACACTTTCAGTTCGTCGCGATTTGATGGTGGTATTATAGGTTTTTTGGGTCGCTAAACCCAATGGAAGTTGTCTGGAAGCCCAAATGTGGGGCGTTTAATTGTTATTAACAGATTATGGTAAAATTAGGTGTTTTTCAGGAATTATTAGAAGCCCTGTAAATAAATTGATAGTGTTAAGATCTTCTCTGGTGTATTTTTGGTCGCTGAATCGAATGCGACTAGTCGCGATTACTCAAAATATGTTCTTATTTTGTTAATAACAAAATAATAGTTTATTCGCCGAAAAGCTCGAAATGCGCTATCTACAGCAAGTTTGTAGTTTTTTCATAGTATTTTTATATGCTAAATCGATTGCCGCTAGTCGTGATAGCTTAAATCACGTTCCGACTTTGTTATTAATAAATTATTGCAAAAATAACGGTTTATAGTACGTTCACTCACGGTTTTTGCTCTAAATTTTAAAAAACCTCTTGGATCGACATGAAATTTGGCATACACGTAGCTAAAATGTCAAATAAAACATGTGATATTGTGCCGATGTCTGCTTTTACCCTGGGGGTGAGTTTCACCCCTTTTCGGGGGTGAAAAAACCTTTAAAATAAGTCTGGAAGTGGATAAACTGATTAATTCTAAGCAACTTTTGTTCTATACAGTTTTTTCACTAAGTCGATACTTTTCAAGTTATTTGGCTGTTTTGTTGAAAAATAAACATATTCACTCGTAAATAATTCGAAAAGTATTGACTTAGTAAAAAAACTGTATAGAACAAACGTTGCTTAGAATTAATCAGTTTATCCAATTCCGGAGTTATTTTAAAGGTTTCTTCTTTCACCCCCGAAACGGGGTGAAACTCACCCCAGAGTAAAAGCACACATCGGCACAATATCACTTGTTTTATTTGACATGTTAGCTACGTGCATGCCAAATTTTATGTCATTCCAAGTGGTTTTTTAAAATTTAGAGCAAAAACCGTGAGTAAACTTACTATAAACCGTTATTTTTGCAATAATTTATTAATAACAAAGTCGGAACGTGGTTTAAGCTATCACGACTGGTGTCATTCGATTTAGCGTATAAAAATACTACGAAAGGACTACAAACTTGCTGTAGATAACGCATTTCGAGCTTTTCGGCGAATAAACTATTATTTTGTTATTAACAAAATAAGAACACATTTTGAGTAATCGCGACTAGTCGCATTCGATTCAGCGACCAAAAATACACCAGAGAAGACCTTAACACTATTAATTTATTTACAGGGCTTCTAATAATTAAAGAAAAGAAAATAAACGTTTTCGTTTTGATTCAATTCGAGTCTCTTGGCATCCTCTGACACCGTGTTTCGGGGTCTACCCTTTTTCAAAGAGGCTTTCCAAGGTGACTGAATTAAACCATAACGAAACGAAGAAGAACTGCATATATTAAAATATTTGCAGCGGAGTGTGGTTAGACTCTCCTCTAACGGGGAATGACGAAATGAGTGAAAATAATTTCGACCACGAGTCAGTATTCTGTTAACCGAGATACAATAGTACCAAGCGGCGCCGCTAGGAGAACACTCCAATAATGCGTCTCAGATTACTTTAATGAAATGTGGTCATTTTGTACTCTAAACCGAGTAAGGTATGAAAAAGAAAAGAAAATAATCGTTTTCGTTTTGATTCAATTCGAATCAAAACGAATTACGTGGTCGAAATTATTTTCACTCATTTCTTCTAATAATTCCTCAAAAACATCTAATTTTACCATAATTTGTTAATAACAATTAAACGCACCACATTTGGGCTTCCAGACCACTTCCATTGGTTCCAGCGACCCAAAAAACCTATAATACCACCATCAAATCGCGGCGAAGTAAAAGTGTCCACGGGACCCCCTATGTTGCGACTAGACTGTACCTCGCGCGTCCTCGTTTAGTATAATATGATCTCTCAGAAAAACTGCCAACACAGCTCGTTCGGTGGCCCTCTGTGTTGTTCTTAATCTATTGACAACTCTGTAAGTATCACGGTCCCCGTTCCATAAGTCATAGCTGGTAGAATACAACTGTTGAATTCACTTTTCTTTAAATTTATTGGTAATACCAATAAAACAACATCCTTTCAACACAACATCGAGTCTTTCTATTGCTGTTTAAGTCATTCGTATTCTTTTAGTGATCTAGTATTAAAACCTTTACGAAATCTCGCTTGTTCAACAGGTTTGTAACTATCGAACTTATTTGAAAGTTTGCTGTTAATTATTTTGGTAAGAAGTTTGTATGGATGTGCTAACGCTTACTGCTCTGTAATTTTCGATTTTGTGGTTGTCTTTTTTCTTGTGTAGTATAAGTACCTGCGCATTTTGCAAAGAGACTGGAATAGCATCCTCAAAAGAGAGCTATTTGTTCATCAGGATTTTAACTGCTTCACAAAGTAATTGGACTACCCCCAGCTGTAATCACTCTTTTTGTTACTCCGTCGTATCCAGGAGCTTTTCCATTTTTCATCTGTTGTAAGTCATTTTTAACTTCCTTGTTAGTAATTTCTGGTAGTGTTTCAGATCCTACATTTACTGTTCATCGTTCTTTATCGTGGTTTTCGGATTTTACTGGACGAGTATAATTTGTGCAGTATTCTTAACAATATTTACCTATTATCTGATTTTTCTTACTTATCTATAGTGATTCCATTCTTGGCTTTTAGCTGATCTATTTGTTGACTCTCTTTGCAGTTTCGAGTTTTTAACACTTTCATACTCTTGTTTTTCTCTATAATTTTTCAATCTTTCCGGTATTGTTGTCTCCGATGTCGTGTCTTATTATTTTTCCTATTGCCTTATTTGGTTTTATTCTAGTGAATTTCGATCCATGCATTCTCCTTAATCATCTGTTGTGTTTCTGTCGTTAATTTATTACTTTTCGGTTTTGTATCGGCTCACTACATTACCTCTCATTATAAGTAAACGTCCGTTCACTTATAATTTATTAGTGTAATTATTACGGGCTTTCGAAACGTCGTTATAAAGCCGGGATCCAATGGAGTGTGGCGTGGCAATCTTCAGCAGTTTACGTCGGCAAGGAGAAATAGAAAATATATAATAGTGAAAAGAAAGGAGAGCACGGTTGGCCTCCCTCATTACTGTAAAATTGATAAATATTTACTTATTGATAAATTCGTTCGGACCATTCTGATGGAGCTTGTCTCCTCGAGTATTGAGGGTACACCACAAGTGTTGGCGCTTGAAATTTTAGTAAGTTGCTTAATTCATACAATGATAAAAATTCCAACACAACGTAGTTAAACCACTCCATAGTAAAATTACCACAACATTGACCGTATCAATCACTAGCCGCCGAGTCGGAAGGGTCTGTATCCGCTTCTGATTCCTGTGAACCGTGTTCATTTACCTACAAACGACGTGAGAGTTCACGTCACTTGGCGCCGGCGTTAAAAATAGGGTTTGGTTCTTGCCCAAGGGTCGTAAATCATCAATTTTGTGGGAAATAACGCTATTTCACGTTGTGTTTTTTCCCCGTCTTTAGTTTTTATCTTTTTCTATTACTTATTTTTTATTGCTCTAGGGGTGTCACCTCACGTTCCTTTGGATCCCAGCTTAATGTATATGAAATATCGGGGATATGTGAAATATAGCAGTGTAAAAACACTAGAAACGCAATATTCCCTAAACAAAAAATCTATGCAGACAAACTTATTTACTATGTATTTACAATATTTTCAAATTGTTTATCTTACTGAAGAAAAAATGATGATACATAAAACAATTTAACATTTTTAAAATAAACATAGTTTCAAAAGTTAATATGCATCACTTAAAATTATGCTCATTTTCATAATTGATTTTTTCATGAACAGATTAACGGATTCCGCTAATTTTTTTATTGTACATATTAGATTTTTCTTTGGTATTTACACACTTGGGCAAATGTTTTTTCAAATTTCTTGTTTGTAATTATACCGGCTGAAAGAAAAGAAATGTTTTTCTTATGTTAAGTTTGAGACACCTTGTAGGAAGGACAAGGTACAAGTGTGAGTATACATCGAAATCGTATTGTAGTCTTATGTTTTGTGAATATGTATTTTGTTTTTTGAATGTCCCTGATATCTTTCGAAACAAAAAAATAGACGGTTTTATTCTTTAACATTTGTTTTCTGAAACAAAAGTTTGAAACACCCTGTAGGGAGGAAATGGTACAAAGGTGGGTATATATCGAAATTATGTTGTAGTCTTATATTTTGTTAACATTTTATTTTTTTATTTTTTCTGATATCTTTAATAACAAAAAAACTAGACGATTTTACTCTTTAATATGTGTTTTAACTGACCATATGCGATACGTGCGGAGACCATGTCTTATCATATACTAAGATGAAATTATTTCCTATAAATAGTACGAAAGGAACAAAGTGTTCAAAGAAATAATGTCTGTGATATGTACCTCTCACTATTTAAAAAGCCTCCACGTAGACACCAAATCCGTACTTACACTCAAGGAAATTCCACCCTAAAACATCACAGAGCCTCCATTAAACAATCTCGTCTCTCGTTATGTTGCGCTCTGCATACCGCTCACTTAGTCGACAAATAACTCTCAAAGTGTCAACCAGAATTGTTAATGTTAGGTGCCTTTCTGTTTTTCGAGTTTTGTTAACTGTTTTTTTTTTATTGTCAATTAAGTTTTGTTTCAGTTAAACACGTCAAATTAAAGAATAAAACTGTTTTATTTTTTTCGTATCTAAAGATATCAGGGACAAAAAAAAAACAAAATGTTCACGAAACATAAAACTAAAATAAGATTTCGATGTATATCCACATTTATACCTTGTCCTCTCTACAGGGTGTCTCAAACTTAACATAGAAAAACATTATTTTCATCCATCCAGGTATAAGTACAAAAAAGAAGTTTGAATAAACCTTTGCCGAAGTGTGTAAATACCAAAGAAAAATCTAACATAATACGGAATCCGTTAATCTTTTCATGAAAAAATCTACTATGAAAATGAACATAATTTTAAGTGATTTATAACTTTTGAAACTATGTGTATTCACATCTCTTTGAAAAATACGGATTATTTTTGTTGGAGGAAATTAATTTTGGTAGTTTTAAGATTTTTTGACAGGATATGAGGAAAGTATTTAGTTCTATTCCTTATTTGTTAAAAAGGCTACGACATCAAAGGTGCAATATAGGTAGCGTTGCCCAGTTTCAAATTGGTGACCTCGGTTTGGAAATTACTCCAACGCCTATTTATAATAAACAATACATATATAGATAAAAATTCCAAAATGAGTACCAATATTGGTAAGATTCAAAATATAGACTTAATCTTTGTGTGATTTCTAGATTTAGTATAACGGATTGTATAATGCCACAATCACAGTAACATACATACAAACTACATCAAACATACTAGCAGTTTATTTATTGATTACTCTAATCAGTAAATATTTAGTTTTTTTATTATTTTTAGATGTTGTAGCTTTAATTTCATTATAATATGATTTGACTCAAGTTACTGTTGAAATTTGGCTTAAAGTATAGAGGTGGTCACGGGCGACAAAGCCCGCACACTACCCGATAATCACCACTTAATTTTTATCTTATTGTACCTATATTTTGCGTTTTTTCTTCTCTTCCCTAGTACGTCAATTTGTCTCGGGGGCCGGAGAAAATTTGCCTGGTATGTACTTATTCTCTACCATAACACCCAAAAAACACCACCCACAATTACTATTCATATATGTGATAAGTACAATATGGAACAGCATAAATTATAATACAAATTCTAAAATCAAAAAATTTAATAGAATACTCAATTGGGTTTATATTTATAGTTTTTAAAATTTTGTTCAAAATTTACTATAAATATCTATAATTTTTTTAGTCTTGTATAGGGAGGGGTATTTTCAGTGTTAATTATTAATTCAAGAATTATAAGCAGCACTAATGTTTTCACGGTGCGGGACCATAAAAGACGCCGAACAATTATTAATCTAAGTAAATTAAGTAAAAACCTCTTCGTGCAGTACACATACTAACTGATACTATAACGAATAACTATAATAATGTTCTGAAACTGTTTTCTTGTGGCATATCAAGTTAAATATTGTATTTATATGGGATTAAGCCACAATTGATTGTAGATGGATTCGACCATTACAAGATGGAAATTTATTTTAACTAACAATAAAACGCTGAAAACTTTTCGTTTGCAATGCTTCCACAAAATGTATTACAAGTTAATGTCACTACACCTGTTTCGGCAGGTGTAGGTCTACACTTTAAACTCTCCAGCTGAATAGGTTGAGGAGTGGGGAGTTGTTTATATCTTTATTTTAAATATGAAGAATTTGAAACCGTTTTTAAAGGTATGATTATGATTTAGAAGGTGAAGTGCGTACGTAGAATCTGTTTTTTTTATTATTCAAAGCTGTTTGTGTTCTGCTATACGTTAGTCAAAGGTTCTACCAGTTTGACCGATGTAAGTTTTTGGACAGTCACCACTCACCACTCTTTAAATGCTTTTTCTTTTGGTTCCTATTGTTCTTAATGTATTTGCTTAAGTTGTTGTTTGTTCTGAAAGCTGGTGTTACTTCTTTCTTTTTGTGCGTTTGGCTATTTTTGTTGATATCTTGCCTGTATATGTAATAAAGCAGAAGGTACTGGGCTTTTTCTGTGCTGGTGGGAAGACTAATTCTAGGGCTTTCAACAAAAAAATAAAATTTTAAACCAAAAACTGCATAAGAAAGCCCTGAAATTAATCTTCCCATCGCCACAGAAAAAACCCAGTACCTTCTGCTCTATCACGTATACATACTTTGTATATAGCCACCTCTCTAAATCTAGAGAGGTGGCTTTCTGGCCTATTCCACTGCGACCTTTTCAGATCTATTGTGGTCCTCTAGTCCTAGATAACATTATCTAGCCTGACTATTTTTAAAAAGTCTAATAGCTGCGAGACTGAACCTTCCATGTAGCTATTTGCCGTTGGATTTTGTTCTCCTAATGGAAAAAACCGCACATTTGCCAGACTGTCACAATGACATAAAATGTGCTCTGCTGTTTCTTCTTCCAGGTGACAGAATCTGCACAGGTCATGATCTGCCAATCCCATCAGCTTTAAGTGTCTATTCAGCTTACAGTGCCCTGTTAGCAGACCTACTATGGCTTTGACTGTTTTCCTGTCTTTGCTTATTAGGTCTGCCGTAAATTTTGGCGAATGTTCTGTAATGAACTGTTTCGCCTGTCTTTGACTTGGTGAATTCCTCCACCATTCCAAATATTTGTGAGCTACCCACTTTCTTGTAGCCGTTCTTGTAACTGCCTTTGCAACGCCGCAGAAGGGTTCCGGTCCAACGAATGGCATTGGTGTGCTTTGTTTTGCCATTTCATCTGCTTTTTCATTGCCCTTATGACCCTCGTGCCCCGGTACCCAGGCTACCGTAACCTTGCTACGATCTCCTAGTTTATTTAGGGCACTCACACAATCCCATACTAGCTTAGAATTGACCTCTACAGAATTGAGTGCCTGCCTACAGATTGCGCTGCCTGACTATCTGTGAAGATGGCAACTGAACGGAACGTTCTTTTCTGCCTTTCTATTTCTTCCACGCAGTGATGGATTGCCGTTATTTCCGCCTGGAAAACTGTGACATCCTTTGATAGACTAACCGGGAACTGAATTCCTTGATTTGTCCCTACTATGCCGGCTCCTACACCTTCCGATGTTTTTGAGCCATCAGTGTACCAGGTAGCAACAGCCTGTATGGGTACACTTTCCTTCCAGTCTTCCCTGCCTGGTATATTAATTTTGAACTTATTGTCAAAGCTATATCTCGTTGCTGTTGCATCGATAGGCTGCCCCATCACAATATCGGCTTTTAGCTCTTCGATTAGCTTTCTATTGTCAGCACCATGCACCTGGCTTATATGTGGCTGACCATGGATTAACCTGTGCATCACTGATCTGGCTTCGCCCTGCACAAAGATATGAAGTGGTGGTAGATTCAGTAGGACTTCCAGCGCTACTGTAGGAGTGGTTTTTATGGCCCCCGTAATACACAGGCATGCTAGCTTTTGTGTATTACCTAGCAGCCTTATTGCTCCCACTTGCTGCGTCTTTGTCCACCACGTCACCGAGCCGTAGGTTATCATGGGTCTAATAACCCTTGTGTATAACCATAGTCATTTTGGGGGTAAGCCCCCAATTCTTACCAAACATTCTTCTACATCTGCCCAAGGATATAGTAGCTTTTCGTGTGGTTTTTAGGATGTGAGTATTCCATGTAAGCCTATGATCAAAATAAACACCAAGGCATTTTGTTTCTTTGGCAAATGAAATCACGTGTATAGGCAAGATATCAACAAAAATAGCCAAACACATAAAAAAGAAAGGAATAACACCAGCTTTCAGAACAAACAACAACTTAAGCAAATACATTAAGAAAAATAGGAGCCAAAAGAAAAAGCAATTATAGAATGGTGTAAAACTGGAATGTGGTGACTGTCCAAAAACTTACATCGATGAAACTGGCAGAACCTTTGACAAATGTATAGCAGAACACAAACGGGCTTTCAATAACAGAAAAACATACTTTTAGGCACTTCACCTTCTAGATCATAATCTTTCTTTAATGAACAGTTTCAAATTCTTCATATTCAAAATAAAGGCCTCAAACTATATTTATTAAAATCTATGGAAATCAATAAATTAAAAATGCAGATATAATTCAGTGGTCATTTGCCAAAAGCAGTTATGTCCATTTTTGGTACTTTTTCCACGACGGCCATAAAATTACAGTTTTTTCTTATATGTCAACTCGCATAAATAGCTGTATAAACATTAAACTCAAAACCAAATATATTTCTAAAACTGTGATTTTATGGACATCGTGGACATTTGAATTTGAATTTGCGAAAAATATCGAAAGTGGGCATATCAGCTTATGGCAAACGGCCACTCAATTCTGAATGACCAACTTGAGGCAAACAGCTCCTCACTCCTCAACCAATTCAGTTTGAGACTTTACAAGTGCAGTCACATGGTAAAATACATCACTTGAGAAAGCCATTCTGCCGAAACAGCTGTAGTGACATTAACTTGTAATACATTTTGTGTAAGTATTGAAAACAAAAGTTTTCTGTGTTTTATTGTTAGACAATTGATTGTAGTAAAAATTACATCTTTAACTCATATTTGAAGTTTATTAAAGAGACTATTTAAGAATTGTGTGAAAATTGATACGAACTATAATTAACACATTCTTATAAGAAATCTACTAACCTACCGAGCGGACAGGATTCAGAAAACATTTTAGTACCATAGATCATTTGCACACCGTAAGAACACTAATAGAAAACTGTACCAAGTGTAATGTTCTAATTGATATGGCATTTGTGGATTTTCAAAAAGCATTCGACTCCATCACGAATCTCTAGAAAACAGACGTATAGATTCAAGATACACTAGTGTGATTAAAAACATAATACATATATGAAAATGCCACCATGCAAATAAAGTGTGGACGAAAGCACAAAAACGAATTCTTTAAAACTACAACGACGAGTAGAACAAGGAGACACCATTTCACCCAAACTATTCACACTTGCGCTAGAAGACATTTTTAAGAAATTAGAATGGAACAACAGGAGTATAAACATCGACGGATCATACTTTAACCATTTGAGATTTGAAGGTGACGTAGTTTTAATAGCAGATAATATCCAAGAACTAAATGAAAGATTCTTCTTCTTGAGCCTGTTTTGGACAAAGGCATCCCCATGACCTCTCCACTCTTCTCTGTTCTGTTCAATGTGGTGCCAGTTTCTCCCTATTTTGGCTTTGATGTCGTCTAGCCATCGTTTTTGTGGTCCTCCTCTACTACGACTGTGGTCGAGTGGTCTCCAATGTATAAGGTACAATGAAATATTACAACAATTAAATGAAGTTTCCGGCAAAATGAGCAAAAACAGCACAGAAAATATTATAATTGAAGACGAAAAAAAAGAAGGGACAGAACGAGATGGTTGAATGACGTGGAAGACGACCTGAAAACCATGAATATAAGACGATAGAGGAGAAGAGCACAAGAGATTCCTGAATGGAAGGACATAGCCAGACAGTCCAAGGCCCATCCAGGGTTATAGTGCCAAAAGAATAAGAAGAAGACTTAAAAATGAGCTACATTAAAACAAAAATAATGAGCCAGGACCAGGCAAATACAACGATACAAAATCGTACCATAGAAAATTTTGAACATTATCTACAATTATCTGGTCCATGTCGTCAAACTGGGAAAACCAAATCAAGATACTGCAATTAAAAAAAAACACAACTGGCATTCGGTAAACTAGCATATATCTTGAAAAACACCTCCATTCTAGTGATGTTGAAAAAGTAACTATTCGTTACAAAGTACTCGTTACTTACGAATACCGAAAGTAATGATTACTATACAGAGAGGTAAATCGTTACTTTTATTACTCTGATTACTTCGTACCAATCGTATCAGAGCGAGTAACGACTATTGTATCTACTTTGATTACTCTGATTACTTCGTTACAGAATACAAAAGTAACAAAAGTAATCATAGTAATCAAATCATTTTTATCCCTTAAACTTAAACAGATCGGTGAAGGTCGTTGTTATATCGGAATACCTATACAAAATACCTACCTACTGAGAAATACAATTCTCGATATGATTACCGGTACTCAAATACAAAAGTAATCATAGTAATCAAAGTAACCAATACTGGAATGATCACTTTATACAAAATACCTACCTACTGTGAAATACGATTCTCGATATGATTACCGGTACTCAAATACAAAAGTAACAAAAGTAATCATAGTAATCAAAGTGACGAATACTGTAAATGATTACTTTATACAAAAGTAATGATTTGTAACGAATACTCGAAAGTAACTATAATCAACATCACTACTCCATTCATATAAACTCAAAGAAAAAAGTGTATACATGCATACACCTACGGCTTGGAGACCGTAGCCCTTAGTAGAAAATCTGCTAAAATACTAGAAACAACGCAATGGGCTATGGAACGATACAGGCTTGGAATATCACTGAGAGGCGAGATTAGAGACACCTAGATAAGACGTGGAAGGAATTACAAAAAGAGGTGGCGCTAGGCCGGTCACATAGCTAGATTTGATGATAACAGGTCAGAAGCATGGGAAAACCTCAAAAGAGATGGATAGATGACGTAAGAGCAGTGGCAGGCAAACAGTGGATTAAATTAGCTCAAGATAGAGAAAGATGGAAGCAATTGAAAGAGACCTACATTCAGAAGTGGATGGAAAATGGTTGACGAAGAATAAGAAAAATAAGTGTGAAAAATAGTATAACCGCCAGAGTTGTTGAGGAAGTTATGTCTTTTCAAAATTCACGGTTAACATACTTGTCCACATGTCCACGGTCTTGTACAGACTGATAATAGCTGTTGCCTACAAAATCGTGGCCATGTAAGTCAACCGCCAATTTTGAAAATACATAACCCCCTCAACAACTTTGGCAATTTAGAATGTAATTGAATAAATTGAATAAATTTTCACACAATTCTTAAATAATCTTTTTTGAAAATGATTTCCGGAGTGGAAACATCAAATATTATAGTCTAACAGCTAGAGCCGAAAAATCATCTTCATAAGTAATATGGAGTTTGGCATGTGAAATGTGTCTATTGTATATTGATAATTATGACCCCTTTCAGGCTGACACCTCAGTGGATACAAGAAGTAACAATAAGGGATAAAAGGAAAGTTACTGTAGTCTCTAAAGGTTTTCACCTCCTATTTTGTTAAACCTCCATCGATTTGCATGAAAATTGGTGACTAGTTAGACCATACTCCAAGAAATAAAAATGATTTGGTGCCAACTTGCACTTTTACCCTGGGGGTGGATACCACCCCTTCTCGGGGGTGAAAACTATTTCATTAAAAATAACCCCACAAATCGATAGAGGGACAAATTATAAGTAAATTTGTTATATCATGTTATTAAAATAAATCAATACTTTTTGAGTTATTAAAGATCAAAGATTTGTCTGTTTAAGAGCACATGCGTGAAGTTAGGGATGATAAAAGAACATATTAATTAATTGTATGTTTCAATATTATAAATTTAGCAAAAGTGTATTCGAATATGTCAAATGTACCCATTATTGGACACCCCCAGTTTCTGGACATATTCAGTTTATATTGATAGAAAAAATTCAATTAAATATCGAAATAATATAAAAATAATATTTTACTAACATACAATTAATTAATATATTCTTTTTATCATCCGTAACTTCACGATTATGCTCTTAAATAGACAAACCTTTGATCTTTATTAACTCAAAAAGTATTGATTTATTTTAATAACATGATATAACAAATTGTACTTAAAATTTATCCCTCTATCTATTTGTGGGGTTATTTTTAATAAAATTGTTTTCACCCTCGGGAAGGGGTGGTATTCACCACCAGGGTAAGAGTGCAAGTTGGCACCAAATCAGTTTTATTTCTTGAAGTATGCTCTAACTAGTAACCAATATTCATGCAAATCGATGGAGGTTTAACAAAATAGGAGGTGAAAACCTTTAATGACGGCACTAACTTTCCCCTTTCATCCCTTATTGCTACCTCCTGTATCCACTGAGGTGTCAGCCTGAAAGGGGTCATAATTGTCAATATACAATGGACACATTTCACAGGAAAAACTCCATATTACTTATGACGATGATTTTTCGGCTCTAGCTCTCCGTCTATTACTTAAAGATGTAATTTTCATTACAGTCAATTGTAGCTTAATCCTATATAAACACAATATTTAACTTAATAATATAACGCAGAAATACAAATTTATTTATCTTCAATAAGCCGTGCAAAAGACAGAACGCGTTGTAGATTGTCCTGTGGTCTTCACAACTTCGAGGTAAAAACTGACATCTATGTTAATTGTGACATATATTTATCCTTTAATACGGTGATTTACACAGTTTGCGGAATTCGCTGAGTTTTTCTCATACTTTCAAAACCTCTAAGTTATCGTTAGTGGTGCCCAATGGGTACCTAAACCTATAGGCCAGGTTAATAAGACAAAAATATACCCTGTTCGTGACACTTCAGCAGCCAGGGTACTGAAGCGTTTTTTCGAAAGGTAATACCTATAAGAACAAATTGTAACTATTTCAGGATATGGCGGCCATTTTTATTTATAAACAATTTAGTGTCAAAAAACGGCCTTTTTTCCTTTTTTTTTTAAATTAATGGAAAACAGTAATACAGGTGTCAAATGAAAGAGCATGAACTAAACTTTCAAACTGTTTTTAAAAAAAGTGAATAAAAATTGATTATTAATAAATAATTGTGCAAAAGCATCGTCAATTTTTCCTTATAAACTTTTTGAATAACTTTTTTCAAAAAAATAATTTTTTTACCGTTTTTTAGGTGCACAACTACCAAGTAATATTATGTATGTATATGATAATTGATGAAACATTGTAATAAATATATATAATTTATTGTATAAAAAAAAGTTTATAAGGAGAAATTTAACATACTTTTCTATAATTATTTATTACTAATAAAGCACTTTTTATTCACTTTTTTTTAAACCAATTTGAAAGTTTAGATCACGCTCTTTAATTTGGCAGCTGTAAAATGGTTCTAACATTATTTTTTTCTCACTTTGTTATTGCAAAAAAAAGCTATCTGGGAAAAACAATTTGAATAAAATTTAAACAATTGAATGGATCGCTTTGAAATTTTTGTCACATATTGAGCACCAAAGATCCCTCATTTGACAAAAATTTCAAAGCTGTACACTTATTTTTACAGTAGTTATTGCAAAATTATTTTTTTTGAAATTTCGACTTTTTTCGCAATTATATTAACAATAAATGAGTGTATTAAACTTTGTAATACGCCATTTTAAAGTTTTTTCATTCTCTCGAAGATGTTTGTACTAAGAAAATTATAAGTCTTACTGTTTTCCATTAATTTGAAAAAAAGTAAAAAGGCCCTTTTTGACACTAAATTGTTTATAAATAAAAATGACCGACAGATCCTACGCAGGAAATAGTTACAATTTGTTCTTATAGGTATTACCTGTCGAAAAAACGCTTCAGTACCTTGGCTGTTCAAGTGTCATGGAAAAAACCTTATTACCCTGGACTACTATGCTATGGGAAACACCGAAATAAATAAATAAATAAAGTTCTGAAAGTATTTTCTTGTTGTATATCTAAGTTAAATATTGTGTTTAAATAGGATTAAGTCACAGTTGATTGTCATTCACAATTCACTTCCTTTTCTGGGTATGCTAATCACAAAAAAGGATACAGGATATGTAACCAAAGTTTACAGAAAACTAACCCACACCAACAGTTATTTAAATTACACTCAGATCACAACGTAAATATCAAAAAAGGAATTATTAAATCATTATAATAGAGCCTAAAACACTTGCTCTAATGAAAAGGCATTTCAAGAAGAAAAACCTGCTAACAAAGGTTTTAACAAAAAATGACTACCCGTTGTCATTTATAAATAAGGAATTCCTTCAATATAAAAGAAAGAAAACAACAAAATATTCCAGAAACACCACAACCAATCCAGAAACACTCACAAGAAGGGACTCGAGGATGACAACTGTAACATGTAAAGGGCCTATCAGAAAAATTAAAGAGGACAGAAAATAGGTACAGTATTACAACAACAATTAAAACAACCAATACACTCAGATCTATCCTGTCCAATACCAAGAATTTTCAGTGTTTCCGATAGTCTTTTTGTTTTGTTGGTATTTGCCACTGTATTTTCAGTTTAAGTTTTTTAACCGAATATTTAGCTTCTGTAGGTCCATTTTTCAGTTGTTAACTATTCATTTCTTCATTATCTTACTTCTTATCCTCATTTGTCTTAACACTCTTCCAAGATGTATAGTTTTTCCCAAAAAATCTACTTCGATTATTAATTCTTTTATTTTAACTCTTCACCTATTTTCGATGTTATCATTACCTATTGTTGTAGTTATAACAAAGACATAATCTGTATCGCTTGCTCGAACAAATTATAAGAAACTGCAGGGTATATGGATTACCGAGAAAATCGAAAAAGTCCAAAACCTTTGTGCATACGTACGGAGCTTACATCTTAACCTTTTATCGTCTATTCTTGGACATATTCCTCTCCCAATTTTTTTCATCGATCTCAAGCAACAGTATACCTTTGTTCCGGCTATTCTTTTTATATCATCTACCCATCTCATCTATGGTCTTCGTCTTGGTCGTTTACCTTTGTTAGGTTTCCAATGTTGTATTGTGGCATTCCAACGTTGAGCGGAACTTACATACAAGGACTTATTCTATATCAAGGAAGATATGTAAATAAACTAAAGTTTTCTTCGATTTTTTAGATATTTTCTTTTAATTTTGCTATAATCCAGAGTCTTAAGGAATTTCAACACATAATTCGCAATAATCTTAATATAATAACCTGCTCTTTAGTAGGGATTTATTTCATATAGCTATTTCTTTATTATGCTTTTATCTGAAATATGTTTCTGTCAAATAGTAAAAAAATCGGTAAGCTCTGTAACACATACCATAAATATTTTGACTTTTTCGGATTTGTTAAGATTCAAGGGGAAATAGTGCTCAACCCAGATACCTAGGGTATCGAGAGTATCGAGATCTGGGGAGTTCTTGCCATGGTATCTATCACCTTAACTATCTCCCACAAATTTTCTCACGCATCTGGACGTCGCGAGCGTTACTGCTTTTTGCATGGTCTTAAGAAGTGTTCACTAAGACCCAGCTATTTGATATTCTCTAGGAGTTTCTTACGAAGTACACCAGTAATAAAGAGGATAATAGGTACTGTCCGAGTGTTTTCATTCCCCATTTCCTCTTTATTTGCATCACTAGATTTGTGTAGTTTTGATTTATGTGCTATGGTGTGGACACTTTCTATTCTTCACTGTTTCCTTATTTGTATTTCAAGATCTTTATATTTTCTTGTCTTTAACGCGCAGATTATTGTAATTAGGTGTATATATTGACAGAATGTTGTATCTTAATCGCCTATTAACCGTTTATTACTACTAGATGGTTTCACTATAGGTGTAGGATCGCCGAGTAACAATTTATATCATCTGAAACCTCTCGTGGAACCAATTTCTGGTTACTTCCTGTATCTCTGCCTTTTACAATTTATAAGGCAAGGAGACGACGAACTAAGAAGACGAAAAGGACTCTAAAATATGCAGTCACATTTCGTCTACTCGTCTAGGAAAAATTCCAGCGAAATATGGTTCCATGTATTCACAATCTGAGTAATCTGGGAAAATGAAACACCGCTTATGTTTTGTATCCATTTTCTGATTTTGCCTCTTTTTCAAATAAACCATCCGGGTTAGGTAAATAAAATGTATGCAAATTCTGCTTGTATTTATGTTGCAAATTATATACCTACTACAAACGAAAATATTAGATCAACCAGATGAATCGAAATTAGATATTGAATAAAAGGGAGTGAAAGAGAGACAAGGAATGCTGAAAGGTAATTTTTCCATATAAGAAAAAACGTTTCAAAATACAGTGCGGCATATTTTGCTTTTGTTTTGATTTGTATTGATGCGTTCTCATGATCGGTGATCAAGTTATACCTTGGGAGGTAACCTTAAAAAAAATTCCGGGCTGCATTATTTGGGCAGTATACGTTTAATAAATTTTGGCATCAAAATTTTTTGAGCAATGTTGTACCTATTACATATATGATACTAATCCACCTTTGGTTGTTCTGTTAACGAGTCGCGAAACAACGAATCAACTCAATGCTATAAACAACCGCTAAATGTCAATCTTAGTAAAGACGAAATTAAAATTATGAATTAAAGGATGCACCTCTCCCCCTAATCAATTGACGAACAAATGTTCTGATATTAAGTTAACACTTTTCTTAAGTTCAGTTCACTTACAGCTTTTACGACATTTTGTTCTTGTTTTATTTTTATTTGCGTCGTGGCATGTAGGTTTATTTGGTTTTTTGGTTCGTTTTCGTTTTGTTTAATTTTGATCAAAAGCAGAGCAATCACTACCTTACACACATAACACTTTCACACAGTTTATTAAAAAGTAGAAATATCAAAAATATGCGTATTTCTTCTCTTTGATGACATGATCATCATACATAGGCTTTTAGAGAATCATCATAATACAGTTCTTGATGAACATATCCAGAAATGCATCTAATAGCCTATGTTTGAAAAACAAAGGAATCGAAGCAGTTTTTCAGTACTTACACTGAGAACCTGTTTTGTAGTTCCACATCCAATCCAACCTTTTGAAACTTTGTATGTATTTGATTTAGGCCTTTCTAAAGGAGTAGGTTTTATTCGATTTGATCAACGCTTAGAAGCCGAAAGAGCAATCCAAGAATTGAATGGTACCATTCCCAAGGGATCTACCGAGCCCATAACAGTGAAGTTTGCTAACAACCCAAGCAACAACAATAAAGCTATTCCTCCGTTGGCAGCCTATCTTACTCCACAAGCAACCCGTAGATTCGCTGGACCGATTCATCACCCTACAGGTCGCTTCAGGTAAATATCATTTTTTTCTTTCCCCAACGTAAAGTGGAGACAACCTTAATAGTTTTGACTTATTAACTGCTTTCTAGAGCTCTAATGAGCTACAGCTGAAGTATTTGTCCTTTTTCCTGCTTCAAGACTTCAACTGTTTAGTCTCTTTTTATATAAACCAATTTCAATAATTTTTATCACATTAATTGTCCATTTTGATTAATATACACTCCTGGACAAAATATGGAATATATATGTTGTGAAACTGAAACGAAAACGACACTAGACTACCACGGCTAATTGAAATAATATTCGAAAATAATATTTCAACCAACCAAGATAGTTATCGTCCACCCTAGCCTTAGCTCAGTCTCTCAGGGTGTGTGTTCGTCTTGTCCTAATCTTAGAATATGAACTCTGAAAATTTAGAATGGAAGCAAACAAAACAGTATTTTTAACTAATCATGATTATTGTTCATAAAGATATAATAAAAATATGACTTGTTAAATGCTTTAACAAGTATATTCAAATTCTTGCCAAAAACCATCAATTCTGGATTATACTTATGGCTTTTGCTATCTGGTTCGATGGTAACTTCTTGATGTCGAATGGTACAGCGGTTAACTTCTCTTGACCTGGGCAGATGTTGTGGCCCTAGGTCAGTGCAGCTCTAGTTTACAGGTGGTGTTGGTCGCTGCAGTCTAGTTGCGATGCATCCATGAAGTCTTCGCCTTATGAGTAGCATCACCGGTGATGTAGATGGCTTGAGGCTCCCGAAGGGAGAAAAGTTGAGTTATTCCCAAAAACTAGAATACAAAACGAGTATAAGCTTGACATCAAGAAGAAAAGGTGCCCTTGCTAAAAATTATTCAAAAAGTAGAAGATGGCAAGGGATAAATTAAATGGAATCAAGATTAATTATTACTAGTTAAAATTTGATTACTAAAAGCATATCAACAGCGAGAATGTAAAATATAAAACATGTGCTTTTCGACATGGAAGGTTAGGTATAGAAAAAAATCATTATAAAAAAATATTATAAAAACCTAGGTATGAAAAACTCACCCCAAGAGAATATTAAAGTCTGGAAATAAATGTTTTATTTTTGAAGCTTCTTTGGCTTTTACAACATTACCACCACCATTTTGAGAATTGAGAGACGAAGTGTCACTATCATGACAGTAGGACGTAGGAGGTGGCAGGCATGTTCCGTATTAAAAGACAGATATCTACAGAGTAAGAATATATGAAATACGTTCCGTATGATGATTTAGTTTTTAGATGAAAAGAGAGATCGGAAATAGAGGATAATAAAAGTGGGCACCAACGAGTTTTTAACGAAGAAAACAGGTTAAACAAATAAAAGAAAATTATTAATGAAATATTAAAAAAGATAGAGTAAAATAATTACTTAAAAATAAAATATCAAAGATGTGACGTTTGCAACGTTACAAAACCATAACCTAAAATAATTACGAAATATCTTGCTAAACTTATTATTTACACAGATGAGACCAAATTCAGTTATGGAAGCCAAATGAATTTTCAGATCATTTCAGAAAATCAATTTTCAGATCTATTGTGGTCCTCCAATTCTAGATTACATTCTTTAGTCTGGCCCTTTTTAAAAGGTCCAATAAGGCCCAATTCTCACCGCACATTCTTCTACATTTGCCCAAGGACATAGTAGCTTTATGTGTGGTTTTCAGGATCTGAGTATTCCATTTCAGCCTATGATCAGTATAAACCCCAAGGTATTTTGTTTTTTTGGCAAATGAAATCTCTGTTCCTCCCAGCACCGGTAGTTTTAAGCCTTCTAGTGCTGTCCTTTGGGTGCAGTTGGCGATTTGTTTTCTGAGCATTGACTATCAGTCCCTCTTATTTACACCGCTCGTCAACTATATTTGGGGCTGCTTACATTCTCCCAGACACAAGCTGGGCAAACCTGCCCCTGGTGACGATTGATATATCGTCAGTGTATCCTAGACAAAAAGTCTTCTGTGGAGAGATTTTTGAGATCATCTACCAAGATTGCTCAAAGTAGAGGTGACAGAACTCCTCCTTGTGGACAGCCTCCACTTACTCTTGCTTTGATGGTTGCTTTAACTAGAGTTGATATTACTATCCTATTCTCCAGGTATAACCTTATCTGCATATTACCGCAGGAATTTTTTATCGACTATCTATGTAGTCTAGATCCGCTAAGTTTAGTTTCAACAGAGCCACCACGAGAAGGGTGCAATCAAAGATTACACACCCCCAATCAATGTTGGGAGTACCCAGCGGTATTGGGATGGTTTAAGGAGGTGCAAAGTTCTAAGACTCTCCAAGCAAAACTCATCCCCTGAGATTAGTTCTTTTCCCGCTCAGCTTTACGCCGACTAGAAAAAGAGCACATCCCTCGGCCCAAAAAAAACAAAAAAACAACAAAAAAACAATATTACATTTGATTCATTTTACTTAACTATTTTTGCAATTTTTTTTTGTATTTTAGACTTCAACTTTTGGTTCAAAACTCGCATTCGAAATACATCCGACATCTAAAAAATAGTTTTTTCACATCACTAGATATTTTAACATGAACTGATCTTTCCAATAAAGATTTTTGATGCCAACTTTAATAGTGTCCCCATTGAATTGGCAAAAAATATTTTCTAGTTCACGACAGTTCGTAAATAATATTTCTGAAGGCTTCACCAAACCCCCTTCTGAGAGATGATTTACCCACGAGGAAAAAGTGTTACTATTTGTAGAACGGCCCATGCCCAAACTCTCTTCGTGTCGTAGCTTGAAAGCTATGAAACCAGCTAAATTTTCTAGTCCATCATGGTACAACTCTTCCATTTCAAAATCTGTTTGATGGTTTTCATTTTCTGAAGTTACTGGAAGATTTAATTGACTAAAGAGTGGTTCGGTTATCATCACTGAATCTACTACGTCATTGTTGTAACAATCAAGATTCAAAGAGCTTCCTGCTTTCATGTTTTGAAGCGACATGTTTGTTGTTTCTGGTAGGTTACTTACATTAGCTGAGAGTGAAATAACTTCATCGTTCCGACCCATAATAAAATTACGAAGACGGTATTTAAATTGAAAAATAGACGTATGATCATGTAAATCTCCAATCGCACGTATTACTAAGAATAGTCCTTCTAAGCAATCTTGATTTAAATTATATGTTGTTATACAATTGATGTTGAAATCTTTGCTGAGAGGGCTGAAACAGCTTTGTCATGCTGAAAGGGCAGTAATGACTACTTCTAATTATATTTAAGAATTTTATCCCGAAAATATAGCTTTATGCTTTGCGAAAACTTTCGCAAACTGCATAAAAATAACAAACCCAAGTTAAAAATCGAACATTTGGCCTGGCGTTTGTCGGTCAGTGACGTAGGCGTAGAAGAGAGAGACAGGCTTAATCATGCGCGTGGCTTTATCTCTGGTTGTCGTAGTATCATGTGGTGTTGCCTGTATAATGCGATGGGGCCGTTTAGTTTGGGATGTGACTGGGCAAATGACAACTGACACGTGCATTGAAAACGTTTTAAAAGATCATGTTTTTGTCATTTGCCGGTCATTGATGAGGTTCAATTTGAAAGATTATATCGACCAACGTATAGCCCTGATTTAAATCCAATCGAGCATGTGTGGGACAGTTTAAAACTTCATATTCGAGAAAGGAATTTCATTACTATGACACTGGGAGTGCTGAAGATTGTAACACAAGAGGAATCGAATGCAATTCGTCAAACATACATTCAAGATTTAATTCAGAGTATTCCATGACGATCGCAAGCCGTGGTCAAAGTTCAGGAGAAAATACTCACTACTATAGTCTAGGCGCCAGAGGGGTCACCGTGTCCTTTTCAATTCTGATGAACAAACTCAACGGTGTCTCATGGATTTTTGGCTGCTGATTACGAATTTCGAGGGTGGATTTCGATCCGAGTGGTCAAAAAATTGTTATAAACAATTTAATTGTTTATAAATTGTTTATAAGGCTCTGGCTCATAAACTAAAAGAGATAAAAAAGAATATTTCAAATAAAATTTGTTCGTTAATAAAAAACGAAGAAAAAAACATTTACTAAACTTAAATCCAACAATTATAACTCAAGATATTGTAAAATTAGTGCACAATGCAAATTGCAAAATAAGTATTTTTCGAAGCTTTATCGATCGTAACTCGGCTTCTACGGACGAAAATGAGCCCTAGAAGGTCTCATTTTAAAGGTTAATTAATAGACTTCCAAACAAAGTTTGTTAAATTACTTTATCTTTATTTGTTTTAAAGTTATACCCGTTTGAAGTATTTTCTTAAAAAAATTGTATATTAATTTGTTTATAAGGGATTCAGGTAAATTTAAGCTATAAACATTTATACTTTAATTAACAATAATGATAGAAGAACTTACAAGGACCAATTTGAGCTTACAAAAATGTTCGTAAGTTTATTTTTGGTCAAGATATCGATATTTTAATGGCGCGCTATGAGGCGCAAGATCGGCTCACAGACAAGTAAGTATTTTTCGACGCCTTATCGATTGTAACTCGGCTTCTACGTATGCAAATGAGCCAATATGTGATATTAATATAAAAAGGGATCGAGTTCTTTTGCAGCATCATCATTGCATATAAAACGAGCATTTATGTTGTGGCTGCATACACACAATTGAACGTGCCTTGATGATGCTGCAAAAGAAATAGATCCACTTTATATGGATATCATATAGATACATAGACTCTGAAGCCCCAGAAAGTTTTAGTTTCACTGCCTACAAGAACAGTCCACCAGTACCACCATGTAACTGTAAAAATTGTTCTAAGAACTTATGCGGGTGTAAAAAAGCTGAGATTCCCTGTATATCTCGATGCAGATGCATGAAAGAAAATGTTTGTAAAAATATTATTAATAAATAATATCAACTTACTTTTTAGTTATTTTTCTGAAATATTAGTTTTTAATGTTTTTTCTCATTTAGTACTAAAAATAGAAGATAAAGTAAATAGAATGAATGTGGTTCGAGGTACAGTATGATGATTTAATTATAAGAATTACTTATATGATGAAATTTTATTAGGATCTTCAAAAATGAACAATGAAGATAACGTATATGTATATACATAGAAATTATAATTTGCATCGAGAAGATAGCGCGTGAACCTTTACGCGGTGAGCTGATCTTGCGCCTCAGAGCGTGCTATTAAAATATCGATATCTTGGCCAAAAATAAACTAACGAACATTTTCGTAAGCTCAAAATGTTCCTTTTGAGTTCTTCTATCATTGTTATCAATTGAAGTATAAATGATTTTAGCTTAAATTTGCTTGAAACTCTTATGAACAAATTAATGTACAATTTTTCTAAGAAAATTATAACTTAAAACGGGTATAACTTTAAAACAAATAAAGACAAAGTAATTTAACAAACTTTGTTTGGAATCCTATTGATTAAGCTTTAAAATGAGACCTTCTAGAGCTCATTTGCATACGTAGAAGCCGAGTTACAATCGATAAAGCTTCGAAAAATGTTTATTTTGCAATTTGCATCGTTCACTAATTTTATAATATCTTGAGTTCTAATTGTTGGATTGAAGTTTAGTAAACGTTTTTTTCTTCGATTTTTATTAACGATCAAATTTTTTTTGAAACAATATTTTTTTATCTCTTTTAATTTATGAGCCAGAGCCTTATAAACAATTAAATTGTTTATAACAATTTTTTGACCAATCGGATCGAAATTCACCCTCGAAATTCGTAATCAGGAGCCAAAAATACATAAGAAACCGTTGAGTTTATCCATCAGAATTGAAAAGGACACGGTGACCTCTATTTGGCGCCTAGGCTACTAATTACTTTATTGTTTTTTAAACAAAACATTAAAATATGACGTCTTAAGTAATACTTAGTTTCAAGCTAGTTTTTGTTATGATTCCAAAAATTTCAATGTTTATTTTTTTTAATTATTCACTTAAAATGCGTTTAATTTGTTTAATTATTCACTTAAAACTTGTTAAATTAAGTTTTCTTTTTAGAAAAAAGTGTTTTGGTTACATGAACCCATCATATTGAACATTTACGATAATTTCAAATATTACATATTTTTGTCCATCAACATTTATTTCCTTTGCTACGTTGCCAATGTTCAATGCTATAGAGCAGCATGGAAAGAAGTAGTTATGGGTACATTTTTGTATATTTTTGTGGATTAAATAATTACCTAGTGGATTTCTATTTTTTCTAAACTCATCTTTATCGAATGTATTTTTAAATTTCGTAGTCATTTTTTTGGGTATTATTACCCTTATTTCATCTAGATTTGTTTCCAGTCCATAGGTCTCATAGATGTTAAATACTTGCTGAAATGTATGTTGTAGTTTAGCCTAATCAAATACATAGAGGCTTTTAGTTATCTCTTTCCCTCGATCTTTCTATTCACTATTAGTTGGGCATATTGGTACTTGAGAAATATTGACTATTTCTCAGTACCTATGTGGCCTAGCTATGATGTTTTTTTAACTTTGTGTTGAAAAGTTTTCGTTCCTTGTCTATTCTATGCGGCACTTCATCGTTTAGTTTAAGGTATGCGATGTCCATTAAATTTTGGGGATTATCTGGTAGATCCACATCTCAAAGGCCTCCCAATTTATTTACGATTGATGTTTTAAGGGTCCACGTCTCAAGTACATAGAGAAGGGTCGACCAGACGTAGTATTGTGATAAACGTAGTCGAATTTCGAGGTTTATTCGAGAATCGCATAGCAGTCTTGATTTTTTCGAAAGATTTTCTGGCGTGTCCTATTATTCGATCTTAATTCTAAATCGGGATATAGGCTGCTATCGATGCACCATCCCAGGTACTTAAATTTATTGACCTGTTCTAAAATGTGCCTGTTTATTGTGTATATTTTGGTTTTTTCGGATTGACATCTCTTTGATTGGTTTTCCAATTTCGTACTCCCTAAGAGCCGTTTTACATGACCGAGATTTACTTCGAAAATTATTTCAAGAATTATAACGAAAATTTATGTAGTAAAATTATACAATCTTTCCATTGTTCCTTGTTTTACACCTACAGTTAAATCTTAACATAATTGTTGTGAAACACATGCGTAGTGTGTAATATGACTGACATTAAATAGAATTTTGTTATAAATAAAAGGCCACTGATGAAAGAAAACTAAGTTAGAGGTAACATAAGAAAAGAAGAAATGTGAAATGACATCTTAAGCTTATAAGTTACAACTTTCATTTGTTTATTTTTTAGTAATAGGTATATTTGGAGAGAGAGAAGTAAATTCTTGTGCAAAAATAATTAATTTGAATAAATTAAAGATACTTCATTGAATAAACAAATCAGCACGTGTTGTAATTATCAAGGTTATGTTATCGTAAACACCACCGCGTTATTTAACGTTCTGCGCAGAAACTCGCGCAGTTTGCTCTGAAAACATTCTAGAATATAGAACAGGTTCTAAATTTTTATAAGAGCCGTTTTACATGGCCGAGATTTACTTCGAAACTGACGCTGATAACTACCATGAAAAATCATCTAATAAAAATATTAGATGTAAAACACAAGATTTACTCTAACATTTACCATGATAATTTTCAATATAAAAATTTAGAACCTGTTCTATATTCTAGAAAGTTTTCAGAGTAAACTGCGCGAGTTTCTGCGCAGAACGTTAAATAACGAGGTGGTGTTTACGATAACATAAACTTTATAATTACAACACGTGCTGATTTGTTTATTCAGTGAAGTATCTTTGCTTTGTTCAAATTATTTATTTTTGCACAAGAATTTACTTCTCTATCCAAATATATTACTAAAAAAATAAACAAATGAAAGTTGTAACTTATAACCTTAAAATGTTATTTCACATTTCTTCTTTTCTTATGTTACCTCTGACTTAGTTTTTTTTCATCAGTGGCCTTTTATTTATAACACAATTCTATTTAATGTCAGTCACATTACACACTACGCATGCGTTTCACAACAATTATGTTAAGATCTAACTGTAGGTGTAAAACAAGGAACAATGGAAAAATTGTATAAATTTACTACAGAAATTTTCGTTATTATTCTTGAAATAATTTTCGAAGTAAATCTCGGTCATGTAGAACGGCTCTAACACTCACAAGTCGTCTTCCACCTGGTCTTTAAATCGTGCTCTGGGGCTGCCTCTTCTCCTCAGTCCATCCGGTCTCTGGCTATAAATGTGTTTCGACGGCTCCGCCTCATTCATTCTCTATAAGTGACCTAGCCACCGCAGCCTGTGTATTTTGATAGATCTACCAATACTAGGCTCACTATAAAGGTGGTAAAGCTCAAAATTATAGCATCTACGCCATAATCCGATTTCGTCCACGTCTTTATAGATATGTCTGAGGATTTTACGTTCAAAACAGCCTAACCGTTCTTCATCGCATCACTATTTTTGTTCTTTTTGTGACTATATTTGGTGTTAAAAGTTTCTTTAATCCATAGTACGCTCTATTTGCTAGATATACAGTGCTAGTCAAAAGTCCGTACCCTCCCTCGTATCTTTTGAACGGTTATACCTATAATAGTGAAGTTTGGAGGGAGGAAATAAACGGACGTAAGCTTCTTAACTAGTCATAACAGGTGACGTAATTCCGACAGATGACTTTACAGCGCCACTGTGACAGATAACACAGGTTTACAAAAAAAAAATAAATTGTGGACTATTCGACGAAACCATATGACAAGTTTGTGATCAGCGACCCCAAAAACCCCCTAATATACTTGTTCAAAGCGATTGTGTCGATTTATCTTGATTTGACCTTGAAATGACCTTGAGCTAGACGTGAGAGAAGGTAGCGGATCCCGGATTCGTAATCAGCGACCCCAAAAGCCCCCTTGTCATATGGTTTCGTCAAATAGTCCACAGTTTATTTTTTTTTTTTTGTAAACCTGTGTAATTTTAAATGGGACCTTATGGCAAGTGATACCTCGTTTGAAAGGTATTGAAAATATCTATTCAGTCATACTAATTTTGTTTGAGTTTAAGCTAATTTTGATGAATAAATGAAATAAATATAAAATTGTAGTTTCGCATTTAATTCATAAAAATTCAAAATTCCGCATATGATTACTTGTCAAAAAGGTTGACGTTGACGTAAAAACTACTAGAGAATTGAAAAACCTCAACTTTTTTGACAAAAAAACCATAGGCGGACATCTGAATTTATATTAATTAAATACGAAACTACAATATACATGTTTATTTAATTTATTCACCAAAATAAAAATCAACTAAAACCCAAAAAAATTAGTATGACTGAATAGGTATTTTGAATACCTTTCAAACGAGGTATCACTTGCCATAAGGTCCCATTTAAAATTATCGGTCACAGTGGCTCTGTAACGTCATCTGTCACTATTACGTCACCTATCATGACTAGTTAAGAAGCTTACGTCCGTTTATTTCCTCCCTCCAAATTTCAATATTATAGGTATAACCGTTCAAAAGATACGAGGGGGGGTACGGACTTTTGACTACCACTGTATACCTGTTAATTTCTGCAGTTACTGTATTACTTTGGTTGATTTGTGAGCCTAGATATACGAACTCTCTTATTCCTTCGAAAGTATATGTTTCAACTGTTAGATCTTCGGGTTCTGCTACTTGATTATTACTTGAGACTTTCATATACTTAGTTTTATTAATATTAACTTGTAGCCCCATTCTTTTTGCTGCCGCTTCCAATGTCGTGAATTATTGAACCAGGTCCGACTTTATTCTTGCTATGCTATCGATGTCATCTGTGATAGGCTTGCTGTTGATGATCTTGCTATGATAGGCTATCTCCCTGTGGAAGTCCTGTTTGTGTCTGGAAAGTTCTTGATATTCCATTCTGCACTCTAAACTTACACTCGACTGTTGAGAGGGTTGCTTTCACCAATCTCACTAAATGTATTGAGATATTAAATTCTCAAAATATATCTACACAATTTCGTCCTATTAGAGGTAAAACTCACTAAGTGCACTTTTTTAAGATTTTGGCATTTTGATCAATTTGAACTCAATACGCTACTGCCCAGCTCTGGAGAAGTCACCTAGGGCTCTAACCCTTCTAATTGCTGAGATAATTTATGGTACAAGTCACTAAGTGCATTATTGTGAATTTCGGTTTCAGGGCAAAACTCATTAAAACGTAATATTGCATTTAGTGAATTTTTCCTTCCAATATGGAGTGCAATATTGTGAATTTCGGTTTCAGGGTAAAACTCATGAATAGGGATGGCGGTTTTTGACAAAACACCGGTTTTCGGTTATACCGGTTTTTTTTGCTTTCGGTTTAACCTAGCGGTTATAACCGGCCAAAAAAAACCGGTTTTTGGAAAAACCGGTTTTTGGTTTTTTTAATCCAATAGGTTACAAAGTTACATTTACAATACACTTTAGTTTGCGATACTCAATTCGACTCGATATCAATATGATCAAAATTAGTACATACTATTGAAAGAACATGTATTACTTTTAACACGTTTGTATATTTGTAGAATAGGTACATTTTAACTCATTTAGTACTTCCTGTATGAGTGTATCGTTTTGAAAACGTAGCGAAATTCTTGGAGATTCGTATTCGTAATCAGTAATTCGATATTCATAGTCAGAGCATTATTTTTGGTAATCAGGAAAGTCATTCACCCACTTTCAATGTCAAGAGTTAAGTGTGAAAAATAGATGATGTTTGCGTCTAATTCAACCAGATCACTTCTTATGTAAATATTATGATTACAAATATAATAAAACTTAATAATTGTTTCTGGCTGATGTGAGATTGCACTTTCAGTTTGCTTCTGTATTTTATAAAATAAAATAAAATTTGAATTATGGTTTTGTTTGGAATAATTACTTGAGAATAATAATTATGATTGGGATCCAAAATAATACCTAACCTAATCCTAATCACCGTAAAAACCTAATAATCGGTTTTTACTTTAAAAAGAAAAAACCGGTTATAACCGGGACAAAAAACAACCGGTAAAACCGGTTATTGCGAAGTAAAAAAACCGGTTTTAGGTTTAAACCGGTAGGTTTTTCCCATCCCTACTCATGAAAACTTATTATTGCACTTAGTGAATTTTTGCGTACAATCTGGAATGCCGAATCGGTACTTACTGATATTTCAAACAATACATTAGATAACATAATCTATTTTTGCGAATAAGCAGGCGACTTGTGTGTATTGTTGAAACTGTACAAGCTGTACATTATATTTGTGTGCATTATCTGTTCGGCGATTGATTACAAGATATATGAGATTAAATTTCTTTGTAACCGTGATGGCTTACATAAAGGGTAACATAATTTATTTTGCAATTAAGCAGGCGACTTTTGTGGTTGTCATAAATGCCGAAAGAATTTCATTTATTTTCGAAGAACGAAACTTATTGTTCATTTTGTAAATAATAGACTTATTTTTGATAGTTCGTTTGTTGTAAGTCAGCGAAATTTTATAGAGAAATTCATTAACTTCTCAATATCCAATAATTGTGTTCAAGGAAAAAATCATCAAGTACAAAGTGTAGTTAGTGAGTTTTACCTCTAATAGGATATCAATATCCAATAATTGTGTTCATGGAAAAACTCATCAAGTACAATAATTGATCTAATATTGATTGTATCATAGTTCCTGTGACGAAATATGGCTTCAAATATTTGTTTTTATTTATTCTTTAAAGTTGCATTAAAACAATCCATTATTCAAGTAAGGTGAATTTAGAAAACAATTTGTACCTTTAAATCGATTTTTCTCCACTTTCTCAAAAGTGTAGTTAGTGAATTTTACCTCTAATAGGACGATTTATTTATTTTTAGGTACTCTCCGCTGGCTGGAGACCTGTTGGCAAATTCGATGTTGCCTGGAAACGCAATGAATGGCTCTGGTTGGTGCATCTTTGTTTATAATCTAGCACCTGAGACGGAAGAAAACGTTCTCTGGCAATTGTTTGGGCCATTCGGCGCAGTACAGAGTGTCAAAGTGATCAGGGATCTCCAAACAAACAAATGTAAAGGTTTTGGATTCGTCACAATGACCAACTACGACGAGGCGGTCGTCGCCATTCAATCCCTAAATGGGTACACATTAGGCAATCGCGTATTGCAAGTCAGTTTTAAGACAAACAAGAGTAAAACCACCTAGAGCCAGGAGAAACCCTTGACACCAGCGCGTTCGCTGCACTCTGCCTCTCCTTAATTTATTTATTTATTTGCGGTGATTGAGCCGCTCTATTTTAGGCAATTGGCAACCACGGGGTGTGAATAGGGTGCAACGGACTCGGGGGTGCCCCTGCCAGCCAGAAGCGCACCTCCCTCTAATTTAAATATTATAGTACTTAAAATACGAAGCTAGTCAGAAAGGCATGCGCGTTTCCTATAGCAAACATTTATATAGTCTGATGTTTTGTATTAGTCATTGATATAGTGCCATCGCAATTTACTTTTTGTTTTAACATTTGTTGCCTGATCACCCGTTTTAAATATTTTTCAACTTTTAGGGACGACCCTAATGTTTCATGTTAACGTATTGTTAATAGATGTTTTACTTAGATGAATATCTTCCTTCCAGTCTTTTCACTTATAGCACACTTTACTGTTAACGTAGGTTAAGTCTAGTGAGTGTTGGAAAATTCAACAATAAAGATTCATGTAACAATTTTCTCTATGAATCACGTGTGATATAATGGCGCCACAGTTTACATTAAATAGACTAGTCGCCTATTTATACATGTAACAATTTTACTTCACTATAAAGCAATTTAATCCAAAGAAGATACCTTAGAAAATTCGATATATCGACTGTGACTGATATCTTTATATACATAGTTAACGTATAATACAAAATATTTAAGCAGCCATCTCACTATTTATATACAATTAATTTAGAGGAAATTTATTATTTGCTATTAACAAAGATTTATTAAACAACGTTTTAGCAAACACGTATGTACAGAAATATGATTAAATCATCTCCAAATTATTTGTATATACAGTATACTTAGGTATATGCCAGTTGCTTGGTAGCAACCTGGAAATGCCACGTGGCAAATGAACCAGTAGCCTAAATCTACTGTTCATTCATAGGACTGTAACAATAGCAAGTTTATTTTATTTATTAATGACATAGAAATTATATTTTATTTTATATTTAGAGAATTATTATTTATACATTATTTTTTATTTATTTTAATTAATTTCGTATTATAATAGCTTGTTGGTGTGCTATGATTGAATAGAATTAAAGGAAGCCTTGTTAAACCGTTGAAATGAAATTTGAAAGACTATTTGATGTTTCGAATAATGATTATAATTGTTAAAGTAGAAATCTCCGGTGCCCTAAACTGGGATAGGAGGGTGGTTTAGGTTAAAGAAAAGTGGAAAAGTATTTGAACTGGAGAAGGATAATGATGATAGAATGAAAGGTAAAGGAGCGTTTATTCGAATAGAAATATGAACCAAAGATTCATAGGTCTATTGGTATTTACAAAGTACTATTTATTATTTTATAATAAGTTCAATGTCTTTAAGTAGATAATTTATGTATTTGTATGTAGTATTTTTGTGTAATGATTTATCCAAGCTAGTCGCTCGCAACGGCACAACAGCAAAAATTAAGTGTTGGTAAATACGTTTTGTGCCGTTGCGTACCTGTATTTGTATTAAAAGAGAGTTGGGGGTGATAAGGACGCCATCTCGCCTTGTGATAGTGTACTTTACTAGGTAGATGCTTGTGGAACTGACTGATCGTGACTAACGATTTAAAAATGGTGACCGCCCTTGCCACTCAAGACTCTCCTTATCCTCATTTGTGTGTTGTGTTTAGTTTCCAGTTTTCCAAAATTGGCTTTTCTTATAGTTGAGTGGTTTTGCTCGAAACGCCTTCAATGCTCGATGGCAATACTAGTAAGACCACAACTCCTTATCTAATTTGTTTCTCACTCAATTATTTAATTTCATTTTTATTTTTTAATTAATTGGAATCTCATTAATTTTCTTTCACGCACCGAGTCTAACAGCTCCTACCCAATTATTTTTAGTTGTTACCTAATTTATTAGTTTGATTTATTAATATATCGACTTATTTATTTTAATTTAATGTTTATTTTTTTGTGAATACAAATTAAAATTTATTTATGATTTTACTTTTATTTACACTTTTCTTTTTTCCTTTACTCTCTGTTGTGTCTTGCAGTATTTGCGAATGTTAATCTAAAGATTTGCACAAATGGCGTGCTTGCCGATATACAAGATTTCTCAAATTCTACGTATTAACAAAAAAACTTTTTGCTAAAGAAAAACTTTAATTTTCTGTAGTGAAAGTAAATATAAATATTCGCCACTCGGAAGTATTGCATGAAGGAATTGGGGACATCTTGTGTATATTTAAGGCTGTGGTTTATTGCTGCAAGCGCGCCCAATACCTTCCCACCAAACTAACCAACCACTTCCCATATTTACTTTATTTTTTTTTATAATACTCATACCTTGACGATTGAGATTAATATGAGTATATTGATAGAAATTCTAGAAATATAAGCCAGACTGGCTGTAATGAAAACTGTCAATGTCTGACGATATTATCTAGTCCCTATCCTAGCTTGAAATCTGATGTCGACAAAATTCCAAAACTGCAAAGTTTAACAAAAAATCCTAAATTCTGAAATTTTATATCAGATATTGCAAACGAAAAGGTACCCCGACAATGTAAAGGGTTCCAGATTCCAGAAACAACATGTGAATAATCATCAATTATTTGGAAAGTATATCCCACAAACCATTTTACATGAGTGTGGGAAAAAAACAATACTGTTGCCATCATATTTGTTCAGTCAACATTTTGGGGTGCAGTTTCTTTTTCTAGGATATGGTCTAATTGAGTACCTATAAATAATAAGCGTACCTAACGCACACCCGCCACATAGTGCAGATTGTGAACTGTATATAGAAGTTACAAATCGTAATAGGAAAAATAAATACAATTTTATAGTTGAAATCTTGATAGCTTTAAAGTGGCGGTGCTTTTCTACATTTTAATGTGATTATGACATTAGTATCAGCACTTTCGCCTTCAATTTTGACTTGTTCACCCGCCAACCAAAATACAATAGAATTAAACAACATTAAAAAATTTTAGAAATGTACCCCTCCATTGTAATATACACATCCGTACCACATGTAAAAATAACAATTTAATTAAAAAACATTAAGTGCGTATAAATTTAGGAATCATGCGTGTATGATAACATGGCTTAACGTAATTCGGAGATCTATCAAAATCAAACTGTAAATAACCCATTTTAAATTATAGTATGGAAAGGAAGTCACTTAGATGTATACAGCAAGCCCATACTCGTTACAAAGATCAAAGATTTTTAACAAAAATCAATTTTCTGAAGTATTTAAACGATACAAATAAACAGACTTAAACACTACACTCGAAACTGGTTACAAATTTTCTTTGTGTGAAGCCTTTGTGTATTTCGATTTAAATGTGAATGGCTTACACGTCTAGAAGAATAAAATTTATTTGTATTAAGTTTTCCATTAAGCAATAACCTGTTTTTCAGTGTATTATTTTCATAAACAAAGTTAGATTAAGAAATTTTGTGTGTGCAATTTTAAAAGTTATTATGAAACTAATATATTTATAATGGTTTCACAGAATATAAAGTGCATGTGTACTGTCGTTTTGGACACAAGAGCCCATTAGAACAAAAAAATATTTTACTACAGGATTAAGCTATAATCCTTTTGTATTGTCGTAGCACATAAAAAACATGAGAACTGAGAGAATAGAAAATAGTGAAGACAAAAATGTCGAAAGATAATTTCCTCAACTTTAAACAAAAATATGAAAGTGCTAAGAACTGTGTAAGTAATATCAATATGTCACTCTGACTTAATTCTAACAACATATACTTCTCGTAAATTACAGTGGAAATTCCGTTTGAAACAATCAAACAAATTACGGAACTACGTTCTGAAGGAAAGTTGATACAAATAGAAAGATTGCACTAGTCAGTGAATGCACATGGTTGTGTATTAACCACCGATAACGAAAAGATATTCTCTGTACCTCGTCTCTCAAGCAAGGTGTGTCTGAAGAGCAAAAAATAGCGAAACATCACAGAATGTCAGGTTAGACAGGTGTGAATATTCCTTTTCGTATATTATTTACGCAAGAAATATTGTGAATTGATTTTATATGCCCAAGTTCATGTCTGTAGATGATAAAAACACCTAAACATCTTTGTAATGGAGCCCAATCTTGTTGACTATTTAGTTATATCAGAAAGATGGTTTTTGTATCTTTAACAGTTTTTTTTAAGAAAACAGTGTAAATGAGAACTGTTAACTTCAGAATGACTAAGAGATGAGTGTATCATAATTCGAATTTTTAGAACATATTACGACTTAATCCAAGAAGATATTGATCTGTACTGTTTAATTCTATTGTGTTATCTTTTAAATGTTATCAAAATCAAGCAGTAGGTATCTCCGCGTGTGATTCACTGTAAGAAAATGCTGTGATCTTAAATTAATTTGAAGGTAAAATGATCTATGTAAGTTAGATTTATGAAGAAAGTGAGATCTGCGTACCCGAGTGTAGCTAAAATGGACATATCGAGAAAAGAGAGCATATACACAGATTTGTCCCTGCTTGTGATTTTCATCACAAGTTTCAATTAAAGCTCCTTCTCGGAGGAAATCCAATATATTATCATTCCATTTACGGCATTTATTTATCTTGCAAATACAACTTTTTAATAATTGACTAAACCTATATAAATAGTTCTAAACAGTCACTTTAGTTCATATTCTACGGGAAAAAATTTTATTAGTAAATTAAAGACGGGACACACATAATCGCACCGCGTCAGCACCGTAGCCGTGTTTGGTGAACGCGGTGAGTCCGAGTTTAGTTTAGTTTACTTTTTGACGGTGACGGTGCGGCACCGTGCAACATGAAGGGTGAAAAACTTATCGAAGAAGTGCGGAAATTTCCTTTTCTGTACGATCAGAGTGATGCTAAGTCTAAGATCATTAAGCCTGCGGAAGTCAGATCGAATTAAATTTTGATTTCTTATTGTAATACAAGAAATCAAAAATAAATGTAGTGTACATAGGTACACTAAATAAATTTTTTTAAGATTATGAGTTTATCAGTACTCAGTACCTAGGTGATAGAGCTTCTGAATGAGATACCTACGTAAAAGTGATAATCTCATTTTGAAAATGTGAATGTAATGAAAAATTGTGGGCACTAACCTTAAGCACACAGCCAGACGTGCTCTTGGTGGAATACATATCCTCCAGAAAGTGTCGTTCTTCTTTAGCGTTTTGCAACTTGTTAAGAAGGAAATGGAACATATTGTGTGTCATTGAAAATATCCGTAGAACTTGATTCATTATCTATGTGACGGGGAAACTGTTAAATCAGAGGATTCCAAATATTCTTCTTATACACAGTCTATTTTAACGCACAACTTTATTAGTATGAAAGATATTTATTATACATTAAATTAAACAAAGCTTAATAAAGTTGTGCATTAAAATATACTGTATATAAGAAGACTATTTGGAATCCTCTGATTTAACATGGTAGCAGAGCGTGGTTGTAAAGTGATCAAACTAATTTTTGTCATCCAGTTCCTACAAGCAAACAGATATTTTTTATTAACTTGTTTTTGTTAATCAATATGACAACTCCAAATAATTCCACAACAATGGTAACTTAGTTTCTTTTTATGGGTATGTTGAATGATATTTATGGGTATGTTGAATGTTACCAATTGTATCAGATATTGACAAAGCAAGAGATCAAAGAGCATTAGCAAAAATATGTCTTTGCATCCAACCAAATTGTTATGTTCATGTGGACAATGCTAAATGTAGTAAAGAAGCATGGGATAATCTTAAAAAGCCTTTGAAGGTAATGGCGACGAAATATGAACTCACACGAAAATTCTTCAATATGCGCCAAAATTCATGTTCCTCAATGGAAGAATATTTAAACAATATTTTAGTAACAGTACAAAAGTTGGCAGACATAGGTGAGGCCATAGAAGATAAATGGATATTTTTTGTTCTGAAGAATGGAGTGTCTGAGGAGTTCGAAAGTTTTATTGCTGCGCTAAATCAGCAATTAAGTGACAAATCAACATCTGAAGATGTGAAAAATGCGTTACTTGGTGAAAGTGAGAGACGAAGAGTTAAGGAAGAATTACCACAAACGACAGCTCTTTTATCGCAAAACAAAACTTTTAAGAAGTATAATAAGTATAAAGTAACCAAGAAATTTGCATGTTATAAGTGTGGTGACACTGATCATAAAAAATCTGATTGCCCAAAATTGTGTCAAGGTTCTACTTCAAATTTTTACCAAAAGAAGAAGGAAGAAAATAAAGACAGTTCAAACAAAAGTGTAAAAAATACTACTATTTTAACTACAGCAATGATGACATCAGTTTCCCCTTCATCTTGGATAATTGACAGTGGTGCTACTTCCCATATGGCCTGTGATGAGACTGTTTTCCATAATTTGAATTCCAGTACAACTACTTCTATTTCTGTTGCTTATAATTCTGAAGTCAAGTCAAAAGGTATCGGTGAGGATGTCATTCAGTTTGAACAAGGTAACAATTTAATTAAAACCGCTACTGATGTTTTAATGTAATAATGGTTAAATGGTTGTCAATGTATTAAGCTTTGTTTAGTTTAATATGTAATAAATATCTTTCATATTAATAAAGTTGTGCGTTAAAATATACTGTGTATAAGAAGAATATTTGGAATCCTCTGATTTAACAGAAACATGGTATTACATTCTCCCTTAATGGGTCTTGATTTCCATGCACGGTCCACCCAAATCCTCTTTCTTCGTCCCCTTAAAGTTTCTTCTTCATTTTCTTTCTCTAGAACTAAGGCAATCAATGCTAAATCACTTTTCCGAAATTTTGAAAACATGATAGAGACAGAAACACACCACGTTGAGAAGACTACGGCCGTCGCTGGGAACGGTGACTGGCAAGTGTGTTTGTTTTTCTACCACCGTCACCAACATGTATCCGTGTCGTTGTCTGCTTGGTGAGGACCAGGTGCGGTTTTGTGTGTCCCGCCTTTTATTCTGAACAGAAAAACTATAGAAACTATAAAATTTCACCAGCTATTCCCCCAGCCCCCAAAAATCTGTTGTAAACAGTTGACCAAATGTGCCTTAATTCTAATGTGACGGTAATAGGTTGTAAATGTTTGGAATTTCTTTTTTCCAGGAAACAAAATCGGTCCATTGTTCTTTAAAGAGGTACGTAACTTCAGAAAATCTTATCAAATTTGTATCATGATCGAGAATGAGATGTTTGTTTGGTTTTCTCATGTTTTAGTTGTTCATTGCTGCTGCTACTAATCGCAGGTGTTGAGTTTAGTTGGTTCATGTCGCAACATCAGATTATTTTAACGAAATATGAGCACAACAGTGGACAACTCAAGTCAACAGAGCTCTAAAAAAGAGTTCCTCGTGTAAAACGAGGATACTAACAGAAGCTTTAAGCTTTGCCCTGGAATTGTCTCGTTCAGACAGCGTAGTGTTCAAATATATCAGCCCACGCTGGTTACACTGGCAGGAAGGCCATTTTTATTATTAAGAACATAGAGAATTTCATATAAATTAGAAGTTACAAAATTAAACCAACCTGAATTAATAGAAAATGAGTTGTAAAACACATAAGTAAGTCGAAACAAAGTAAATACCTGTTACTTGATCAAATAATGAGTGAATACCTATTACAATTTTAGAGATAAGATTACAAAAAAATAATTCAAAAGGTAACTACCAAATTTAACCATATTTACGTGAGTATCAAGAGTTAGGAAGATAACATGAAAATATATCATTTTTGAGTATATATATATTTATATGATCAAGTGTACCAAAATATTAAGAGAAAAAGTTGTATATGCAAGATTAACATAAAACATGCGGAAAATTTGCAGCTTCTTGCCGTCTTCATCGGTCAAATGATTACCAATATAAACTATCGCTACTTAGTGAAAACATTCACTAGCATCAGTTGTCCTTCTAAAAGACAACAATTGCTTTTTGATATTTGCAAGATAGTGGGAAAAGTCATTATACTGTTGTTGGAATTCAGTGCGACAGCCAAAATGATTGTAAGATAGACACTATATTAAACTATTCCTCCCTAACGTTTAAAAGGGACATGTACAGACGAAAAACTATCAATATTGCTTTTTCAGTTTCAGTTAGGTGTTTTAAAGTTAGTGATTAGGATAAACGGCATTTACCGTGTGTCGTCGTGTATAGATTCCATGTAAACTGTGTAACGACACCTTTAAGATTCTGCATAGATACAGACTGTTTAGTGTGTGATTAGATATACCTTAATGAAGGGAGCACTAAAATCGGCAACATTGCTTATGACAATGAGTTGCATTGCCACTGTAGAATGACGATTGACTGAATGAATCGGCTCGATATTAGGTGGGCGGCGGGGAAGCAGTGTTGCCATTTATAGTGCGTATATGTAATGGAAAACTAAGCAGTCTGTATCTATAGAAATGAAATCAATGAAGGTGGTAGGGAGCTGCATAGATCGAAGCGTGGAAATTTTGACAAATCTCAAAGAACGGCGGCCGCCAAAGCCGTGCAACGCGCAATTGTATAAGCCGTACGGGTCATAAATGTACAATCTAAGCACAAATCTACTAGCTAGTTAAGTGATGTTATATTGGTTATTCTGGCCTAAATTGAAACTCTTGTAGACTAATACCATATACAGAACAACGATATTATTCAAATGATATATCTCTGTCAATACTTATTTACCATTCTTAGCTTCTATTTATATATGTGCATCTGTATGTATGTATATGTACCTAGTATATACATTACCTGATTTCAAAAGCATTCCTTTGGAATTTTTGATTTATTAACACTATTACCCTTATTTTAGATCACTACTTAGGTATTTATAAATATTAGTGCTTTGTTCTTAATACTAATCGTGTATTTTATATTAATGTCACAAAACAATTTTGGTAAACACACTTATTAACGGAATATTATCTCCGCCAAATACCAAAATATTCAACTTTGTTTCTTTGTATGTATTTTACAAGATTAATCACAAGTTTTTAATATTAATAAGCAATTTTGTACGATAGTTATTACCAATTTATATTTCATACAGGGCAACTCAAAGTTCTTGCCTCGTAGAATTGTAGAAATGTGGCAGTAGGTATAGTTTGCGGATTTTGAATTAAGCCTACATTCTCTAAATAAATCTTGTAAAAAATATTTTCTATATATCAGATGTTGCAGCAGTGGGTAGTATAAATATTTTATTTATTAACAAACGAAATCCGAAGATTCCTTACGTTTGAAACCGATTCAGGCAACAGCCCAAATCTGTGCTTTCTATAATTTGCAAAGCAAACAGACAATAAATGAACTGACGTGAGGAATCTAAAAATTGCATTCAATAACGTCAATCTATCTATCTAGGAAAAACTCCAGCGATTTGATTTCAAGTACTCAATTGTGCCTCCCCGAAAAAAAAGGTTTTTTTCGAGGAGGCCTATGTTCAGTAGTGGACGACTATGGGCTGATAATGATGATGATGACTCAATTGTGCGAGTAAACGAAAAATACGAAAGGCAGTTAAGATTTAATTTCAATACACCCTACCACAGCTCTCTTTGATGATTCCAAAAGAATCAAATGCGTATAAGCGAATGGTGATACTCGGTATTGAAACTAAATCTTAACTTTCTTTCGTATTTTATTTATTATTATTTTTTATAAAACTACTAACATTTTATTTAAAATTTAAAAATGTCAAAAAGAGCATTTAAAAATGTCTTTTTGTTTAAAAGCGTCTTATTGAATTATAATGAAATTTCGGTGGTTAACTTAACAAAAAATATTATCGTATCACCTCTTTTTGAAGGTTTCTTATATGGAAAATATTTATTAGCATTACTTAAAGACTGTTGGACTTAACCAAACTCCGTAAATCATACCTTATTCCATATTCAAACAACATGTGATGCCAGGACTATCTATCGCCCTTATTATATACATTTTAATTAGTTTAGAGATATCCTCTTAAAAACAGTTGCACTTGACTTTTTATTTAAATTAATTACAAAAATATGTTTCAAATAAGTTTCCAAGAAATGCGAAAATTGCAAATCAAATGAATAGATCTATTACAGTTGTTCTCTAGCATATCGATTTCTAAAAAAAATGTTAAGTGTAGGTCAACAGAACTAAGTTCCTTAAACGAGAACGAGAAATGTGGAAAGTTGTAGTTATATTTAATGTTTTAACTTCAATCTATATTTTTTAAAGTCCAATCAAAGTATTATCATTTTTTTTTAAGTTACTAACTTAATATGATTACATTTGTTTCAAATTAATCTGAATAGCACAAAAAATTGCAAGATAATATTTAAGACAACATAAGACCACTGTAACATAATAATATAGTAAATCACTCTACTTTTGACAGCTGTATAAGGTTCGTGAACTCCTGAATTGAAGTGGAGCATAGAGCTTCAGTGAAAACGCGCCATCGGGTTCTATTTTCCGCTAAGGCCTTCACCTCATTCCAAGACTTTCCTTGACCTCGTATCTCGTCCATGATGGATCTTCTCCAAATTTGTGCTGGGCGACCTCCTTTTCTTTTTCCTTGGTGATTTCACTCTAGGGCAGTCTTTGCAATACTGGAACTATTTTTTCGGGGTGTGTGACTGATCCAACCCCACTTTCTGGCCTTTATTTCATTTTCTACCCTCTGTTGTTCGGTCAGGTGTAGGAGATCTTCGTCTCTGATAATCATCATCATCACTGGCTTGACAGCCCTTTCTGGGTCTTGGCCTGTTCCAGGATTCTTCTCCACTCTGATCTGTTTCGTGCTTTTTTCTCCAGTTTTTTATTTTTAAGGTTATTATATAATTTTCTATTTGTTCTAAATATCTCAGCTTCGGTCTCTTCGGTCTTCCTCTTGTTCTTTTTCCTACTGGCATCTGTTTGAATATTTTGTTTGGTATTTCGCCTCCTTCCATTATTTCTACATGTCCCATCCAACGCAGCCGTCCTATTTTAATGAATGTTATGATATCCGGATCCTGGTATATTTTGTATAGTTCAAAGTTGTACCTTCTTCGCCAAATTCCGTTTTCTTTTGTGCCCTTATATATGTGTCGCAAGATTTTTCTTTCAAAGGTGGCTAGCAATGTTTCCTCTCTTTTAGTGAGTGTCCAGGTTTCTGAGCCGTATGTGAGTACCAGTACCGGTCTTATTAAGGCTTTGTATATTTGGCATTTTGTTTTCCTTGCGACGTTATCTGATCTTAGTTGCCGAATTAAGCCATAGTAACTTTTATTGGCAATAAATATTCGCCTCTTCACTTCCTCTGCTACGTTATTATCAGACGTGACTAGGGATCCCAAGTATGTAAAGTTTTTTACCCCCTCAATGTTGTATTCTCCTATTGTTATATTTTGTGGCTGCCTTATTTCTGTGTTTTTACTTACCTGCATATATTTTGTTTTGTTCTGGTTGATTTTAAGGCCATTATTTTGTGCAGCTCGTTCTATATGATTGAATGCCTCTATCATTTCTCTTCTTGATCTTGCGATTATGTCAACATCATCTGCAAATGCTAGTATTTGCACGCTTTTATTAATGATTGTTCCTCGAGTATTGACTGTTGTGTCCCTCATTATTTTCTCGAGTACGATGTTGAACAAGATGCATGATAGTTTTGTATCCGGATTTTACTTTTTAATTTTAGAGATTCTTTTATCAGTTCTATTAGTTGTGTTGGTATATTAAATTCTTTCATTGCTTTTATTAAGAATTCTCGGTTTATATTGTCATATGCGCTTTCGAAGTCTATGAAGAGATTATGTGTGTCGATGTTATGTTCACTAGTTTTTTCGAGGATCTGTCGCAGAACAAATATCTGGTCTATTGTTGACTTCTGTCTACAGAAGCCACTTTGGTACATGCCAACTATTTTTTCAGCGTGTGGTCCAAGTCTTTCATAAATGACGTTGGACATTATTTTGTATGCTGCATTCAGCAGCGTGATTCCACGGTAGTTTCCACATTCTAACTGATTTCCTTTTTTATGTAATGGTACAATAATACCACTATTCCACTCCGCTGGTAGCTGTTTATTTGACCATATCTTTGTTATCAATTCATGTATTGTTTTCTGTAGTGCGTCTCCTCCTTCCTTCAGTAATTCCGATGCTACTTGATCTTATCCCGGTGATTTATTGTTCTTTAATGTTCTAATCTCGGCTATTGTTGGTGGACTCTTTTCTCTGTTGTCTGCTTGGTCTAATGGTATATCAGGGTTCATCTCACTCCCATCTCCTTCAAGCTTTTCCGTAATATGTCTCTGATAATGTTAGGCCAAAAAATACGAACAATTCTTCGTAGACATTTGTTAACAAAGACCTGCAGTTTGACTGTAAGGGATTTTGTTACTTTTCAGGTTTCACATCCCTAGAGTAGGACAGACATGACATTTGACTGGAATATTCGGATCTTTGTCCTTGTAGTATACTCCCCAGACCTCCAAACAGGGTTGAGCATGCTGAATGCTTGTTGAACTTTACGTATCCTCATAAGAATATCGTTTTCTGTACCTCCGTTTTCTCTTATGACGCTTCCAAGATACGTAAAGTTTTCTACATTTTCAATCTGCATTTCGTCGATAGTGAATAGCGTGTTGTTCCTTGCATTTATTCCCTTGGACTTGGTTTTACTAATATTGATTTTCAAACCTATTTTATTGGCTTCAGTGGAAACTGTTTCCAATTGGTCAGCTACATTTTGAAACCTTTGTCCTAATAGGCAGATATCCTCAGCGTATTCTAGATCGCTTAAGCATGTGGTTGTGGTTAACGTCCATTGTATCCCTTTTGTGCCGCAGTCTAGTTTGGAGAGAACATAGTCTACAGCTACGTTAAAAAGAAACGGAGAAAGCACGCATCCCTGTCAAGTACGTCAAATTCGTCACTGTTGATTCCACTGTGTGTCACGCTGCATTTCCCCTCAGTGTACAGTCACTTTATAATGGAAGTTATTTTATGCGGGATGTTTCTTAGTTCTAAAATTTTCCATATAGCAGCATGAAACAAGCTGTCAAAGGCACGTTCGAAATCAACAAAACCATCTATAGGGGTGTGTTCCATTCAACCGATTGTTCCATTATTACCCTCACAGTATTAATGTGGTCTATGCAGGAGTATTCTGGTCTAAAGCCTGCTTGGTTAGCTCGAAATTCAACCTTGTTTGTTATTCTTTTAAGTATGATGGCAGTGACGAGAAATAAAATGAGAAGTTTTTTACATCTCAGACTTGAGAATAAAAGAAAAACAAGTCAAATTGATTAGTAAAAATGGGCAGTGCCTATCTCTGCCCAAGAAACAGGTAGGTCTTTTAAAACTGTCCCAAGTCGGCGCAAAGATTAAAACTGCCCGATATAAAATATACCAGCTCGGCTCATGGGATATTAATTGTTACTATCGAATAATTTTTATATCTCAATGGAAAAAAATACATTTAATTGATATAATTTCAAGATAAAAACGTAATTGCTTTTGACTACATGAGCAGTGGCGTAGCAGTCAATAGCAACAAACAGTCAATATTATGTCTCAACCAACTTTATCCTATGTATCAGTAGCGAAATCGTTTCCACGGCCAACATTTCCAACCAAAAGAAACTGTTTCTTAAATTTGCAAAGAACCCAATATTTTCCCTAATCTATAATTGATTCTACGAAGCTCTTAGAGCAGCTGAAGACCAATGAAAAAAAAATGTGTGAGAGAGAGAGAGATAATTCTATGATAAAATTATTATTATATCTATTAGTGGGGTACTAATACCTACCTGTTAATCCTCGAGCCGACCTGGGGGTTTTTTTAAATGTACCTGGGATATCATAAAGGACTAAAGGATTATTGAGCCAAGATGGGAATACCCCGTAGAAATATTAAATGAACGGGAAGAGAAAACTAAAGACTCTTTTCCTATTGGTGGTTTTCTCCTTCCTTTTACTGTCTTTGATCAAGAGTAGTATAGGGGCGAATGAAGAAAAATTTATTGGCAGCGATTATTATAAGTATATCATAAACAACTTTCCAAAATCCTGATAAAAAATACTAACTCAAATAAATTATATCAGATGCAGTAACAGAATATTCTTAACTATATATTGTTGGGATAATAGATAATGTTTAAAAAAGCACCAAAATAAGAATATTAGAGAAAGATATTTAAGAACTATACAATATTAGCAATAATAATAATAAAATTATTTGTGACAAATTTAAGTGCCTACTAAAAATACTACACATCTTTTCATTCAGACTGAACGTAACATCGAAAAAATCAAACATAGTATATTTTGATCATCACCAACACCACAATAACCATGCATATGATATATAAAGTTATTAGAAATAAAATATTTATATCAGTACACTTATGGTTACTCAAAAATAGTTAAAATGAAACTCAGGGAGTACTAAGGTTGTATAATTACGTCGAGTAAGTGTAAAACGTGTAAAGAAACGAACTACAATTTTTGTGCTATTTAGGACAATTATGCAAAATATGTGTTTTATGGTTATCACTTAAGGGTCATAAAAATTATTATTTTTAGAATGACAGGGATAACATAACGAACAATAAAATACGCTTTACAAAATGGATGCAATGTAGGTAGTATAGAATAAAAATCTTTAAAAGATCTTATCTACGAAGTAGTATAGATCTCTGATAACTTTCCAAGGATTATGGTGCTATGTAGTTATCTAGAATGGATGTAAAAAAGTCTTCCTAATACTCACCAGCCTCATTTAGTCGCTTCTGAGGATTACAACTTATAATAATAACACCTGTAAATGTTAGAATGTATCCATTAAAAATACAGTTATCGTAACAAAATATTTGATTCGACTTTAAAGAAGTATTAAGATTAAATGTAGGCATATTTGCAACTTTTCCTTTAGTCACGTGTAAAATATAAAAATGATTCAGTTTAGAAATGTCAGCGCCTATTTCTATGCAAATATTAGTAAAGCGAATGTAAGTAGTTATTGGTCGTATCTTCTCAGTCTACGTCATTTTACCTGATCAGGTTAAATAAAGTTCAGATTCTTTCTTAAAATAATTATAAAGTTCCTAAAAATGTGTTTTGTAGATAATATATATAAATATATTAGAAAGCTCAACATTGAGAAAGGATTTATGCAGATATATGTCTAGAAATGGGCGAATATATTAGATGACGTTATCTCAGGATTTATATTATATCGAAATATACAGCATCGGTGGACATTAAGAATGAAACACCATACATATATTTGTTTGTTTGACCTTTTGTTTAAAATTATCGATAGATTATAAATATACATGTATTGCAAAATTGCATATGTGTCGTACCCTATATCTACATACGGAATTACTCTTGTGTGTTGTGTAGATCTTCTAGAATAAGTGTAATATAGTACATTACATATTCCAATTGGTTATTTTGTCTAAATGTGTAGCTGTTATGTTGAGGAGAGTCCCGGCATAGTCTTTTTTTATGTCAGTGCTCTCAGCTCAACTAGTCAGTAAAACTGACATATACGATACCCCCTTAACGAAGAGGGGTATATAGCTCAAACATTGTTGTGACGAGATGCATTCCATTATTAAAGAATACCGATTGATATAAATATATATATATAAATATATATAATATACATATTATATATACTCATGCCTATTATATTCTATCTGTTTTGATAAATTGTGGTTATTAATTATTACAAATAAAATCGAGTGCAAAAGTTATATGTACAGAGGTTAAATATTAGGAAATACAGTACCTCATAACTGTAATCCATGCAATAACTTATTATAAGGAAGTTCTAATTACAATATACTTTAGCTTTAGTAGTATATAAGAAAAGCGAGGTTTGTATGATCTCTTTTGCCGTGTGACGGCCGGTAGACCCGTTCGGGGCGGCTCTAAGGCTCGTCTTCCTCCTCGTACCAATCACACAACCACATTTTTAGCTATCTATTAACCAAAACAAATCCAATCACTTCAATTAACTTCCCATATTTTGCTTTGCCATTTTATCCACTTCTCTCCATATGTGAAAATCATAACTTAATTACCAGAAGTTTGGCATTCTAGCTCCTTTGGAATCACACTGCAATAAGTATTATGTGATCAAATTTCATTAAAGATCTAACAGCAATTAAAACAAATTTGTAAATTTCTTTGAACAATGACTTTTATCCAATCCTATCAATAGGATTATACGAAATATCTATTTTCACATTTGTGATCCATGAACTTATCAGGTTTTATTTACTTCTTGAATTTATCCAAATAAGTTGATATTGAAGCATTTGACAGAGTAAGACTCAAAGATGTAATTGAACCATGCGCTCTTCAATTTAATCATGGATGACAATGGGAAACCAAGAAGTAAAAATACTTTGTTAGACGACGCAATATTGATAGCCCAACGTGAAGATGGTCTGCAAAGACTAGTCCACAGATTTAACATAAAAGCATGAAAAGACATGGAAGAGAATTTAATATGACAATCGTAACTCAGAAAACTAAAACAATAGCAATCAGCAAAGAACCAATCAGATATAAAATAGAAATCGATGGCATCAGGATTGAACAATTAATTTAAATAAAATACATTGGAAGTAAGCTCTCCAGCTATGGACAACTGGACAAAGAAATGAGAGATCAAGTACAAAAAGCAAATAAACTGGCAGGATGTCTTAATAACACTACATGGCAAAACACACATATTAACATTAAGATGAAGTCAAGAATTTATAATGCTAGTGTAAGACCAATTATGATATGTGCATCAGAAACAAGACCAGACACAACACAAAATCTACTGGAAACCTCAGAGATGAGAGTACAGATAAGAATTACAGGAAATACGCGGAAATATCGAAAGAGGAGTGACATTAGAAGAAAATGTAACGTACAGTGTATAAACGAATGGAAACTAAACAGAAAAAAATGGAATATAGCCATCCCAACATAAGCAGAATGAAGGAAACCCGTGTGGTCAAAATAGCAAGAGATAAATTACCAATCGATTAAATATCAGTTAAAATCAAAAATTGGTTAAATATAACCCACCGGCATATTAATAAAGCTTTAATATTCAGACTTAAGCAATATAAGTACTAAGTGATGACCAATATGAGGATATTTCGACTAAATAAGACCAATGAATATAGAGATGTTAGAAATTGACGAGAAATATTTTGGAAAATATCTGGCAAAGCAAAATATAACTTCTAAACTCATAGTAACATAATAAAAATATATTATTCGGTATCATTTTTTGATACATTCTTATTATGAATATTATGAATTACTTTAAATAAGAAGCAATCTCAGATATTTAAAACATTTGCCTTAGGACCAGTAACACCAGTAAATGTTGATAGTAATAAGAGATTTAAATGTACTTTTATTAATTTCTTTTACTGGATGACTTCTGAACTTTATGTGAAATGACTTAAGAAATTGCCAAATGAGGAACTGCAAAAAAGCATGTAGGTTAACGTTTTCATTATAGACACCTCACTGTCATATTTACTTAAGCTTCTCAGAAATCATCCAAACAACCTAAATAATTCAAATAATATTAATAGTGCAATAAATATTAAGAAGTATTATGGATAGTCTCAGGTTTCCGAGATTAACAGATTATTGGAACTTTTGAAAACTTCTATTTGGGATAAATGAAATCATTGTTCTCGTACATTACAAACAGATAAGAGGCAACGTATTTACAGCCGTTTACGAATAAACAGTGTAAGTACGATAATTGTGGATTTTTAAAGTTTTCATTTAGCTAGGTAGATAGGTATTGTAATTTTGATGTCACGTGAAATTTACGTAATCATTTGTTGTTCATATTTTCCCGTGAAAAGCACATTCGATGGCTGAGTTGTGTCTTGATATTAGAAACAGTCAGTATTAACGGAAGTTATACAAAGAGATTGGATTTGTGTTAGTAATTAGAACGGAAGAAACGGGTAAAATAGTTAAATAAGGAGCGAGGAGGAGATAGATGACATATCAACCGAACCACCGTATCAAAAACTTTTACTTGAAGAGTTTTGGTCGGTGTATAACATAACCCCGCTGTAAATCGAAACCATTCCCAACCCTGTGCAATCTTAACGTAAATAGATGCACCAAATTTTATCCGATATGCCTTTAGATATATTGAAAATTTACACATACTTTAGTTCTTTGCCCAAAAGTCACTATGAAATCCTTATTATTTCGCAGAATGTTGAGCGATGACGGCTTAACTATTTTTGATACTAAATAACTAAGGGTCATGTTGGAAACGAGTGAGAAGCACAGGTTTAGGTTTGGCTTAGTGACTATGGATGGAACTGGACTGATTCACTCATTTCCGATAATATATTATGGATAATTAATGTGTTATAAGATAATAAGAAAAACGCGACACGTTCTAACCGTACAGCGTTGTCACTTCCGTACTGAAAATTTACTGGACGAAAGTAACAGCCATACTGAGTTTTAACTCTTTAATTCTGTTTAAGTTCTACATGTATATACATATATGTGTGTATATATATGCTTGTGTTAGTTATAAATACATTTAATCTTGAATCTGTTATTTGTACTTTCTTGCTTATTGTCCAGTGTCACATGCGCATTTATGTGTATTATTGTCATTTGATGGTTATTTGTATCTTAATATTATATCTATTTATTCTATACTTGTATAAGTACCTATTGACATTAGTATTAGTTGAGTCGTTTAGAAATTTGTGTAGTGTACGGGACCGCGATCGCATACTGATATCAAAATGAAGTGGTATTACTTTTACCCATTGAGGTCATTCATCGGATGGATAATGTTTAAGAGTTCGGTTCAAGTTCGTGTAAAGGGTTTATTTACTAGTAAAGGGCTGTGTAAAGCTGGGAACCAGGTCGGATACGGATAGTACTTAGAACAAAACTAAGTTATTAAGTACACTGGACACTAGCAAATACTAAAAGGGGATGCGGCTGCAATAAATTTACATTGCGAGTTGTACAGAGGTCGACTACATTAATTTACACACAAAGCAATTGTGTATTTCAGGCTAGAAGTCAGTGTTATGCAATATTTGTACTTTTCCATGTTGACAAAATTCAGTACAATAAAGTATAAAAGCTGTGTTTTATTATTCATTTTTCCCACGATTCCCTCATACCAAATGATCAATATGGTGACCGCCTAAGTTTTTTCTAAAGTATTTCTGACATTATTTGGATATTTAAAGTAAATGAAAGAGGGCATTTTGTACTTTCGTCTTTAGATACTCGAAAATAAGAAAAAAAATATTCTACAGATTTTACAACAAAAAGGAAAATACTCTAGATAGGTGGCTATTATTACCGCTACAATTCCTGCACGAATTAGACCTTAACTATATTTCTCCATTTTTTTCTCAAACTCCCCGTACATTAAACATGCGCCAGTTCCATTCGCACATTTGTCCTTATATTCATCATCATTGTCTTCATCTTCTGTTCTTTCCCTACAAGAGGAGAACAATTCAAGATGTCAGGTCGTACCGTGGTGCAAATGCAGATTCTGACCACTTCCTATACCCCGTTCTAGGAGGAGTAATTCAAATATACTGCGCCGTAATACTTGTTTGTAATTGATCCAACCGCAGGAAAATTTACTCCACTAAATTATGAAATTTTGACACTATTGGCATTTAAAATTCATAGGTTAATTAAGTTATACCGGCGATTTTTAGTGTTTTTGGTCTGCATTTATATAAACAACAGTTGTATTTAGAACTCTAGCCACGTATTAGAATAATATAATATTTATGGATTACCGTCGACGGACATATACAAGATCTGGTGATTTAGTGACATTATTGGGTGTGAATATGTCTTTTTAGTTTACTCCTCCTAGTTTAAAAACAGGGTATAGTAATAGAAAATATAGACATGAAAATAATTAAAAGACACAAAGCAATACACAAAAAGAAAAATTGGAATGTAGAGAAACTAGAATCGAATATTGTTCAGAAAGATTACTCTAAAGAGTTAGAAGCAAAAATAGTCTCGAACCCTAACAATATAGAAGAAACGTGGAAAGAAATAAAAGGTCACATTTCGATAGCAGCAGAAAAAGTGAGTATAAAGAAATAAAAAGGCAAAAAAATCTAGCACACGAAAGAAATAGCTGAAGAAATACTCCGACAAATGTTGTACAAACGAAAAAAAGGTATGGATTGATGAATTTATATACGAGTTGGAAGTGAATAACGAGAATAACGGAAAGCTATATAAATATATAAAATTACAAAACAAGAAGAAACCAACGGCTGAGATTAATGCCAAAATATGGGAGAAATATTACGAAGAGTTATTTAAGGCTAGAGAAAGTACTCACGAATGCACAAAAGAAACATAGCTTATTGATAGAAACGAAATCGAAAATCCGTCATATGAGGATCTTTTACGTGCGATAAGAAATCTAAAATAAAAGGAAACAGCAAGCTCAGACGAAATCCCAAACGAGCTAATAAAACGAGGCGGAGAAGAACTATAACGAAAAATATAAGATCTAATAATAAGAATTTGGGAAGAAGAAAGAATGCCCAAAGAATGAAAGACAGGATAGATATTTCCTATTCTAAAAAAACTTTGACACCACACAATGCAACAAGTATAGACGAGTGACATTGCTAAACAGTTGCTACAAAAAATTTTGACATCATTAATTAGACAAAGAGAGATATTGACATCATTAATTAGACAAAGACTCTCAAAATACATTGAAACTTAAATAGGAGACTACTAGCAGAGATTTAGAGAGGTAATGTCAACAATAGAAGCAATACACATAATCGCACAGTCAATTGAGGGAGTTTACGAACATGATATCGACTTACACATATTTTCCATAGATTTCAAACCAGAAGATTTGCGAAGTTGTGCAAGGAAGCATCCAACAGGGGTTTGGCAATAAATCAAAATAAAACAAAATACCTAATATGCTCACGAGAAAAAATACAGTTATGTGACAAGTTTGAATATTGATGAATATGAGTATGAAAAGATAGAACACTTTAAATATTTTGGGACCTCAGTTACCTACTGGAACTAATGATAAAAGCATAGCAATCAATGAAAGAATCCAGGCAAGAAACGGAACTTACTGGAAATACAACAATTTCCTCGAAGATTAGAAGCTTACTCAGAATACTAACTGAAAATCTACAAAGCATTAGACCAGTAATCACATACGATGCCAAAGTAATGTGTCTCATGCATAAAGATGAAGACAGATTGAGGGTCCTAGAGAGAAAAATAATTCGGAGGCTAGTAGGCCCACTAAACTTAGGTAATAATGAGTTTAGAAAACTGATGAAGTAGGTACGAAGTAAGAGAACTTCTGAAAGAAGAAGACATCGCCAGATTTATCAAGGCATAGAGACTAAGACGGATGGTATAAATAATAGAAAGGAAAAAACTAGAAGCAGCTATCAAGAAAATCACCAAATGGAGACTAGTATTAGGTAGTCCACGAGGAAGACCCAAAACCAGATGGGAGAAAAGATAGTTGAGGACCTTAAAAAGATGGGAGTTAGAGAATGGGTAACCATAAGCACAAACAGGAACCAATGGAGAAAAATTGTCACATAAGTCATGCACACAACCAATTGTAAAACTAAAATGTTAAATGAATCGGAAGAGCCCAAATAGTGCAGTATTGACATTAATTAGACAAAGACTCTCAAAATACATTGAAACTTAAATAGGACACTACTAGCAGAGATTTAGAAAGGGAATGTCAACAATAGAAGCAATACACATAATCGCACAGTCAATTTACACGAGGGCACAAAATAAATCGATTTTTAAATACAGCACCTAGAGACTTGCAGTTTTTTGCATTTTGTTCAGAATGACGTCAGGAAAAAGTTTACTATTCAAAAATGGGTGTAAATGCACAATTGCACTTTAAAGTGCATAAAATGCATCCAAAAGTGCATATACATGTCATTAAGTACCAAATTTTATTATTCACCACTTTTTTGGTTTTTGGTGCCACTGAACACGAATCCGCCATCAAAACCGACCCCCGGACCACCTGGTACCCAAAGTCACCGCAAGGGACGTCATCTTCTGGAGTTTCGGCACTAAATTGTTTTAAATGGACTACGCATGGGTTTTTGGGGTCGTGAAGTACGAATATGCCATCAGAATTTACCCCCTGAGTACCTGGTGCTCAGTGTATGATACAGAGTTAAGTGACATTCATATTATTCATGTTGGTAACAAGATGACTTGACAGCGAGGTGGCGGTGACAGGAGTTAGGTGCAGGGTTGTTAGGTTAGCGTTACCGGCATGTAAAAATGTGAACTAAGATACTTGTTAAAGATACAATAATTATTTAATATAGTATTGTATTTGTTTTATTTATTACACCTTCCATCAAGCTTATACATGGTGTCAGGTGTGGGGTCATTACTAAGGCACGTCATCTTCTGGAGTTTTGAGGGTTTTCGGAATTAAATTGATGCATATGAATTACTCGGGAGTTTTTGAGGTCGCTAAACACGAATAAGCCATCAGAACGAACCCCCGGTGCACCTGGTGATTAGGGTCACTGCAAAGGGCGTCATCTTCTGGAGTTTCGAGTGTCTTCGGTACTACATTGATACAAACGGATTACTCATATTTTTCTGGGCATGCTGAATACGAATAGCCCATCAGAACAGACCCCGGAGCACCTGGTACCTAAGGCAGTCATCTTCTGGAGTTTTGAGAGTTTTCGGTACTCAATTAATGCAAACGCATTACAGTGGAACCCCGACAAGTCGGCCCCCGATAATCCGGACCGATTTTCATCAGACAAACATTTCAACAATAAAAATGTATGTAATATAATATTTGAGAGATAATGTGTATTTGTGTAATTTGAACTATACGATAGTAAAAATGACTCATGGCACACGGTGGCAGAGCGACGTTCATTTACTCGGATTATCGGAAACAACAGGCACCTGTATTCCTTTATTTATTTCAAACTGTCTTAGCATTGTTTAAAAAATACTAAAAGACTATGTAAAATTTTTTTTAAACAATGGTCTTAGTCTCCACTGTTCTTAAATAACATAACATTGTTCCGATTGTGACCGTATTGTGTGTAGTACAGTCGTATTGTTCGCTTCCGTTCTGTAATCGTGCTTCAGATAGGTTTGTGTATGCGTGTTTTTTATCTACGTAATGGCAACAAAACGTAAAAATGTTGTAGTGACAATGGAAAAAAAAACTAGAAGCATTAGGTAGGATTGATGAAGGCGAATCTTTAAAAACAATTGCAGCATCATATTATGGTATCGAAGAATTTTGTTTCAAAATGATAACAAAAGACAGTTTGGATAATCGGTGCAAAGCTAATAAAGCTAAAAATGAGACTCTCTCAGGCTGAACTGCGTAGAAGAGACTGCGGGATCGCACAGCACGCAACCGTCAGACGAAATTGACACAACCGAAACTGACTGAGTTTTTTACGAAGAAATGAACAATACTCTATACAACCATACGTAATTTAGATGTGTACTACTGTGCATATATATTTCATGTTATTTCAATTATAACGGAATTTATCTGTAAGTATTCCGTATATTATTAATTTTTACCATATTCTCCAGCTAACCCGGATCGGCCGCGGTCCCGATTAATCCGAGTTATCGAGATTTAACTGTACTTATGGGATTTTGAGGGTGCTGAACACGAACACGCCATCAGAACAGACACCGGAGCACCTGGTGTCTAGGGCACGTCATTTTCTGGAATTTCGAGAGTTTTCGGTACTAAATTGATGCAAACGGAATACTTATGGGTTTATGGGGTGTCTAAACACGAAAACGCCATCAGGACAGACACCAGAGCACCTGGTGCCTATCGCATACTATCTTCTGGAGTTTCAAGAGTTTTCGGTACTGAATTGATGAAAAACAGATTACTTTTGGGTTTTTGGGGTTGATGAACACGAATATGACTTAGATGAAGGATTCTGGAGTATCTAGTGATTACGATGATCAATAATATAACGTCAACGCATAATAACACTATCAAAATAGAATGTGATAGCACGAGACAGATCACCATAAACGGCCGAAGGAGTATAGGAAGGCCAAGGAAGAGTTGGAGTGACAACCTGGATATCTGATGTTTAGGCGTCCGAAGATGGAAGAGGCGCGAGCGTATTAATGCAGCAGGAAGAAGAAGAAGAAAAAAATAGAATATAGTAAACTGATCTTGAAAAAAATAAAGAAAAAACATTGTCAGATATAAATTAAGTTTATATTTTTATTAATAACTAAAAAAATTTAATAGCTCAACATAGTAGAGTCGTATTTAGCAAACCCAAAAACCCATGAGTAATTCGTTTACATCAATTTAGTACCGAAATTTCTCGAAACTCCATAATAAGATATGCCTTACGCACTAGGTGCTCTGCTGTCTGTTCTGATGGCGTATTCGTGTTCAGCGATCCCAAAATCCCATGAGTAATTCGTTTGCACCAATTTAATGCCAAAAATCCTCGAAACTCCAGAAAATAACGTGCCTTAGGCAGCAGGGGCGCTAGTGTCTGTTCTGATGACGTATTTGTGTTCAACAAACCCCAAAAACCCCTGAGTAATCCGTTTGCATCAATTAAATACCGAAAGCCCTCGAAACTCTAGAAGATGACGTCATTTACACTGATCCTGGTCACCAAGTGCTCCAGGGGTATATTCTGATGGCATATTCGTGTTTAGCGACCTCAAAAACCAACCGAGTAATCCATTTGTATCAATTTAATGCCGAAAACCCTCGAAACTCCAGAAGATGACGTGCCTTAGTAGCGACCCTGGGCATCAGGTACTCCGGAGGTCAATTCTAATGGCATATTCGTGTTTAGCGACCCCAATACTCGTGAGTAATCAGTTTTCATCAGTTTAATGCTGAAAACACTCGAAACTTTAGAAGATGACGTGCCTTAGTAGGTAGCGACCCTGGGCACCAGGTACTCCGGATGTCAATTATTCTAATGGCATATTCGTGTTTAGCGACCGAAAAAACTCGTAAATAATGTGTTTGCATCAATTTAATGCCGAAAGCCCTCGAAATTTTAGAATATGACGTCCCTTTCAGTGACCTTGGGCACCAGGTCATCCGGGGGTCATTTCTGATGGCGTATTCGTGTTCAGTGACCCCAAAACCCCCCGAATAACAAAATTTGGTCCTTAGTATACTGATTTTGACATGTTTATGCACTTTTGGATGCATTTTATGCACTTTAAAATGCAATTATGCATTTCCACCCATTTTTGAATAGTAGATTTTTTCCTGACGTCATCCTGAATATAATGCAAAAACGGCAAGTTTCTAGGTTCTGTATTTAAAAATCGATTTATTCGGGTGTTTTTAGTGCTAAATGCCCTGGTCCAATTTTTTGTTCAGTTTTACGAACATGATATCGACTTACACATCCTTTTCATAGATTTCAAGCCAGCATTTGACGGCCTAACAAGACCCGACCTAATAGAAGACATGAAAAACCTAGATTTCCCAATGTACCTTATAAAGCTTAAGAATTATACAAGGGAAGGATCGACGGCAGCGATAATAACATATGACGGAATTACCAAAAATATAGAAATAGCAACTTGAGCACGACAGGGCGATTCTCTATTAACGTCACTATTTAATGTCGCTCTAGAATCTAGAAGGAACAATTATTAATAAAAGCTAAAGAAATAAAAGGTACAATAATTATAACAGCGACGTTGCAACTTGTGGCAAATTCTGATGACATAGCATTGTATAGCAGAAACCGAAACAGTTTAAAGGAAGATTGGCGAAGTTGTGCAAGTAAGCATCCAAAAGGGGTTTGGCAATCAATCAAAACAAAACAAAATATAAAATGAAAGAATCCAGGCAAGAAACAGAACTTACTGGAAATACAACAACTTCCTCGAAGATTAGAAGCTTACTCAGAATACTAACTGAAAATTTACAGAGCATTAGACCAGTAATCACATACGATGCTGAAGTAATGTGTCTCACACAGAAAGATTGAGCATCCTAGAGAGAAAAATCATTCGGAGGATAGTAGGCCCACTAAACTTAGGTAATAATGAGTTTAGAAAACTGATGAAACAGGTACGAAGTAAGAGAATTTCTGAAAGGAGAAGACATTGTCAAGATTTATTAAAGTATTAGTCGAGGCATTGAAGGATTGAAGTGTCGATTTTTTTGCAGTAAGACGGATTTTAATGCGAATTGGTGCGTTTGATTCGTGAGAATGTCAGGAAATTTTGTGAACTAATGTAATGAATAAGAAATCTCAAATTGCATTTGTGCATAAGAAAAATGCATTTCGGTAAATAGTGGGAAAAATTGACTCAATTTTCTTACTCGGGTGTTTTTGGGGTCGCTGAAAACGAATACATGGTCGGCGAGAGTGTGCAAACTACCTGGTGCCTGCAGCGGGTGTAATAAACGTCTTCCTCTGGAGTATTATGGTAATTTATCATATAATTAGCTTAAACTCATTACTCGGGGATTTTTGGGGTCGCTAAAAATGAATATGAGGTCGGCCAGAGTGTGCAAACTACCTGGTGCCTGCAACTGGTGTAATAAACGTCTTCCTCTGGAGTATTGTGGTAATTTATCATATAATTAGTTTAAACTGGTTACTTGGGGGTTTTTGGGGTAATCTATTTTCTTCGATGTAAATATAGTGATCGATAAGGGTGGTATTTTTATTATAAATATACATAATTTTTTATTATTATAATATATTTATGGTTAAAAAAGTTCATTATACAAAATTTATCATAATTTATCTTTAAAATTCATTTTCTTCATCATTATCATCTTCTTCTTCATTACTGCCTTCCTCTCTCTAGTCCAATGCAAAATTTGTGCAATCAGAGCCTGAACATTTTTTGCAGGCTAAATTACAAACTAACCCATGCTTCCTGCACCCGCATGAGTTGCCGCAGTCTGACTTACAACTACAGAATATTGAATTTAAAATGTTTGGAGGACCAGGCCGCTGAGTCATTCTAACTGGAATTAATACATTATTTTGTAATTCCCATCCCCAATCGGTTGGATTCATGTTACTGTCCTCTCCATGCAGCCAAATTTGTGTTTGTAAATATACCCTTTTTAAATTCTGGGTAAATGCATCAACAGATGAGAGAATTGTTTCAATGACAATTTTTTTATTTTTGGCAATAGCCATTAAGTACATTCTGTATCTAGTAATTTTGTCTCAAGGCAAAACCACATCATCCACTTGCGTCTTAATTCAAACTGCTTTAAATGATATGAAATTAGAATTTAGTCGTTGCGATATTTATTTTCCTCAACCACAAAAACCCCCCGAGTAACAAGTTTGGGTCAATTATTTAACAAATTACCATAATAGTCCAGAGGAAGACGTTTATTACACCTGCTGCAGGCATCAGGTAGCTTGCACACTCTCGCCGACCTCATATTCTTTTTCAGCGACCCCAAAAACCCCCCAAGTAATGAGTTTAAGCCAATTATATGATAAATTACCACAATACTCCAGAGGAAGACGTTTATTACACCCGCTGCAGGCACCAGGTAGTTTGCACACTCTCGCCGACCTCATATTTATTTTCAGCGACCCCAAAAACCCCCGAGTAATGAGTTTAAGCCAATTATATGATAAAATACCACAATAGTCCAGAGGAAGACGTTTATTACACCCACTGCAGGCACCAGGTAGTTTGCACACTCTCGCCGACCTCATATTCATTTTCAGCGACCCCAAAAATCCCCGAGTAAGAAGATTAAGTCAATTTTTCCCACTATTTACCGAAATGCATTTTTGAAATGCATTTTTCTTATGCACAAATGCAATTTTAGATTTCTTATTCATTACATTATTTCACAAAATTTCCTGACATTCTCACGAATCCAACGCACCAAACTGCATTAAAATCCGTCTTACTGCGCCAAAAATCGACAGTAAGGCCTATTTTGGTGCTTCAATGCCTCGACTATATAGAGACTCAAATGGATGGTATAAATATAATGGAGAAATCCAGAAGCAGGTATCAAGAAAATCACCAAATGGAGACTAGTATTAGGTAGACCACGAGTCCACGAGGAAGACCCAAAACTCTACAGGGTGAGGCAAATAAAGGGTCTATTAGAAATATCTCGAGAACTAAAGGCAACAGAATCATGAAAATTGGAATAAAAGGGTTTTGAAGGATGATCTATTAAATGAAAATATTTTCATCTCTTTGCAACTTCCAGTTATACCGGAAGTTGCTTATAACTTCGTTTTTTTAAATGGGACACCCTGTATATTTTTACATTTTTTGATTCTCTTCGATGTCTTCTTTCTTAAAATATGAGGTTTTGTATTATTATGCGGGGTATTTTAAAAGATAATTACGTTTTTTTATTAATTTCGTAGCAAAATTAACACCCTGTATAATTGTAGTAGTTTTACATCTAAAACTCTACTTACGTTCAAATGATTTTTAATATACTCTACTATTGTTAAGAATCATTAGTACAGCTAAATTTTTAATTTTAATATACAGGGTTGGTCGAAACTCGGAATGAGTATTTTCTGAGTTTTCTTAAATGGAACACCCTGTATTTTAGTATTGTAATGAAATGATATTTTATGGTACTTTTTTATTTCTTAAGCATTCCCTATACCTAACTGCTTTAATTTGTGCTTAATTGTTAATCGCACCAACAATCTTAACTACGTTGGTATTTTGATAGCTAAACTATTATTGGTAATTTTAAGGACCAGTCTGGATTAATATGTATTTATTTCTGAAAATTATTTAGGATTGAGTATTTTCACGGCCAACCTAATAAAATTTTACGTATTTTTTGTTGCAATTAATGTTTAGCTTGAATCACCAATAACTCACAAATTAAAGCAGTTAGGTATAGGGAATGCTTAAGAAATAAAAAAGTACTATAAAATATCATTTCGCTACAATACAAAAATACAGAGTGTTCTATTTAAGAAGACTCAGAAAATACTCATTCCGAGTTTCGACCAACCCTGTATACTAAAATTAAAAATTTTGCCATACTAATGATTCTGAACAATAGTAGAGTATATTAAAAATCATTTGAACGTAAGTAGAGTTTTAGATGTCAAACTACTACAATTCTACAGGGTGTGAATGTTGCTACGAAATTAATAAAAAAACGTAATTATCTCTTAAAGTACCCTGTATAATATTACAAAACCTATATTTTAAGAAAGAAGACGTCGAAGAGGATCCAAAAATGTAAAAATATACAAGGTGTCCCATTAAAAAAAAACGAAGTTATAAGCAACTTCCGTTATAACCGGAAGTTGCAAAGAGATGAAAATATTTTCATTTAATAGATCATCCTTCAAAACCTCTTTATTCCAATTTTCATGATTCTGTTGCCTTTAGTTCTCGAGATATTTCTAATAGGCCAGTTATCTGCCTCACCCTATATACTTGTATAAGTACCTATTGACATTAGTATTAGTTGAGTCGTTTAGAAATTTGTGTAGTATACGAGACCGTGATCGCATACTAATATCAAAATGAAGTATTTCTTTCTTCTCCTATACTTTTCGAACTAATACCAAACGAGCTAATAAAACGAGGCGGAGAAGAACCACAACGAAAAATATAAGACCTTATACAGTCGAACCCGCTTATTGGAATAGCCTTCGTGCCAAGCAAAAATATTCTTATAACCGGAATATTCTAATAACCGATCATTGTTGGCTAGCCGTAATAAGTGTACCGAATATACGTAATAATAGCACATACTATGTTAATATGTATTTGTATATAGTATTAGATCTTTTTATGTCAATAATAGCGTAATTTTTATTAAAAAAACCAAATTACATTATACAGGGTGTTTCATTGGGAAACGGAAATACTTTAATTGTGAATAGAGGTCACCGAATTGGTTCTAGGCATAATAAATTTTTTGCCCTACTGACTTTTATACCCAAGTTACAGGGTGTTTTATCGATTTTGCCAATTTATTTCCTAAGCCATAACTTTAGAACCACCCTGTATATTTTTTTGATATTTGGTACACATGTGTCTCATCCAAAACCCAAACGACCGACATACTACTCACCAGAAAAATCTAGGTCCGGATTAACAAAAAATTATAAAGTAATAGTGACCTTAAAACAACACCCTGTATATTGAAATTTTGAAAATCTGTATGCATATTTGAAATGAGCACAAAAAACTAAGTCTAATCGTTCGCTTCAGTTTTTCGGCCAGACCATTTTATGACTTTAATATTGAAATTATATTGAATTTTTTAAGAACTCGTGACATTAAAAAGCAGGTATTATTAACTTTTAATTATAAATTATTAAAGCTATTGAATAAATACTCATTTTAAAATTAATCAATAGGGTAGGTGGGGGCAAAGGTACGCATTTTCTAAATTTTCATTTCTAGTGAATCTCCAAAGGCTTGAATTGGCACAGAGTATAGATGAAAGTGAAATTGATACATTTTGTAATGATATTAGGCAAATGGAAATTCTTAAATATTATTTTTGTAGTGTTGATAACTTTTTGAAAAAAAAATGTAAATGCGTACCTTTGCCCCGCGCAATGGGGCAAAAGTACGCATGTGCGTACTTTTGCGGATTTGAGACATTTTGCAATTGAGACAAAACTATCTGATAGAATATCAAGCTCAACTTGATATTCACTTTGAAGATAGACTTGAAACATGTATTTGCCAAGTTTACCTCAGTGGGGGCAAAAGTACGCATTGCAAAAGTTTGCCTCATTTCAACGTTCGGAGTGCGTACCTTTGCCCCATTTGTATGAGTACTTTTGCCCCATCCGGCAACCAATAATATATCTAACCTCAATATGAAACTATGCACATATAAACTTCAAACTGTCATGTAGAAGAAGACTTCTAACAATAAACTTTCAACATGCCTAACCAATAATAATCTGAGTTTGAAAGATTAAGAATTAGAATCAATTAATTTTTAAGAAAAATTAGATCAAGAGGTACAAAAATAATTTTTACCTCATTTTTGTTGTTGTGTTCGCCCTGATTGCGCCAAAGTTTCTCATCCAATGCTACTGAGTAGTACAAACATATGCCACAAGATGTTGTCGCCAACATATAAGAAGTTACTGAAAAATATAAGTGCGTACCTTTGCCCTGTGCGTACTTTTGCCCCCACCTACCCTACCTATTTACCACATTGGAACGACCCAATTATTAATCACAAGAAAAATCCAGGTCCGGATTTACAAAAAAACATAAAGTAATTCTGATCTTGAAACAACACCCTGTATATTGAAATTTTCAACATTTGTTTGCACATTTGAAAAGACCATAAAAATCTGAGTTTATAGGTTTGCTTTAGTTTTTTGTGAAGGAAATTTAATGACTTTGATTTTGAAATTAAATATATTGATACTTTTAAGAACACTGAAATTAAAAAGCAGATTTTTAAGCACTTTTAACAATAAATTATTAAATTTATTAAATAAATGCCCATTTTAAAAATAATCAATAGGTACTTATTTACGACATTCGAACGACCCACTTACAAATCACAATAAAAATGCAGGCCGGATTAACAAAATAATATAAAGTAATTGTAATCTTGAAACAACACCCTGTATATTGAAATTTTCAAAATCCGTTTGCACATAGATATGAAAAGAGCACAAAAAACGAAGTTTAATCGTCGGCTTCAATTTTTTGGCCAGACAACTTAATGAATTTAATTTTGAATTATGTCGAAATTTTTAAGAACTCTGAACTCATAATAAACATTTCGGTATAATTTCAAAAGTAATGTCATTAAATTGTCTGCACAAAAAATTAAAGCGGGACATTAAACTTAGTTTTTCGGGCTCTCTTAAGCCGTGCAAACGTATTTTAAAAATTTCAATATACACGGTGTTTTTTACAATTACTTTGTATTTTGTTGTTAATACGGACTTGGATTTTTCTTCTGATTAGTACGTGAGTCCTTTTAACACAGTAAATAATAACTGGTTATTTTTAAAATTAGTATTTATTCATTAACTTAAATGATTTATTATTAAAAGTGCTTTAAAAACCTGCTTATTAATTTCAGGGCTCTTAAAAATTTGAATATATTTAATTAAGTAAATTTTTGCACAAAAAATCAAAGTGAACCGATAAGCTCGGATTTTTGTGGTCTTTTCAAATGTGCAAACAAGTTTTGAACATGTCAATATACAGGGTGTTGTTTCAAGGTCACAATTACTTTATGTTTTTTTGTTAATTCGGACCTGGATTTTTCTTGTGATTATTAATTGGGCCTTTCCAATGTGGTAAATAAGTATTGATTCATTTTAAAATGAGTATTTATTCAATAACTTTAATAATTTATAATTAAAAGTTAATAATACCTGCTTTTTAATGTTGAGTTCTTAAAAAATTCAATATAATTTCAAAATTAAAGTCAAAAAATTTTCTGGCCGAAAAATCGAAGCAAATCATTAGACTTAGTTTTTTGTGCTCTTTTCAAATATGCAAACTGATTTTTAAAATTTCAATATACAGGGTGTTGTTTTAAGGTCACAATTACTTTATAATTTTTTGTTAATCCGGACCTGGATTTTTCTTGTGATTAGTATGTCTGTCGTTTGGGATTTGAATGAGGCATACGTGTACCAAATATTAAAAAAATATACAAGGTGGCTCTAAAGTTATGGCTTAGGAAAGAAATGAGCAAAATCTATAAAACACCCTGTAACTCGGATATAAAAGTCGGTAGGGCAAAAAATTTAGTATACCTAGAACGGCCTCGGTGACCTCTATTCACCATTTAAATATTTCCGTTTCCCAATGAAACACCCTGTATTATGTGGATGCATACAGTAATTAATATGAAATGTGCAATATATAGATTATGTAAATATTTTCTTATTAAAATACATAATATACTTAATAAGAAAATTACTTATTTAGTCTTGAAAAATAATCGGTAATTGTAGCTTATTTTTTTGTTACATAAAATACTAATTCCATTTACAGTGAATAAAATGCACCAAAAAGTGGATAAACATGTCCAAATCAGTATATTAAGGGCCAGATTTTATTACTCAAGGGTTTTTGGGGTCACTGAACATGGATACGCAATCAGAACCGACCCCCGGAGCACCTGGTGCCTAATGTTACTGCTAAGCCACGTCACCTGAAGTTTCGAGGGTTTTTGGCATTAAATTGATGCAAAAAGATTACTTGGGGGGTTTTTGGTGTTGCTTTGGTGTTTTTGGTTTTCGTAGGTCGGTTCTGATGGCGTATTCGTGTTCACCAACACCAAAAACGCTCCAAGTAATCTATTTGTATAAATTTAGTGTCAAAAAGCCTCGAAATTCCAGATGACGTGCATATCAATCACCCTGTGCACACGGATCTGATTTTTCTGTAGTCTGAATAAAGCAGTTAATTTGGTGGTAGTAGTGTAAGATTTGGCCAAAAATATGAGATATATCTAATTTACCGTTTAAAAGTTATGACGAAGAGAAATTTCAGTCAAAACTTACAACTCGCCCTGTATATTATTAAATAATGGGAGCAGATAATGGTAATTTGTTATTCACCATAGGGAGCTCCATATGAGGTAGGAGTATGTACAGTTCCTCATGACTCACCCTATATAAAAGTCTATAAATTATACAGGGTGTCCAGAAACTCTCCCGACAAACGAAGACTGGAGATTCTTCAGATAATTTTAAGACAATTTAACCCAATTCACCTAGTTCGAAAATGCTTCCTAAGGGAGATAGAGCTCTTTAAAGATGGCATCATGGAATCAGTTTTGCTTAAATATTTCCAGAACGCTTCTATTTAGAAAAATCAAAACTGGTACACTTATTTATCTTGCAGAGATAAATTAATTACATCAATTACGAATCTCTAGGACTGGTCATAGGCGCCCGTTCTGGGTGGGGTAACGCTATTTTATCATATAACTTTTTTATCTTTAACTTCTAAGCATTTTTTATACTGGATTAGTAAATTGTAAGGTATTCTAGTACTAAAAGGTACCCTTGCTTTGGGTCGGTAGAATGCACCGTTTTCGATAAAAATCAATTTAAGAATTTTTCGTTTGTTGAATTTGAAAAAAAAAATTAAAAAAAAAAGTATTTAGAAAAACGAAAACTGGTACGCTTATTTATCTTCCAGAGGTAAATCGATTTCCTTAGTTGCGAAATTCTAGTACCGGTCATATGCGTCCGTTTTGTTGGGTAGGTCAATGGTTATTTTATCGCATAACTTTTTTGTCTTTAATTTTTAAGCATTTTTGACACTTGATGATTAAATTATGAGGTATTCTAGTACTAAAAGTTACTATTACTTTAAATCGGTAAAATACACAGTCTTTTTTTGACAAAAATTTTCAAATTTTCTTCAAATTTAATAAACGAAACAATTTTAAATCAATTTTTCTAGAAAACGGTGCATCCTATGCATTAAAGCAAGAGTACCTTTTAGTACTAGAATACCTCACAATTTAATAAATCCATTGTCAAGAATGCTTAGAAGTTAAAGACAAAAAAGTTATGCGATAAAATACCAGTTGCCCTTCCCAAAACGGGCGCCTATGACGGTACTAGAAATTCGTAATTGGTGGAATCGATTTATCTCTGTAAGGTAAATAAGCGCACCAGTTTTCGTTTTTCTGAATAACAGTGTTCTGGAGATATTTAAGAAAAACTAATTCCCAGACGCCATCTTCAAAGAGCTCTAGCTCCTTCAGGAAGCATTTTCGGACTAGGTGAATTGGGTTAAATTGTCTTAAAATTACCTGAAGAATCTCCGGTCTTCGTTTGTCGGGAGAGTTTCTGGACACCCTGTATATATACCCACTTTTATTGTCTTGTTTCTGGAATGAAGTTCATTCATTAAAGCTCAAATACTCCTACTACCAGGTCAGTATTATGTGAAAATTTGACCTATTTATTCAAAAGGTACCTTCTAAGACAAGCCACGGCGTTTTAGTATCGATCAAACAATGCACGTTTGAAAAATGTCAACAAAAGGTGAACTATCAGGCAGTTTGTCATGTTCCACTGCTATACAAATGACTTTTATAAAATAATAAACTACTTATAATAGTTCCAATTGAAGTGCATTGTGATTTATTTCTTAAAAGATGGGTGATTTTGGAGAAGGTAAGTTAACAACAAAAAATGTTTTGAGAGAATGGTTAAATTATTTTTTATATGTAGGATAACAGCCATAAGTTATCGGCTTTTTTGTTACTATTATTTGGTCCTAACTACATTTACTTTAATGTTTTTGTCAATATCTTATATAAACAAATTTTAAACTTTTGGAGTAGACTTTCTTCTTATTCATGTACCATGTCCTTTGAGTACGTTGATTAACATCGTAACTATCTTAATTTTATTCACTGTCATTCTATAGAGCATGCTTGTATCAATACCATACCAATCTCGCAATTTCTTCAACCATGAGGTTCTTCTCCGTCCTGGACTGCGTTAGCTTGTTATTTCCCTTGCATAATAGTTTTTAGAAATCTATTTTTGGGACGTCGAATTCCATGTCCGAAGTACTCTATACTAAATTTACAATCAAGATGCAGTAGAAATAAACAAACCAAGACACGTTAAATGCTACTAGGAGCACTCCCGAATCATAATTTACAATGTATATACATTGAAGCTCCTAGTAGCATTTAACGTGTCTTGGTTTGTTTATTTCTACTGCATCTTGATTGTAAATTTAGTATAGCTTTCTCTTCTTGGTGCTTTTTATAACCTCAGTAGTCTTACTAAGACGTTCTAGTATTGTCGAGTTTCGAATCTTCTCCATCCAAACAACTTTTAAAATTCTTCTATATCAAAATACTAAGTTTTCAATCTAATGGCATATAAAACAACATAATGTTGCTCTACATCCCACCAGACTGAAAACAATGGGAACCTTCTCTGGTTACACCTCCGAGGCTTCTACAATTTGCAAGCCATAACGGATGCTGAGACTAAGGAAGATAAGGGAATTTTACAATTTATAATTCACGTCACATCTGCTCAAAGAGTAAACAGGTAAATCAAAAATGTCCAATCAGATAGTGCAGCAAGCACCTCTACCGGTTTCGAAACTTATTAGTCTCTCTTCAGCAGGCACATATGCTGCTCTCTCTGATCCAACCAAAACAAACCCCGGCGTGTATAGTCACGGATTGCAACGAACGAAATGGCATAGATGCCCTAGCAGCAACTGCTAGCAAAAGACTAAGTTTTCAATCTAATGGCATATAAACAGCATAATGTTGCTCTACATCCCACAGACTGAAAACAATGGGTACCTTCTCTGGTTACATCTCCGAGGCTTCTACAATTTGCAAGCCATAACGGATGCTGAGACTAAGGAAGAAAAGGTTCCCATTGTTTTCAGTCTGGTGGGATGTAGAGCAACATTATGTTGTTTTATATGCCATTAGATTGAAAACTTAGTCTTTTGCTAGCAGTTGCCGCTAGAGCACCTATGCCATTTCTTTCGTTGCAATCCGTGACTACACGCCGAGGTTTGTTTTGGTTGGATCAGAGAGAGCAGCATATGTGCCTCCTGATGAGAGACTAATAAGTTTCGAAACCGGTAGAGGTGCTTTCTGTACTCTCTGATTGGACTAGAATATGATGTGGATGTATTTTCGTTTTGCAACGAAATTGAAAATGGTTATTCATTTTTGATTTACCTATTTACTCTTTATGGAGTATGAAGGGAACCATTCTCGTTGGAACTTTACCGCGCTGAGCAGATGGGACGTGAATTATAAATTGTAAAATTTCCTCATCTTCCTTAGTCTCAGCATCCAATATGGCTTGCAAATTGTAGAAGCCTCGGAGGTGTAACCAGAGAAGGTTCCCATTGTTTTCAGTCTGGTCGGATGTAGAGCAACATTATGTTGTTTTATATGCCATTAAATTGGAAACTTAGTCTTTTGCTAGCAGTTGACGCTAGGGCATCTATGCCATTTCGTTCGTTGCAATCCGTGAGTACACGCCGGGGTTTGTTTTGGTTGGATCAAAGAGAGTAGCATATATGCCTCCTGATGAGAGACTAATAAGTTTCGAAACCGGTAGAGGTGCTTGCTGCACTCTTTGATTGGACTAGAATATGATGCGGCTGTATTTTCGTTTTGCAACGAAATTGAAAATGGTTATTCATTTTTGATCTTCTATATCACTACATTTCGAAAGCCTCAAGGCGATTTATATCATGTTACATAATACTTCTAAAAGCGGCTCTGGCCTGCTCAATTCTGGATTTCACCGTGACTCTCTGCGTTACAATTTACTAAGTAATATCCAAAGTAAACAATTTGATCAACTTGCTCAAGTTTGGTACTATTTGCATATTTACGTAAAAAACGGAAAAACTGTAGGTCCAGACGAAATACCTGCGAAATGACTAGACGATGGAACTCTACCTGTACTACTGGATCTGTTTATTGAAGTATACAAAACCTGAAAAATCCCTCAGGAATGGTTGGTGTCCACCTTTGTAACAATATCAAAAACAATATATGCCAAAGATTATTCGGACTATAGGAAAATATCACTAATAAGCCATACCCTCAAAATATTTTTAAAGGTGATTCATGGAAGATTATACAGAAAGCAAGAAGATGATATGGATGATAGCCAATTTGGGTTCCGCAAAGGACTTGGAACAAGAGAAGAGAGGCATTGTTTGCCTTTAATGTCCTCTCTCAAAGATGCTTAGATATGAACCTGAATATTTATTCCTGTTTCATTGACTTCGAAAAAGCGTTCGACAGGGTCCGACAGGGTTCGAAAAACTAATAGAATTATTGAAAAACAGTGATATAGACAGAAGAGATTTACGAATTATCATCAATCTGTATTGGAATCAAAAGGCCAATATAAAGATAGAAGAACAAGAATCCGAGAATATTGATATAAAGAGAGGAGTAAGACAGGGTTGTGTTCTGTCGCCGCTACTGTTTAACGTATACAGTGAAGCCATATTTCAGGAAGCGAAATTGTTAAATAGAATTAACGATTATTGCATTCGATATGAACTAAAAATAAACAAAATAAAAACTAAAGGACCCCGCAGAATCCTTATGGGAAATGGCTCTCTGTCAAATGCTCTGAAACTTTGAGTTCTGGTAGTCCTTGATGTGTAGAACAAAAGACTCAATGTGCCCCTAGCTCCAAAAATCATGGTTTTAAGATGTAAGCCTCTGAAGTTATTTGTAGAGTGAGGACGTTTAAGTTGGAATAAATTCATTTTCTCGAGAATGGGCGACCCTGGAGATAAATCCCGAATAAGGTCGATTTTTATTGAAGTGAAAACTTATTTAGGGACGTTGTGCGATTTTTGGATAGGGGAAAGAGCATTAAATTCGCGACCGTCATCGCGACCGTCATTGCGACCGTCATCGCTTATGCTATACAGGGTGTTTCATTAATAATTGTCCATATGGTAACTGGAGAAAGCTTATTACTAAATACGAAGATTTAACCTAAAACACTTAAATAAAATGTGGTTCCTTACTGAGTTACAGGGTGTTTTATCTAAAAATTTAAAAACTAATTTTGCTCAGCATTTTAATACTATTCGACGTATGCTTTTCATACTTGGCAGAATGTGCGACTACTAGACACTCTACTAAATTATGATAAACAAACGTTTCTAGCTACTACCAGAGGCGTACGACAGGGGATGGTGGATGGTTGACCCTTTTCAAATTCTACGTCACTGGAGGAATTACTATTTTGGTGCCATTTTTAGATTCTACAATACTTTCTACGTAAATAATATACTCCTCATTGGTAACGATAAAGTCATTAGTTTTCGAGATATTTGAAGTTAAATATGAAACGGTACAGTTATTTTGATTAATTTATGATATGATTCATATGATTAAAATTTTAAAATTATTTGTACCCAGTACTTTAAAACTATTTGGCGTATCCTTATCATACTTGGCAGAAAGTGCATGTACTGTACACCCTACTAAATTAAGATAAATAAACGTTTCTAGCTACTATCAGAGGCGTACGACAGGGGGTAGTGGCTGGTTGACCCTTCCCAAATTCTACGCCACTGACGAAATTGTTATTTTAGTGTAATTTTTTGATTTTGCAATAGTTTTTATGTAAATAATATACTTTTCATTCCTAGCGATAAAATGATTAGTTTTCGAGATATTTGAAATTAAAAATGAAGCGACACAATACACTGATCAAAATAACCGTGTCGTTTCATTTTTAACTTCAAATATATCGAAAACTAATGACTTTATCGTTACGAATGAAGAGTATATTATTTTCATGGAAAGTATTGGAGAATCCAAAAATTGAACTAAAATAGCAATTTCGCCAGTGGCGTAGAATTTGGAAAGGGTCAACCATTCACTTTCCCCCGTCGTACGCCTCTGGTAATAACCATAAACGTTTGTTTAACATAATTTAGTACCTTCTGCAGTACCTATACTTCCTGCCAAGTATGAAAAGGATACGTTAAATAGTTTGAAAATACTAAGCAAAAATAGTTTTTAAATTTTTAGATAAAACACCCTGTAACTCAGTAAGGAACCACATTTTATTTAAGTGTTTTAGGTTAAATCTTCGTATTTTGTGCTAAGGTTTCGCCAGTTACTATATGGACAATTATTAATGAAACACCCTGTATATTATTTGTATGTATATATAAATTGTATAGAAGTATTTAAATTTAAAATAAATGTAAAACCTATTTTAGGATGGGGAAAAAGGATTTATTTCGCGACCGTCATCTCTTCGGCGAAATAAATTTTGTACGTATCTTTTATTATGTGTATGTATACATAAATTGTATAGAAGTATTTAAATTTAAAATAAATGTAAAACCTATTTTTGGATGGGGACAAAGGATTTATTTCGCGACCGTCATCTCTTCGACGAAATAAATTTTGTACGTATATTTATTGAAGTGAAAACTTCTTTAGGGACGTTGCCCCTTTTTTGATGAGAAAATGTATTAAATTGGCGACCGTCATCGCTTCAAAGAAAGCGACCGCCATCGCGACCGTCATCGCTTCGACGAAATAAATTTTTGAAGTGAAATTTCTTTAGGGACGTTGTGCACTTTTTAGATAGAGAAAAAGTATTTAATTAGCGACTGTCATCGCGACCGTCATCGCTTCGGCGAAATAAATTTTTGAAGTGAAAACTTCGTTTGGGGACGTTGTGCACTTTTTAGATGGGAAAAAAGTATTTAATTAGCGACCGTCATCACTTCGACGAAATAAATTTTTGAATAGATTTTTTAATAGGGGAAAAAGCATTGAATTCGCGACCGTCATCGCTTATGCTGTATATTATTTGTATGTATATATAAATTGTCTAGAAGTATTTAAATTTAAAATAAATGTAAAACCTATTTTTGGATGGGGAAAAAGGATTTATTTCGCGACCGTCATCGCGACCGTCATCTCTTCGACAAAATAAATTTTATACGTATATTTATTGAAGTGAAAACTTCTTTAGGAACGTTGTGCACTTTTTTAATGGGGCAATGTATTAAATTGGCGACCGCCATCGCGACCGTCATCGCTTCGAAGAAATAAATTTTTTAAGTGAAAACTTCTTGAGGGACGTTGTGCACTTTTCGGATGGGGAAAAGATATTAAATTAGCGACCGTAATCGATTCGACGAAATAAATTTTTGAAGTGAAAATTTCTTTAGGGACGTTTTGTACTTTTTAGATAGGAAAAACGTATTGAATTGGCGACCGTCATCGGTTCGAAGAAATAATTTTTTTTAATGAAAACTATTTTTTTTAATGAAAACTAGCGGGCATCATCACGCGCAGATGGATCACGTTACTAGTATGATATATATTCAAAAAAATTAAAATTTAAAAATACAAATCGACCTGATTCGGGATTTATCTCCAGAGTCGCCCATTCTCGAGAAAATGAATTTATTCCAACTGAAACGTCCTCACTCTACATATAACTTCAGAGGCTTATATCTTAAAACCATGATTTTTGGAGCTAGGGGCCCATCAAGTATTTTGTTCTACACATCAAGGACTACCAGATCCCAAATTTTAAGAGCATTTGACAGAGAGCCATTTCCCATAAGGTTTCTGCGGGGTCCTTTATGATTTTCTCAATAACACAACATGTCAATGGAAGGTTAATGATAGAGCAAACCAAAATAGAAAAATTAAAGACATACAAATATCTGGGAACCTGGGTTGATGACAAAAATGACCAAAGCAAAGAAATGAAAGTCTGAATTGAAGTTGCCTCTCAGATTGAGGGCTCTAAGATGCTACATATTTTCTATACAGAAGAATATTGAAAATTCAATGGGTTCAAAGAATTACCAATGTTGAAGTGCTACGACGTTTAAATAAGGAGTTAGAAATTATATGAATAGTATAAAAATAAGAAAACTGGAATATTTGGGTCACATTACCAGAGGAGAAAAATATGAATTGCTGAGAATTATTATGCAAGGAAGGATCCAAGGAAGAAAAAGCATAGGAAGAAGACGCATCTCCTGGCTGAGGAACCTTAGAGAATTGTTTAACTGTAGTTCATTACAACTGTTCAAAGCAGCAACCAACGAAGTGACCATAGCCATTGTGATATCCAACCTCTGATAGGAGAGGGAACTTTAAGAAGAAGGACATATACAGACGGTTTTATATTATGTTGTTTACTTACTACTCAGTAGTATTTTGGTTTACCTATTCCTTCGTGTTTTTCAGAAAGTGCATTTCTGAAAATTTTTTCGGAGTAAACTTTGAAAAGCAGGGGCGAAAATATGCATTCCTGTCATACTCCTCTTTTAATATTAAGAGAATCTGATTCCAATTCTTTGTATACAATATAACTAATGTTTGATTCCACTAATGCGAACGCCTCTGCCATCCAAGCCAATGCCTTCTAGTACTTCGTTGAATATAGAGTGGAGAGAATAAGTTCAAATGCCTTTTGGAAGTCGATAAAGTAACAGTACATGTCTACAGATATATCACGACACCTTTGAGCAAGTACTTTCATACCAAACAATGCCTATCTCGTTCCAAACCCGTTATGGAAACCAAACTGTGTGTCACTTAGGTATTCTTCGCATAAATGTTCAATAAATGACTTAACAAACGGATGGTTCTATAATCAATACAGGTATGTGCTACCGTCTTCTTAGATAGAGCTATGTACAGTACAGTGAATTTGACCAACGATAAGGTAGGTGTCCGCTGGTATAAATGGTATTGAAAAACGAAGATAAATATAGTCTCTAAAACATTGCTAACATTTATAAGCTTGTATGTTTCACTTTTACTTGGAATTTGACTTGGAATTTCATCAGAACCAGTCGCTTTGCCACTTTTTGATGATTATATGGCTTGTATTGGCTAGATCGCCTAACACAACCCGTAACGAAGATAATAAGCTCGATCAAATTTTTAAAATGATGCATGACTTAACCAAAGAAACAAAAAATTTAACAACGGAAGTAAAAGAGATAAAGAATGAACAGAGAAAGTACTGGGAGGAATTAAACGACCTGAAAACAGAATTGGAGCTAAAAACGATAGAAATGCACTGAAACAAGCTGTAGGAAACTTCATGGAAAAAGAAATGAATATCAATGTTCAAATCGAAGAAGCTATCAAACTGGCAGAAAAAACATGTTTGGTCAAACTACAGAACAAGTTTGAAAAAGAAAAGATCATGCAAAATAAAGCTAAACTAAAATACATAAAAGACTATAAAGTGTATATAAATAATGACAATAATGACATAACAAAAGAAGAACTACAAACACAGAAAAAAATAAGACAAGTCGCAAATGAAGAAATCAATAAGGGTAAAATGTTACAATAAAATATAATAAAATAATAATAGATGGAAAAACACGCAAATGGAATCAATACAACAACCAGCTAGAAGAAGACCAGGGAAACCCAAAAAACGAACAGAAGATGAAAATACACAAATAAAAGCACAAATCACGACAGACAAGGCACAGAAAAAGGAATTGAGCAAGGACGAAAATATAAATAGAGCAAAAACGAAAGATAAACATGAAATAGACATAAGAGAGAACATATTTATAGGTGCATGGAATGTAAGAACCCTACACGAAACCGGCAAATTAGAGCAGGTAAGCCAAGAGATTGATAAGTACAAATTAGACATTGTCGGACTAGCGAAACAAGATGGAATGGTAGTGGATCAACCTGATTAGGTGACCAACAACTAGTGTTGCCAGGTTAGATTTGTTTTTTATCGGTACATAAGCAAAAACAAATCGGGATTTAGGGTTGTAGATCGGGACAAATAAACAACAATAGCCCAGTAAATAACCGTTTTGGAGTGTCATTTTCAGAGTCAACTCCGAATTGCATAAAAATCTGGTTTTAGGTTCTACTTACTGTCTACTTCAAAGTTGAACTTGTACCGTTGGTTGCTTTTACTTGGGGGGTGACAGTTACAGTTACCCCTTATCGGGGGTAAAAATCGCGCGTTTAAAGTAAGTCCCAAAATGGATCAACAGACTAACTCTCAGAGAGCAGAAACTTTTCTTCTATATAATTTTTAAACTAAGTCAATACTTTTCGAGTAATTTTATCGAAAAAAATATTCCTAGCAAAAATGTAGCTTTTAAAAAAACAAAAAAAATGTATGTTCAGAAAGTCTCTAAAACCAGTAAAAGCAAAGTTGTAGCACGTCAAAAATACGTTCTTATTCGTCAAATTCCATATCGAATTTTTCAACTTGAAATAACCAAAAAATTAAGCAATTTTCGGGCAAAACCTATTAAAATTTTTTAAAGTGTTTAAAAATATCTTTATTTTTGTTTTATATAAAAGTCTTTAGCATTAAAACTAAGCGAGTTACGCTCAAAATAAAGTTGGCTCCTTTTTTATAAAAAGAATCGTGAAAATCTCCCCCTATTTAACACCGTCAATAAAATGAATCGTTACCGCTTTACCATTTACTTTATATGTGTATTAGTGTATTGTTTATACGATCTGTAAGTTTTACCGGTTGGGAGTGCTTAGTTTTCAAAAAAAAAATGGTTTTATAGTAAAAAAGAAATTTCTTAAAAATTGGAAAGTGCCCTTCTTTCAAAATAACTCAAAAAGTATTAGGGATACTACAAAATCTCAAGGAGTAAAAAGTATAAATATGATAGATTCATTTTGTTTTTCTGTAAGACAAAAATTGGTTAAAATATGGCTGTTCATATTTTGCATACACTCGTGATTAGTGACTCGTTCAGGCCTTTTCAATCATGTAAAAAATACATAAGTAAAGTAAATTGGTTGTAAAGCCGTAAAGATTAATTTCATTTGGGGTGCTAAGTCGAGGGAGATTTTCACGATTTTTTTACCAAACAAATAAGTCAACTTGATTTTGAGCATAACTAGCTTAGTTTTGATGCTAGAAACTTTTTTAAAATATAAAAATAAAGCTTTATTAAAAGAGTTTTAATTGTTTTTTTCCGAAAAGTTTCTTCATTTCTTGATTATTTCACGTTGAAATATTTCATTTGGAATATGACGAATAAGAACGTATTTTTTATGAGCTACAACTTTGCTGGCTGGGTCTATAGACTTTACGAGTTCACAATTTTTTTTCATTTTTTTATATTATGCTACCTACATTTATGCTAAGAATATTTTTTTCGATCAAATAACTTTTTGAGTTATTTGTGAAAATCGCCTGAAAGCGTGATTTTTTTGTCGAAAAATACACATTTTCAATCGTAAATAACTCGAAAAGTATTCTAAGTTAAAATTCTATAGAACTAAAAGCAACCAACGGCACAAGCCGTCCAAATTTTCATGCAATTCGGAGTTGATCCTGAAAATTACACGGTGTCGCCGTACTTCCCGTTCATTTACTGGACTACAAGGTGTTTCTATAACCTGTATTTAATCCTACATAATAATAATAATCAGACGAAATTACAAAAAAAAAATCTTCGATTAAGTAAATTATTTATTTTTTATTAAAATTATATTTTTCATTAGATTTTGCCGCTTAGGAGTTCCTTGTTTTTATAACTTATCTAGTTATAAAATTTACTGTAAGTCCTCCTGAAATTGGTTTTCGTGGGTGAAAATCGGGACATTTAGTGTCCCGATCAGGTACAAATCGGTACACGTCCCCAGACTCCTGAAAATCGGGACGTCCCGCGCAAATCGGGACACCTGGTAACGCTACCAACAACTAATGATGTTGTGACGATAATATAATTTTATCGTCTAGAGTACGCCAATGAATTTAGTAAAACACGTTTTTGTACTGTTTCGAACGATATAAAAATCAGATCGAAAAGCCTTGTTGATTATTATTTTTGGAGCGTTGATCGAAGAATAATAGACAACAGCGAGGTACAAGTGGTGAGTTTATGTAGGTAGTATTTCCCGATTTTTTCCGCTGTCGTTTTGGCGAGCTGAGCGAATCCGACAGTTTTCTTCTTACCTATCCTTATATGAGCGATGATCATATATCCTTTATATGTCTTTCCAATCCGGCGAGATGAGTGGGATCTCCTTTCTCCCTTTTCCTTATACATTCATGTCGTATTAATAAAAGCAATTCCTATTTCGCGCGATCGTCAGAATCATTCATTCATGTACAAAAATATCGTCACATCGGCCCGAACAATAAGCTCGATGCGTAGAAATTAATTATAAATATATTTTATTAACGAACTTAATGAGTAATTAAGGCTAATTATCGTATCTTTTGTTTATTTTGATTCCGAATAAAATTGTTTTAAAAAGCGAACTCTTTTTCTTCGACTGATAGTTACCTGGAGTAACGAAACGCAACGACCACGTTACAGGTCGTTTAAGTTCGTATAGCCTTACAGGACCGCGTTTAAGTTCGTATAGCCTTTCCAAAAATTCTGTGGAGTCTTTGGATCCGTCAAAATGTAAGCCCCATTTACTAACTGTGTCCATTATTTGACTGTGTTCGTTTTCCGTATGTGTGTTGTCTGTTTTAGGATCCTCAGTTTCGATATTGGTAACTGTGCCGATCTTTTTTGAGCGTAAGTGTAAGACCATTCTTGATCGAAGTTCGTCTAATTTACCTGTCGTATCTAAGTTAAATTCTGCCAAAAACGTTGATTAATTCCTCTTTCTTTAGTTTATATATCCAGCCTACCGTCTCATCCGCTATTTCTAAACCCATCGTGCCGTCTGATTCCGCCATATTTTAATATAAATTCGTACAATCCGTTTAAATGTCTTAAACCCTTTTAAAAGATCTGCTCGGGCGCCAATGTAACGCGGTCGTTGCGTTTCGTTGCTCCAGGTAACTATCAGTCGAAGAAAAGGAGTTCGCTTTTTAAAATTTATTCGGAATCAAAATAAACAGAAGATACGATAATTAGCCTTAATGACTCATTAAGTTCGTTAATAAAAGATATTTATAATTTAATAATAAGCATCGAGCTTATTGTTCGGGCCGATGTGACGATATTTTTGTACATGAATGAATGATTCTGACGATCGCGCGAAATAGGAATTGCTTTTATTAATACGACATGAATGTATAAGGAAAGGGAGAAAGGAGATCCCGCTCACCTCGCCGGATTGGAAAGACATATAAAGGATATAAGATCACCGCTCATATAAGGATAGGTAAAAGGATAGGTAAGAAGAAAACTGTCGGATTCGCTCAGCTCACTACCTACTACTACCTACTCTATGACCTACTACCTACATATACTCACCTCTTGTACCTAGCTGTTGTCTATCATTCTTCGATCAACGCTCCAAGAATAATAATCAACTAGGCTTTTCGATCCGATTTTTATATCGTTCGAAACAGTACAAAAACGTGTTTTACTAAATTCATTGGCGTACTCTAGACGATAAAATTATATTATTGTCACAATATGTTCTGGAAACACGGATGTAAATGACAAACACGAAAAGGGAGTGGCAATACTGCTAGCCCAAAAGGGGAGAAAGGCTCTAGTAGAGTGGGAACCAGTGTCAGAAAGGATTATTTGGGCGAGACTGAAGGCAAGATATTATAACATAATAGTAATAAATGTATATGCTCCCACAAATAAAAACGACGAAAATGAGAAGGAAGAATTTTACGAGCAACTACAAACAACGTTTCATAGGATTAACAATAAATATAGAAGAGATATAAAAATAGTAATCGGAGACTTTAATGCAAAAATAGGAAATGATAATAAAAGACATGAACATGTGATGGAAAAGGAGGGAATCGGAGAGAGAAACGACAATCTAAATCGATTAGTCGAATTTTGTGAGCAAAATGAACTTTTAATAGGCGGAAGTATCTTTAAATATAAGAGGATACATAAGGAAACATGGAAATCGCCAGGAGGGAGATACAAGCACCAAATAGACCACATAATATTTGAATATAAAAGGAGAAGATAGCTGCAAGATGTCAGGAGCTTAAGAGGTGCTGATGTGGGATCAGACCACATGCTAATCAAGGCGAGACTAAAAATGAAATTAGCCAGAGATAAAAACCAAAAAAGCAGCAGAAGGAACAAACAACGTTGATGCCCTAAAACAAGAATGTATAAGAAATAAATTCAGTGAGAAACTGGCAATTAACCGAACAGTATCACAACAAAATGGAGAGTCAGTCGAAGAAACATGGAAATATTTTAAAGAAGTGATGATGAATACAGCAAAAGAAACAATCGGATTAAAAAGAAGACAAAATAAAAAATGGATTACCAAAGATACTCTACTACTGATAGAAGGAAGAAAAAAAATCAAAGAAGAAATTCTACAAAAGGAAGGATCAGAAGAAGAGAGGGCACTTGAAAGGAAATACAAGGCAAAAAACGCAGAAGTAAAAAAACAAGCCAGAAAAGATAAAAGAAACTATATAAATGAGATGCTAAATATATCAGAAGAAGCAGCGAAAGAAAACGACTTACGAACACAATATACAATCATACGAAACTTAACAGGAAAAGCACAACGAAATATACGAAAAGTAAAGGATAAACAAGGAAATAGAATAAAAAATGAGAAAAAAATAATACAAAGATGGAAGGAATACTTCGAATAGATATATGCTAAGCATGAAATAACTCAAATCATAGAAAATGAAGTAGAATCACCAGAGCTAGAAGTGAATATTGGAGAAATTACAAGGGATAAAATTAAAAACACCCTAAAGCTACTAAAAAATGGCAAAGCCGCAGGAATCGACAATATACCCATTGACATAATAAAAGCAAACACCCAGCAGTCAGTAAAGATGTTACATACATCTTGAATAAAATATGGACGGACGAAGAATTGCCAAAGGAGTTTAAAGAGGGATTGATTATAAAAATACCCAAAAAAGTAGACCTGAGCAAATGCAACAATTGGCGTGCAATAACACTACTAAGTGCCACATCCAAAGTGCTGACCAAAATCATATTGGAAAGATTGAAGCCGGAACTAGATACAAAACTGAGAAACAACCAAGCAGGCTTCCGTTCCAACCATTCCACTATTGATCACATTTGCACCCTTAGAATTATCTTGGAACAAACAAATTAATGGAATAAAGATATAGATGTGAGTTTTATCGACTTCGAAAAGGCCTTTGACCGTGTCAAAATAGGGCACAGATGTGGAAAATCCTTAGATTATATGGGATACCACTAAAAATCATAAACTTTATTAAACTCTTCTACGAAGGATACAAAGCCAAACTAGAATATTCAGGTGAAGTAACAGAAGAAATATCCATAGAAAGTGGAGTCAAACAGGGTTGTGTACTATCCCCTACCCTATTCCTTATTATGATAGATTGGGTAATGAGAAAAGTAATCGACGATCGAACAGGCATCAGGTGGAACCTTTTCAAACAGTTAGAAGATCTCGAATTTGCAGATGACATCTGCCTGATAACTGAACACCGAAATCACATTTATTCAAGCAAAAATTGACAAATTGGCACAGTACTCCGACACAAATCGGACTTCGAATAAACACAGAAAAAACTAAACTTCTAAAAAATAATAACCATCCAAATAATAAAATAATGATAAACAGTAAAGAAGTAGAAGAGGTAGACAAGCTCACATATCTGGGATCTGTCATGGAAAGGAGTGGGGGTGTAAAAAGGATATACAGACGAGAATAACACAGGCGCAACACGCATTCAACGTTTTAAATAGAATTTGACAAACAAACGAAATATCAGAAACAACAAAAATTAAAATCTTTAATAGTTGCATTAAAAGTATACTGCCCTATGGAGCAGAAACATGGAAACAGGTCGAAAATACAACTAAAAACCTACAAACATTTGTAAACAAATCTCTAAGAAAAATCCTGAAAATATACTGGCCAAACAAAATAACTAATACAGAACTATGGGAAAGGACAAAGCAAACTAACATATCTACTACAGTCAAGGAATAAAAATGGAAATGGATCGGCCACACTTTGAGGAAAGGCCAAAGCAGCATAGCATGACAAGCGCTTGAATACCAACCAGAGGGGAAAACAAAAGAAGGGCAGACCAGACAACAGCTGGAAAAGAACAACAACGAGAGAACACGAAAAAATTGGACTAAGATGGGGCGAAGTCAAAAAGAGAGCAAAAGATAGAAGAGAGTGGAGGGAATTAGTTCACAATTTATCCAGACGATAAAAACAAAAGAAGATGCGCTGTCCCGGCCAGACAGCAATCTTACACTTTTGGCCAAGAAACGCATATGTGCCCAATACTTCACAAGGAGGGATGGAACGAGGGAGAGAGAGAGAGAGAGAGAGATTACCTCAGGAGCGTGTTATTAGGGGTCCGTCGCAGTGAGTAATATCTGGAAATGAACTAATCCTATCGTCTTCGAATAGGTTCGTAATGTCATTTTTCCATTCTTTTAGTTTGTTCTCTACTTCAAATTAACATTACTTTACCATGTTCATAATTTAGTAGTGCGGTTTGTCTCTTATTGAAAATACTGGCCGCTTTTTCACTATTTTATACATGTCAAACGTATCGGATCTATTTTCGAGTTCTTCAATTTGATGACACTGTTTGGCTAGATGTTGACTCTTTGCTTCTCGTAAGTTACGTCGAATTTATTTTTATACAGGGTGTCCAGAAGTATCAACTTTATTAATTTTAATTGGGTTAGAGCCACAATACCATAAAGTGACGTGGATTTCCCCAGACCAAAAACATTGTTACAAATAGACCATATACTGATTACAAGAAGGAAGCAAACATCGGTAACAGACGTGAGAACCTACAGAGGTAGAGGTGCACATGCAGACACAGACCATTTTATGGTGACTGCAAAGGTAAGACAAAATGTCAAAAGAACTCTAAAAAACCCGACAACAAAAAATAAATGGCATGTAGAAAAACTGAATGCTCCAGACATAAGGTATGCTGATGACATGAACAAAAAACTGAAGGAACAATCTAAACCTACAAAGGATATAGAAACAGATTGGAGAAATATAAAAGAATGTATAAATGAAACAGCGGATGTACACATAGGGATAAAAAGAAACAAAAATAGACAAGAATGGTACAACAAAGAATGCCATAACATGCTAAAAAAGAAAGTAGAAATGAGACAAATGTGGATAAGAACAAATAGACAGGATTATAGGGAAGAATGCAATAGAATAAGACATGAATGTAAGAAAAAAATAAGGAAAATTAGACGTGACTGGTTGGATGATAAGATAAAAGAAATAGAAAAAGAAAGTAAGAACAGAAACACAAAAGAATTCTATAAGAAAATTAGTGAGCAGAACAAAACCTTTAAAGGAAAGATAACAGGCATAAAAGATAAAAATGGAAAAGTATCAGAAAACGATGAAGAGTATAAAGAAATTTGGACTAACTATTTTAAAGAATTATTAACAGAACAAGAAGATCAAGACCTAAATAAAAACATAGAAGAAGAGACAATGATGTTAGGAAACCAGCTAGAAATACCAACAAAAGAGGAAGTTGAGGAAATTATTAATAGCAGCCGTAATGGTAAAGCTTCAGGATCGGACTGTATGAATATGGAGCTTATAAAATATGGTGGTGAAGAATTAAAAGATAAATTATAAAATTTAATAAAAGACATATGGAACGAAGAAAAAATGCCGGAAGAATGGTACAAAGGACACATTATCACAATTCATAAAAAAAGGAGATCAACAGATGTGTAATAACTACAGAGGACTGACGCTATTAAACACAGCATATAAAATAATGTCCGCCTTAATACAACGAAGACTGACCGAAGCTACCACGAATATCATAGGACACTATCAATGCGGATTTGTTAAGGGAAAGTCTACAACAGATGCCATACATACGGTTAAACAAATTATGGAAAAAGCTCATGGATATAAAATAGAAATTGAACTGCTTTTTATAGATTTTCAGCAAGCATACAATAAAAAGATCAAAATTAATGGGAGCTCTGAAAGAAATGGGAATACAAAATAAATTAAGAAGATTAATACAAATGACATTGAGTAGAACTGTAGTTAGTATAAAAACTCCAGTAGGCGACACAGAAGAATTTGTCATCAATAAAGGTGTGAGACAAGGAGATTCATTATCAGCAACTTTGTTTAATCTTGCCCTAGAATACATCGTCAGGAAGATCAACAAAGGCTCCCTCCGAACGAGAGAAGGACAAATAATAGCATACGCTGATGATATTGTGCTAATAACAAAAAAATAGAAAAACAATGGAACGAATGTTAAACGAAATGGTAACAGAAGGAAAAGTAATGGGATTAAAAATAAACCAAGAAAAAAGCAAAATAATGAGATTTGACAAAAACTTTGAAAAGAGAAAGGTTAGAGTAGGAGAATACACTTTTGAAGAAGTCGAAAAATTTAAATATTTAGGAATATTAATAACAAACAATGGAGAAAGAGAAACCGAAATCAAAGAAAGGATTATTACAGCAAATAAGAGCTTCCATGCAAATAAAAAATTACTTAAAAATAAGTTATTGCGTAAGAAATCAAAAATGAAAGTATACAAAACAATAATTCGACCGACGATGATGTATGCAGCCGAAACTCTTAGCATGACAAAAAAACAAGAGGAAAACCTTAGAATACAAGAAAGAAAAATACTAAGAGCAATATTAGGACCAATAAAAATAAGTGACAATGAATTTAGACAAAGAACGAACCTTGAGCTACTGGAAGAAATTAAGGAGGATATAGTGTGTAAAATAAAACAACAAAGAGCAAAATGGCTAGGACACATATGGAGATCCGGATCAACTACGACGATATTCTCAATATTGGAATGGACACCAGCTGGCAAAAGAAGACGTGGAAGACCAAGATCTACATGGTTATAAGAAGTAGTAAGTGATCTCAACAAGGCGGGCATACGACATTGGAAAGAAAAAACCAGAGACAGAAAAGAGTGGAGAAAAATAACCGAGAAAATTAAATAACGAACATGAGGACTGATCTACCTCAAACCATAGATCTAGAGAGCGTAAGCGGCGTAACCCCTAAAGGGGTGTTTACCACTATATATATATATATATATATATATATATATATATATATATATATATATATATATATATATATATATATATATACAGCTACTAGGGGATTGTGATCACCTGTCAGCACCTGAACGTCAGCACCCATAAATTTTAACTGAGTTGATACAGTTTGTAAATCTATTTTTATTAGAATGAAGTCGATTTGATTCCTTGTAGCTATTCTCTGATTCTGCATTTGATTCTGAGTGGACTTTGGTAACCGAAATTGAGATATTCCAGTACAGGGGAACCCCGATAAGTCGGCTTCCGATAACCCGGAAGTCCGGCTAACCCGGATCGATTTTTATCACATAAAATAAAAATGCTTTCACTTTGACTGAGTTTTTTTACCAAGAAATAAACAATAATGTATATAACTGTAGGTAATTTAGATTTACTGAACATAAGTATTTCATTTTTTGGCAAATATAATGAAGTTTATCTGTAAGAGTACCGTATTTTATTAATTTTTACCATATTCTCCGGCTAACCCGGATTTTCGATAACCCGGATCGGCCGCGGTCCCTATTAATCCGACTTATCGAGGTTCTACTGTACTATGTATTCATCATCATTATCAACAGCTATTCCATCCATGTATCCATCGGATGTAAGCATCCCTTGGGTGTGTCCATTCATATCTGTTTACTGTTTTTTGCATCCATTCGTCGCCGGCCATTCGCTTGATGTCATCAATCCAGGTTGTTTGAGGTCTGCCTCTACTTCTTTTGCTTGCACTTGGTCCACATTCGAGAATTAGCTTCTTCCAACAGTTGTTTTTCATTCTTCCTATGTGTCCTGCCCAGTTCCATTTTAACATGGCAATCTTCTGGATCACATCTGTTACTTTTGATCGTATTCTTATCTCTTTATTGGATTTGCCATCACTGAACTTAATATTGAGCATTCTCCGCTCCATAGCTCTCTGAGTCACTTGAAGTTTGTGCACTATGCTGTTGTTAAAAGCCCAATTTTCAGTTCCATATGTCAGAACTGGCAAGACGTATCTACTGATCGAAGGTTTTTGCCTACTTTAGAGTATTTGGTAAGTTTGATTTAAATACTGTTTGTAATCGAATAAATGCTGCCCGTGCTAAGGATCATTTTCAATTTAAATCAGCCTTTAGGCTAAGCTTTGACAGTTCGATTCTTGTCCTAAGTATACATACGACTCAACCTTTTCTATATTATTATTGTTCACAGTTGTATTCTTAGTTATATCTAGAGATTCGTTGGTTAGATATTTAGTTTTTGCTAGATTTATTTTTAATCCTATTTCTATCGATTTGGTATTTAGGTCTAATAGCATTTCCTGCAATTCTTCTCTGTCTTTTGCTATTAGCGTAAAATCATCGGCAAATCTCAAATGGTTTAAGTTTTCACCGTCAATCGTCACTCCTTTATTTGCCCATTTCAACGTTCGAAACATTATCTTCTAGAGCTACAGTAAATAGGTTGTAGTTTTATCTTTTCTATTTTTGCTTCTGTTTTTATTTGCGAGGTTGCATTGTCATATATATACTTAATGATGTTTGAATATCGGTCATTAACTCAATCAATTGTTGCTTAAGGCATTAAGGATTGCCCAAATTTCTATTGAGTCAAATGCCTTTTCGTAATCTACCATAGCTCTCCAGAGTGTTATGTTGTATTCGTTTGATTTTTCGATTTGTGTTCTTATTACTTGTATAAATGAGCCGCTGAGAGCAAAAGTGGTGTAAGTCAAAAAAATTAAGTTCTCAGCAAACCAGCGCTTTACTAGAAACTCCGTACACAAGAAGGTTTCTATGGAATTTGTTTTTTGTTCGCACAAATGAATATAATATAATCCTTTGGCCATACAAAAAATAAACTCCACAAAAACCCCCGTGTGTACACAGTTTCTCCCAAAACACCAATTTACTGAGAACTCGATTTTTTGACTTACACCACTTTTGCTCTCAGCAGTTCAAATATGATCTATGATGCTATAACCTTTTCTAAATCCTGCCTGTTCCCGAGGCTGATAACTATCCAGTTTTGTTGTTAGTCGCAGTGTAATTATCTTATCACAAACAGCTTATACAAGACTGATAAGAGGCTAATGGGTCTATAGTTTTCTAATTTATATTTATTTCCCTTTTTAAATATGAGTATTATAAGAGCATTTAACCAAGCTGTGGGTACATCACATTACCAGAGAACGGCAGTTCTCGCCAGTGGCGCACACCTACACCCCCTACACGCGACACTATATATACACGAAATTTTTCGATTTTCCAAATCTGACTGAATTGAAAATTGGGCCAACTCCCATCTTAAAGTTCAGGAAAAGACTCACCCATTCATATGTCAACCATCCATTTTGGTCCAAGGGTGTGGATTTTACGGCCCTTCCTATTTAGGGTCTGTTTTTCGTTCTCGTCCACAAAACTCCCAAAAACTTCGAAAATTTAACTCCGACCTTTGCGGCTTCTAATAGAAGCGATCATTACCTTTCCAACGCATGTCTAATTTTGAAAATCGGTTATACAGTTATAAGTCAATTTTTATTTAAAAAAGGGAAAATGTTTGTGGGTATGTATGTATGTATGTATGTATGTGTGTGGAAAAGTTAAACCGATCTGAATTTTTTTTTCTGTGTTTGAAGAGGGGGTGAGGGTCGATTCAGAACCGGTGTAGTTTGTGAGTTTTGACTACCTATAAGCCAGCTATAGGACTTGGTAGGTACAAAACGGCATATTTTTTGGCGGTGTATATCTTCGGTTCAAGAAGAGACAGGAGAACAGTAAATACACCAAATCAATAGCGTTGAGTTAAGCTTTCAAATTGTGTCTAAGCTGTCAGGATCAGACATACACACGGCTCAGTATAGCCGAAAAACTGAAAAACTAAACTTTGAAAATTTTGGTTTTTCGACAATTATTCAAAATTTCAACTTACGAATTACGCCAATAACTGAGCGTTTGTAGAAGGACTCTAGACGAATCTAACGGTGTATACCTTATATCCGGAAAAATTCGAATTATTAAGTTATAGGCTTCATAAATATGATCAAATCTATTTCTTATGTGAAAAACGGTTTTTCAAGCTCAATAATGCCTGTAATAGCTTCAGTTTTCATACTTGACTTTAGATGCATAAGATACTACTTGTCAATACGTTTCAAACTCATGTTTAGTGAACAAAACCGGTTAAGCCGTTTAGAAGTTATTAAGCTACAAAAGTATAATCCAATTAACGATTATTCCCTAAATGGTTTATGTAGTTGTAGTGGTTACGACGCTAATTTGATCTGGCAACGGGCAATCCGAGTTCATTTACCGGCCATCCCAATATTTTTTTCAATCTATTTCGAATAGAAAAAAAATCTAGTGTACATTCGATATACACTAGATCATTTGGAAGATAATGCGACAAAGGCGACCATTTATAAAGCTTAACGTGTAATCGAGAAACATTGCATTCAACTTTATACATTTAATTTATAAATAACTTTGAAAAACTCCTGATACAAGAATAAAAATCCGCTAAACGCCGTAAAAATGAGTGGCGTATATAATATTCCAGCTACAAAAGATTGATATGAATATTACGTGGCGCGAAAATGTATTTTCATTTTGATGCAAAACAAAATTCTAGTTTTATTTTAAAAGATTTTTTATAATATTTGATAAATTTGAAGTAAACGCGCCACAAAAGAGTTTCAAAATTCAAAGTGTATCAAAGTTACTCTTTTGTGGCGCGTTTTATTTCAAATTTGGGCAAATATTATGAAAAAATATTTTAAAATAAAACTAGAATTTTGTTTTGCATCAAAATGAAAATACATTTTCGCGCCACGTAATATTCATATCAGATCTTTTGTAGCTGGAATATTGTATGCGCCACTCATTTTTACGGCATTTAGCGGTTTTTTATTCTTGTATTCCTATACATCTGTTAAATATAATTTTCAGCATTTTTATGATGTGTTGTCCACCATACATTATCATTTCCAATACTATTCCGTCTTCACCTGGAGCGCTTTTATTTATTATTGTTCTCATTGCGTTTCTTATTCCTTCCTCTGGTAGGTATATCTGATATATGCATCTTCAGATCCGACATTTTTTATTATTTTTCGGTGTTCTTCGCCTCTACCTGGTAGTGGTTTTGCTTTTGATTCATAATACATTGTTCAGTAGTAGTTTTCTATCATGATAGTTATTTTCTGAATTTCTGTAATTTCCTCATTTTCGTCATTAATTAGTTTTGTAATTATATATCTACCTTCGCTTTTCTTCTTCTTCTGGTGTCGTATGCCTTTCGAGTATTTCATTGAGTTTCGTTTTGTAGTATTTCATTCAGTTACGTTATTTTATACTTCCTTACGTCTTTTCTGGTCTTTTACTAGGCGATGTATTACTAGACAATGTATTACTAGACGATAAAATATGCCATTTATTTTTCCAGATTCAGATGACAGCGATGGAGAGGGAGGAATGGGAAATGTAAGCAGAATTATAATGCGGCCTCCCGGTCATTCGGGAAAAGCGAAAAAAGGACATTTATGTTTTGATGCATCCTTTGAAACAGGAAATTTAGGTCGAGTAGATCTCATCAACGAATATGAGTATGACTTGTTTATAAGACCTGATACGTGTAGTCCAAAACTGAGATTCTGGTTCAATTTTACTGTAGATAATGTTAAACAAGATCAGGCAAGGAAAAATTTACTGATGTCTTTTACATGCCAAATAATAACTTTATATTTTCAGAGAGTTTTATTTAATATTGTTAATATTAGTAAAGAAAGGAATTTATTTATGGAAAATATGACACCTTTAGTTAAATCTTCTACCCGACCACAATGGTAAGTATGAAACTTATTAAATATTATACACTGGCGGGCAAAAAATTTAGGTCACTAGATGAATTATACACGTTTGATGCCTCGAATTTTCTAAACCTGTTGTCCGATTTGAGTGATTTTTTTAGTATGTTATAGCTTTATTATTTAAGAATTTCAATGTGCAATATTGATGCTAGACAGGTAAATGTCATTTTATACCGGGTGTAACAATCATACTGTGTTTTTCCTTAAAGTTCGGAACACTCTGTGGAATATTATAGCATAGATAAAATATTTAAATTAAAACTCAATTGTAGCCTATGGCTACATTTTTAACATTTTCGTCTTTGATTCACTTGCTTATGTTGGATAATAAAAAAGTTAGGTACTTTAACAACTATAAAATGCCATTTACCTGTCTAGCAACAATATTAACACATTAAGATTCTTAAATAATAAAGCTATAACATACTAAAAAAAAATTTAAAGCACTCATGGGAGTGCCGACAGAAGTGAAAACTTTTTATAGTATATAAATTACAAGCTCAATGCTTTTCCACATCCAAAAAGAAGTGCTATACCTATATTATATAAGCGTTGCGTACGTTCTATGCTATTTATGTATACATACACATAATATATATTATGTACGTACGAAATTTATTTCGGCAAAGTGATGACGGTCGCAAACTCAATACTTTTTTCCTATATAAAAAGTGCACAACATCCCTACAGAAGTTTTCACTTTACAAATTTATTTCGTCAAACAATGACGGTCGCTAATTTAATACTTTAACCCCATCTAAAAAGTGCAAAACCTCCCTAAGAAGATTTCATTTGAAATAGTTATTTTCCTAACAAGTGCAGAAAGTCATACTTTTCCTCACGCGACTGCAGTTTGTCGAACGACGCGAAGCGGGAGTTCGACATGCAGTCGAGTGCGGAAAAGAGATTTTCTGCAAGCGTTAGGAACAATATTTTTTCTACGAGTCTTTAAAAAATTACCAAATTTTAATCAATTAATTTAGCTAATATGAAAATACATACACAAATTAATTCTTTGACAAGGTTGTCAAAACCAAACTTTCAGCATAATTGGTTAGCTTTACGACGATCTTGGTTTCCATGACGACGATTCAAAACCACTGTTATTGTCTACTGATTTGACTTTCGAATATTATGTCAAAATAATTTTATTTCATCGAATTGTCGCGTTAATTTCATTAAAACATGAACACAATAAGATATGTTTGAAATAAATTAGTAAATAATATCTAAATATTAGTTTATTGCATGTATTATAATTACTTTAAGGCCATATTAACATATCTAAATTAACACGCGTGCGGAAAAGTAAAAATTTCTAAACTAAAACGCGTGCGCGAAAGTAGACGTTTTTGCACGCTCGTAGAAAAAATGTATTTCGCCGAAGCGATGACGGTCGCTAATACAACACTTATTCCCTATCTAAAAAGTGTATAATGTCCCTAAAAAAGTTTTCGCTTCAAAAATTTATTTCGTCGAAGCAATGACGGTCGCCATGACGGTCGATAATTCAATACTTTTTCTCCATCTAAAAAGGGCACAACGTACCTAAAGAAGTTTTCACTTCAAAAATGTATTTCGTCGAAGCAATAGCGGTCGCTAATTCAATACCTCTTTCCCATCCAAAAAGTGCACAACGTCCCTAAGGAAATTTTCATTTAAAAAATTTATCTCGTCGAAGCAATGACTGTCGCGATGGCGGTCGATAATTCAATATTTTTCTCCATCTAAAAAGGGCACAAAATCCATAAAGAAGATTTCACTTCAAAAATTTATTTCGTCGAAGCAATGACGGTCGCTAATTTAATACTTTTTTCCCATCGAAAAAGTGCAAAACGTCCCTAAAGAAGTTTTCACTTCAAAAATTTATTTCGCAGAAGCAATGGCGATCGCTAATTAACACTTTTTCCCCATCTAAAAAGTGCACAACGTCCCTAAAAAAGTTTTCACTGCAAAAATTTACTTCGCCAAGGCGATGACGGTCGCCAATTCAATATTTTTCCACATCTAAAAAGTGCACAACGTCCCTAAAGAAGTTTTCACTTCAATAATATTAGTATTATTATACGTACATTATAATAATACACGTACAAAATTTATTTAGTCGAAGCGATAACGGTCGTGAAATCAATATTTTTTCCGCATCCCAAAATAGATTTTACATTTATTTTAAATTTAAATACTTTTATACAATTTATGTATACATACTCATAATATAGAATATGTACAAAATTTATTTCGCCGACGCCATGACGGTCGCGAAATCAATCCTTTTTCCCTATCCTAAAATAGGTTTTACAAATATTTTAAATTTAATTGCCTCTACCCAATTTATGTATACATACACATAATATATATATATATATATATATATATATATATATATATATATATATATATATATATATATATATATATATATATATAAATATATATATATATATATATATATGTATATATGAAAGGAAACGGCAATTGCATTTTATTTCACTTCGACCACCACCGATATTCTACACGACGTGTTTCGAGCTCATGTCAAGCTCTCGTCAGGAACATCTAGGTGGATGGTCGAGGTGTAAGAAAATGCTTTTGGCCTTTCTGGTAATAATAAAATAACCAGACTTCAGTACACTTGGTACGACATCTATATTAATTAAACGAAAAGATTTCTCTGGTATACAGAAGAAATCTTTTCCGTAGCGGACGCGAAAATGTAAATTTCAAAGTCTTCATAAAAGACGATGAACGACAAAAGACACCTCTTTGTGTCACAGATTTGTCTACAAAGCCACGTTATTCGTTTCATCGTCTTTTATGAAGACTTTGAAATTTACATTTTCGCGTCCGCTACGGAAAAGATTTCTTCTGTATACCAGAGAAATCTTTTCGTTTAATTAATATAGATGTCGTACCAAGTGTACTGAAGTCTGGTTATTTTATTATTACCAGAAAGGCCAAAAGCATTTTCTTACACCTCGACCATCCACCTAGATGTTCCTGACGAGAGCTTGACATGAGCTCGAAACACGTCGTGTAGAATATCGGTGGTGGTCGAAGTGAAATAAAATGCAATTGCCGTTTCCTTTCATATCACGGTTCTTCTCCGTTATTGACGAATGTGTAGCGAATAACGTGGCTTTGTAGACAAATCTGTGACACAAAGAGGTGTCTTTTGTCGTTCATCGTCTTTTATGAAGACTTTGAAATTTACATTTTCGCGTCCGCTACGGAAAAGATTTCTTCTGTATACCAGAGAAATCTTTTCGTTTAATTAATATAGATGTCGTACCAAGTGTACTGAAGTCTGGTTATTTTATTATTACCAGAAAGGCCAAAAGCATTTTCTTACACCTCGACCATCCACCTAGATGTTCCTGACGAGAGCTTGACATGAGCTCGAAACACGTCGTGTAGAATATCGGTGGTGGTCGAAGTGAAATAAAATGCAATTGCCGTTTCCTTTCATATCACGGTTCTTCTCCGTTATTGACGAATGTGTAGCGAATAACGTGGCTTTGTAGACAAATCTGTGACACAAAGAGTCGTTCATCGTCTTTTATGAAGACTTTGAAATTTACATTTTCGCGTCCGCTACGGAAAAGATTTCTTCTGTATACCAGAGAAATCTTTTCGTTTAATTAATATATATATATATATATATATATATATATATATATATATATATACATATATAGCATAAGCGATGCAGGTCGCAAAGACGATCGCGATGACGGTCCCGATGACGGTCGCCAATTAAATGCTTTTTCGCCTATCCAAAAATCGCACAACGTCCCTAAAGAAGTTTTCACTTCAAAAATCACTCAAATCGGACAACAGGTTTAGGAAATTCGAGACATCAAACGTGTATAATTCATCTAGTGACCTAAATTTTTTGCCCGTCAGTGTATATCCTTTAAAACGCCTACACACGTCCCGACCAAACTATATGACAAAACATTATTAGCCAACTGCCTAGCGCATTTTTTGCATTTTTTTTTATTGCAGCCTTAGTAAAATTTTTTATTCCGCATACCAATATATTTTTTAGTGTAAGGAAATTTTTTTTAACTAAGTTTTCAATCTAATAGCACATAAAACAACATCCAAAAATGTTACTCCACATCCTACCAGATTGAAAACAATGGGAACTTTCTCTGGTAACACCTCCGAGGCTTCTACAATTTGCCAGCCATAACGGATGCTGAGACAAAAGAAGATGAGGGAATTTTACAATTTATAATTCACGTCCCATCTGCTCAGAGCGGTAAAGTTCCAACGAGAATGGTTCCATTCGTACTCCTAGTACTCCAATCAGAGTAAACATGTAAATCAAAAATGAATAACCATTTTCAATTTCGTTGCAACACGAAACTACAGCCGCATCATTATTCCAGTTCAATCAGAGAGTGCAGCATGCACCTCTACCGGTTTCGAAACTTATTAGTCTCTCATCAGGAGGCACATGCTCTCTCTGACCCAACTAGGACAAACCCCGGCGTGCAGTCATGGATTGCAACGAACGAAATGGCAGGGATGCCCTAGCGGCAACTGCTAGCAAAAAACTAAGTTTTCAATCTGATAGCACATAAAACAACATCCAAAAATGTTACTCTACATCCTACCAGATTGAAAACAATGGGAACCTTCTCTGGTAACACCTTCGAGGCTTCTACAATTTGCAAGCCATAACGGATGCTGAGACTAAGGACTAAGGACTAATTTGCAAGCCATAAGATTCGAAACCGGTAAAGGTGCTTGCTGCACTCTCTGATTGAACTGGAATAATGATGCGGCTGTAGTTTCGTGTTGCAACGAAATTGAAAATGGTTATTCATTTTTGATTTACATGTTTACTCTGATTAGAGTACGAAGGGAACCATTCTCTTCGGAACTTTACCGCGCTAAGCAGATGGGACGTGAATTATAAATTGTAAAATTCCCTCATCTTCCTTAGTCTCAGCATCCGTTATGGCTTGCAAATTGTGGAAGCCTCGAAGGTGTTACCAGAGAAGGTTCCCATTGTTTTCAATCTGGTAGGATGTAGAGTAACATTTTTGGATGTTGTTTTATGTGCTATTAGATTGAAAACTTAGTTTTTTGCTAGCAGTTGCCGCTAGGGCATCCCTGCCATTTCGTTCGTTGCAATCCGTGACTGCACGCCGGGGTTTGTCCTAGTTGCTTGCTACACTCTCTGATTGAACTGGAATAATGATGCGGCTGTAGTTTCGTGTTGCAACGAAATTGAAAATGGTTATTCATTTTTGTTTTTTTATTATTTATAATTTTAAACTTGTGCATTTGTATATTAATGAATATAGAAAGGACGAAATAAACAACGGATTACCAATATGCTAAATAGTATATCTAAAATTATTATTTTACTTACATTTTTTCTAAACATAATTTGTATAAAAAGGTCTACACACGCTCTGACATGACCACCTGACTTTCGTGGTTGACAATGTTGTTCTATTCTAATGTAAAATAGTATAAAATTGTATTAAAAAATTTGAAAATATCCAAAATGGATTTTAAATCCAGAAGGTTTTCAGTCCTATATCGGTCCATTCTCAGTGATAAACTTTATTTACTAGATGTATAAGCATTTTCCTCTGAGGATGGTGTGACATGACTGAAAACGTTCTGAATTTATAAATCCATTTTGGATATATTTGAAAAATAATAATTTTTGATAAAAAATGGCAAGAAAATAGATCGGACACAGATATTCAAAAACCATATGGTCGCCAAAAAGGAAGTGATAGTAGCAGTAGGAAAAGCTAAAGCAGAAGCGTATTCAGACCTATACGATCAACTTGATACCAGGGAAGGCGAAACAGAGATTTTATATAAAATAGCCAAACAGAGAGCAAAGAAAGCAAAAGATTTTAATCAGATTAGATGTATCCGAGATGTAAATCATAAAATACTAATTCATGAAAAAAATGTCAAAAAGAGATGGAGAAAGTACTTTGACAGTTTATTAAATGAAAAATTTGACAGACAGCCTGTGGAGTTAACGGAGACAGTAACAGCAATGGTCACCAAAATAACAAACGAGGAAGTGGCTCAAGCGCTTCAAAAAATAAAGAAAGGGAAAGCAGTCGGACCAGATGATATTCTTGGGGAATATGGAGAGTATTGGGAGAGACAGGAACAAATTGGCTAACAGGATTATTTAATAGAATTATGGAAGTTGGACAAATGCCAGACGAATGGAGAAGCAGTATATTAGTACCAGTTTACAAAAACAAGGGAGATATGCAACAATGTACAATGTACAAACTATAGGGCTATAAAACTACTTAGTCACACCATGAAAATATGGGAGAGAGTAATTGATAGACAGATACCTGAAGATACCAAAATATCCGATATTCAATTTGGCTTTATGCAAGGCAGATCAACAACAGATGCAATTTTCATTATAAGACAGTTGATGGAAAAATACAGGAATAAAGAAACAAACGTTCATATGGTATTCATTGATCTTGAGAAAGCATATGATAGAGTTCCTCGAGAAATTCTGTGGTGGGCACTCAATCAGAAAGGAGTCCCTGGTGAATATGTAAAAATTGTGATTGTGAGAGAGATATGTATGAGGGAGTAACGACTAGTGTTAGGACAGGTGTGGGAGCGACTGATAAACTTCATGTAAAAGTAGGATTGCACCAAGGCTCAGTGCTTAGTCCGTATTGATTCTCATTAGTGTTGGAACAGATAACGGCGAAGCTGCAAGATGACATTCCATGGTGCTTACTGTATGTTGATGATGTAGTGTTAGTAGGAAATAGTGAAAGAGACTTATAACAAAAACTGGAACAGTGGATACAAGCTCTGGAGAAAAAAGGTTTAAAACTTAGTAGGAAAAAAACAGAGTATTTGGAATGTTCATTTAAAGATTATTAAGTTACTACAAATAAACTACTACTGAGTTATTACAAATAAAATGGTATCAGTGGATGGTGAAATGATTGCGAAAAGCAATAGTTTTAAGTACCTAGGATCGGTATTACAGAGTAATGGAAAAATAGATGGAGATGGATGCAGTAGAATTAGGGCTGGATGGATGAAGTGGAAGGAAGCTAGTGGTGTGTTGTGTGACAAAAAAATTCCAATAAAGCTGAAGGAAAAATTTTATAAAACAGCCATAAGAACGGCTATGATGTACGGAACTGAATGTTGGGCAATGAAAAAGAAAGAAGAACAACGAATGCATGTAGCGGAAATGAGAATGCTTAGATGGATGAGTGGAGTGACAAAAAAGGATAAAATTAAAAATGAGTATATTAGAGGAAGTCTAGGTGTGGCACCAATTGATGCCAAAATGAGAGAGCATAGGTTAAGATGGTTTGGTCACATTCAACGTCGAGACGTTAATCACCCAATACGAAGAATTGCTGAAGTACAGATTCCTGGAAGGAGTAGGAGCAGAAGACCAAAAAGGACCTGGGGGAAACGATTAGGCAGGACATGTTGGTAAGGGGATTAATATTGATATGACCCAAGATAGAATTGTGTGGAGAAATGCAATTAGGGAAGCCGACCCTGCATAGGGATAAGGCAAAGAGAATGATGATGATATTTTTTGAAAAATTTGATTAAAATTTTTTAATACCATTTTACATTAGACGTGTTAACTTCATAGTAATTTTTTTATAACTATGATAATATATAGCCATCTACTGGAATTTCCTTTTTAAATTTTAAAGTAAATAAATATATTTTAGGCAACGTATACCAAAGCAGTATGTATTTTATCACAAATCGGCTCTTCATCATGGACACTACGTACTTAGCTTTTCATTTGGTTTTGATAAAGAGGATGACGTCTTCCAATTCTGTTTGGCTCCACCGTATAGTTATACGAAACTTCAAACTTTTTTAAATATATTAGAGAAGAAAGCAGCTTATCTTACGGAGAATTTTAAAAGAGAACTTCTGGAAAACACTGTGGTAAAATAATGATTTTTTATATAATTCCATTTTATATATTTTGTATATTGTGTTCAGAAGGGTTATAGCATACTATAACTATACTTAGACGTATCGGACGAGTTTGAGAAATGCCACTGTCACAGTGACTGTTTTAGTTGACATACTTATCTGATACGTTTAAAGGTGGGAAACAATCAATATCATGTCAATGTATATGTTACTATCACTAATTTTTTTAACACCTCTACTAGTTTTATTTCTTTTTATCTCACAATTAAATATGTTCTCCATCTTTTGCGCTATTTTGCCGGTTATTAGCGCGCTCATCACTGTATAGTGTGTCAATTTGAAAATTGACACACTGTACTAAAGAAAATCTAAAAATATGCAAAACCACGTCAAATTTATTTGTGAGAGTGACATCATTTTGTAGACCGGTTTTGGTCTACAAAGGGGGGTGGAGTGATACCTCATTTTAAAGGTCATTCAACTACATTTTCAAAAATACCACATGCAATATATAGGGTGGAAGGCACTTATGGAATAAAATTATTTGTGTCCTTGTTTTAAAAAATTATAAAAAACGCTGAGACCTGTCGATTTTTAAATAAAAATGTGCACTTTTCAAACCTAAATTTGAATGTACAAGGTGATACAGGCAAATCTAGCATAGTCCATAAGCTTTATTTTTAATGGAACACCCTATGTATTTTTTATTTTTAAAAGCTGCCTAACAACCTGATTTCAATGGGCCATATCATGCAGGGTGTATTATGAATAATACAGGGTGATATTTATGGTGAAAGCACTTAAGGAATAAAATTGTATCCAAGTGCGAGTGCGAGTGCGTGTGCGTGCGCGTGTGCGAGTGCTTGTGTGTGGGTGTGCGTGTGCGTGCGTGCGTGCGTGCGTGCGTGCGTGCGTGCGTGCGTGCGTGCGTGCGTGCGTGCGTGCGTGCGTGTGTGTGTGTGTGTGTGTGTGTGTGTGTGTGTGTGTGTGTGTGTGTGTGTGTGTGTGTGTGTGTGTGTGTGTGTGTGTGTGTGTGTGTGTGTGTGTGTGTGTGTGTGTGTGTGTGTGTGTGTGTGTGTGTGTGTGTGTGTGTGTGTGTGTGTGTGTGTGTGTGTGTGTGTGTGTGTGTGTGTGTGTGTGTGTGTGTGTGTGTGTGTGTGTGTGTGTGTGTGTGTGTGTGTGTGTGTGTGTGTGTGTGTGTGTGTGTGTGTGTGTGTGTGTGTGTGTGTGTGTGTGTGTGTGTGTGTGTGTGTGTGTGTGTGTGTGTGTGTGTGTGTGTGTGTGTGTGTGTGTGTGTGTGTGTGTGTGTGTGTGTGTGTGTGTGTGTGTGTGTGTGTGTGTGTGTGTGTGTGTGTGTGTGTGTGTGTGTGTGTGTGTGTGTGTGTGTGTGTGTGTGTGTGTGTGTGTGTGTGTGTGTGTGTGTGTGTGTGTGTGTGTGTGTGTGTGTGTGTGTGTGTGTGTGTGTGTGTGTGTGTGTGTGTGTGTGTGTGTGTGTGTGTGTGTGTGTGTGTGTGTGTGTGTGTGTGTGTGTGTGTGTGTGTGTGTGTGTGTGTGTGTGTGTGTGTGTGTGTGTGTGTGTGTGTGTGTGTGTGTGTGTGTGTGTGTGTGTGTGTGTGTGTGTGTGTGTGTGTGTGTGTGTGTGTGTGTGTGTGTGTGTGTGTGTGTGTGTGTGTGTGTGTGTGTGTGTGTGTGTGTGTGTGTGTGTGTGTGTGTGTGTGTGTGTGTGTGTGTGTGTGTGTGTGTGTGTGTGTGTGTGTGTGTGTGTGTGTGTGTGTGTGTGTGTGTGTGTGTGTGTGTGTGTGTGTGTGTGTGTGTGTGTGTGTGTGTGTGTGTGTGTGTGTGTGTGTGTGTGTGTGTGTGTGTGTGTGTGTGTGTGTGTGTGTGTGTGTGTGTGTGTGTGTGTGTGTGTGTGTGTGTGTGTGTGTGTGTGTGTGTGTGTGTGTGTGTGTGTGTGTGTGTGTGTGTGTGTGTGTGTGTGTGTGTGTGTGTGTGTGTGTGTGTGTGTGTGTGTGTGTGTGTGTGTGTGTGTGTGTGTGTGTGTGTGTGTGTGTGTGTGTGTGTGTGTGTGTGTGTGTGTGTGTGTGTGTGTGTGTGTGTGTGTGTGTGTGTGTGTGTGTGTGTGTGTGTGTGTGTGTGTGTGTGTGTGTGTGTGTGTGTGTGTGTGTAAAAACATATTTAAATATTTATTAAAGTTTTTATATATTTTACTTAATAACGAATCATTACTTAAAACAAAAATGTAATAAAACAAATTAAAAATCAACTACTTTATTAATCGGAAGTACCTACCTATGCAGTTGTTTCTGGCTAAGTAAAAACAAAAACTTTACGCTTGGAGGAAAAGATGTTAATTTTATCCTCAGGTGGGACATCTATACGGTTCCTATATTTACTTTTGAGGAAAACCAGTGTCGAAAACCCTGCCTCACACTTACAGGTCGTAACATTAGAAGCTTTATTGCTTTTTCTGCTAAAACTGGTATTCCTGGCGGCGAGACAGCCAAAAATCTATCAGTGGCATTTTGTCAAATATGTGTTTGAGTGCCCTATCACACGATAGTTTAATTACTGACTCAATATCTAAATCCAGAAGTCCTGTCCCGGATTCTACGTCCATTGGAAATGGATTCCTTAATCATGCTTTGTTGCTGTTGATGGAGGGAAAATATTTCTCCAGATTTGCCTCCAGTCCTAGCAGGTGTTCGTTGAAAGTCGCTGAAATCTCATCCGGCAATGAATTCACGTTATTATTATTATTTTTAGTTCTGTTACCTTTGTAATTTCCCGCTTCCGCGCGACGGATCCACAAAATAAGTTTTGTTGCAGCTTCCACCTTCTCTTGTACTTTAAATACAGTTAATTGGTACCTTGTAATGTTATATTTAAATTGTTCAAGAAGTCAAAAATACCACAAAGATAGGCTTCCTTGATTAACCAATTGACATCATGAAAACTGTTTTTAAATTTAAATATTGCATCCCTAGCCGTTGGTGAATGTTGTTCTAAGAATAGTGAAATTTCTTCCTTTAATTCAATAAGCCTTTTTAAAACATTCCCTTTTGATATCCAACGCACTTCGCAGTGTAAAAGGTGTTCATGTTTACTTGAAGATCTGAAACGGCGAGGCGAGGCGACCCGGCATTTTGCTTTTGTGGTCCGGTACATGGCCTGGTACTGGGTCGCGACCCACCGTTTGGGAAACGCTGACCAACATGATATACTTCATTGAAATCAAGTTGGTAAGCAGCTTTTAAAAATATAAAAATATACAAGGTGCTCCATTAAAAATAAAGCTTATGAAGTCTGCTAAACTTGCATGAATCACCCTGTACATTTAAATGTATCTTTAAAAAGTGCAAATTTTGATTTAAAAATCGACGGGTTTAACCTTTTTTTACAATTTTTTAAACAAGGACAGAAATAATTTTATTCCATAAGTGCCTTCCACACTGTCTATTTCTTTTCAGTATTTTTGGAAAAATCAAGTAAAACCGCAAAGATATTCAGTACCTACCTATTGAGTTCAGAACTCCAAAATTTTTTTGGAGTATTGAGTCCAAGATTTTTAAAAATGGACTAAAAACGGACACTTTGAAGCGTCGGTTTGATTTGAATTGATTTTATAATTTCTGAAACACTTACACAGTTCTATTTATATTTGTTTGGTTTGATCTTTTGAAACGCAGTACCTCTATTAAGTATGTACAATAAATATTACATCTATTAATACTTTTTCTAGTCTAGACCGAACAATTCTAAGTTATACATTTTATAAAATATTTTATCACAGCAAAAAAGACGCATGGATTTGGTAACTATCGGTTCATTGGATAAAAACAATCCGAAGTCAAAAAGAAGAGTTATTGCAATAATGGCCAGAGTACATCCAGGAGAATCGCCATCAAGTTTTGTGTGCCAGGGTAAGTATTAATTTGTTAATATCTAACTGAAAATTCTACTGTCCCATAATGCACACTTCTGGACAAAAAGAACTATTTTTTACAATCTGCAACATATATACATATACATATACATATACATATACATATACATATACATATACATATACATATACATATACATATATATTTATGCACAGATATCAAAGTGAGGTCCTGACATTACGCGCACTTAGTGAGGACCGGTAGAAAACGTAGACATAATCGTTTCAACTCTTCATAGTGACCTTGACAAGTAAATAGCAATTAAAAAATGACGAGTATACACAAAAAAAATTACGTATATGTGCCCCGTATTGTTTAAGTATATTGCCACCCAAGTGAGGCCATTATACGCAGCTATTAAAGTGAGACTGTATATACTTTTTCGTTATGCGCACAAAGTGAGGACAACTTTACGTGTATATTTCCTTACAGCTCATCAAGTGAGGACCATACAGTGTTGTCGATAAATATGAGATTAATCGTTTCTACTGCCTTTTTCTGTATAACACAGTAAGAATTATTATTGTTTCGATGTTTCAGTCACTTGTAGTTATAAGAAGGATGTGGACTCTTTGTTCTTGCTCGTACTGTTTGTTAATTTTATAACATTTTAGTACCTCAGCATTAAATCACGGTAGCCTTATCGGAGACTAGCGTTAATAAAGAAATAGTTTTATATTTTTTAATAATTTACGTTAAAGATGGATAGGAAAGCAAGAATTTTGAAAATAGCGTTAGTTGAGAACAATAATAATCAAAATGGAGGATACAGTGATAGTTCAGTTATGTGAAATTTATATTGAACTTAACATATAAATATAAAAGCCCGACTTTTGATCTAAGGGGAACACAGTTTTTACGGTACATACATATCTGTCATTTGTCAACCCCCTCCCTTCCATTTCCCCCACCCCTTATTTTTAAATAGGGAAGAGGGGAGTGTGCTAGCTCATTTGAAAGGATATTCAATTCTCTATCCAGTATTATTAACATTGACATAATTATCTATACAGAGTGTATTTTAGTATAGGTACTGTTGCCCCTGTCGATTTTCATTATGAAACGACAATTTTCCAACCTTAATTTTAGTATACAAGGTGATTTACTTAATTTAATTAAACTTAATGTACCTTTTTTACTGACTTAATTTTACAGTTATTCCACTAGATGGCAAATACAGTGAATATGTGCATATGTTTTATTTCGAATAATCATTTTAAAATAGTTTTAGTTTTCTATTTTCTCTGAAAATTGTTGCAAGTTTCTTGTTCTTATACTTAAAATCATGTCACTACAAATTTATACGAGACTACATATTAAGAGTATAGGAAGTATTATAATATATGACATACATGCTTTTTTCCATTTATTGAAGATATTTCACCTTATCCTGAAACAATGCAATGTGACCAAGTGTCCTCAACTAAAAAAATATATCCCACTATTTTGATATTAAATGTATAGTTTGTACTATAAACCATATTGAAATAGATTGCAACATGTGTGTGTGGTTGGGATATTGACTGCGAAACCTAAGGCTTCATTCGCCTAATCATATTTACCTTTGATTCTTATAACAATAAATAAAATTGATTAACATTTTATATCAATATTATTAGTGTTTTTAAACAATATCAGTATGATATATCAGTATGATAAAGTCAAGATAAACAATACTATAACAGAAAGCTTTGAGGTCAAACCAGGACTGCGACAGGGTGATCCATTATCGTCTATAATGTTTAGCATATTACTAGAAAAGGTTATAAAAGAAGCAAACATTAATAGAACAGGTCTGATCTACCACAAAAAACATCAGTGCTTGGCATTCGCAGACGATTTGGTAATCTTGGCTAGGAGCAAAATAGAACTTATAGAAACACTCATGAAACTCGAGGAGAGGGCAGCAACCAAAGGATTGTATATAAATGAAGCAAAAACAAAGTATATGGAATGGACAAATAAGCAATTCGTTCCGGGGCAATACATAACAATGACAACAGCGAAAGGAACACAGTATAAGTTCGAAGAAGTTGGGAGATTTGAGTACTTAGGAACTGTCTTCACAAGAGATCCTAACTGTGAAGAAAAAATACAAAAGAGAATTATGTCGGGCAACCGCGCTATAGTTGCTTTTAATGGGTTGTTAAAAAGTAAACATATATCACGAAGAGCAAAACTAAGAACTTACAAGACCGTAATAAGGCCGATAGTAACGTATGCTTCTGAAACATGGGTCACAACAAAAAAACATCAAGAGTTGTTATTAGTTTGGGAGAGGAAAATACTGCGCAAAATCTTCGGGGGGAAAAACTTAAATGGACAATGGGTAAGAAGAACAAATAACTAACTGAGCTCTATCAGGATCCTAACATACTAGCAGTAATTAAGGCGCAAAGACTTAGATGGTTGGGCCATGTGCAGAGGATGATTCCATCTAGAATTCCCAGAATGGTACTATCTAGTGCATTGGCAGGGAAAAGACGAAGAGGAAGACCGAGGTCACGATGGAGTAATGGAGTTAGAGAAGATATGAGAAGAATTAACTTAAGGAACTGGGAAACAAAAGCGACTGACAAAAGGGAGTGGAAAAGAATAGTACATCAAGCCATGGGCCTACTAGGCTCGTAGTGCTTACATATTATAATATCAGTTTTCTAATATTATCCAGTTCCATATCCAGTTCCGAATCCAGTGGTTATATTTCTTCCGTATTGTTTAGTTTCGCTTCCAGTGATTGTATTTTTTTTCTTGTTTTTTTTTTGAAATATCTATTTATTATTTTATTACTATATTTTTTTATTGTGCTCATAATAGATTGCAACATTGTCTACAGACATGAATGCAGTAACAATAAATAAAAAAATCGGAGATCCACACCCCGGATTTGAAATCGAAACCTCTGCTTTACGAATCCGAGATCCGAGGTCTACCCACTAGGTCACTAGGCTATCGCTCTTAGACAATATTTTTTCCTGAAACGGGGAACTTTTAAAGCCGGGTCTAGACTATGTAACAAAACATGCTAATAACAAAGTTGTACAACAAATTTGTTGTACAACTTTGTTATGTAACTTGTTATAATATAGCATGAGTATCCAGACTATATAACAAAAAACAAAACAACAACATGCGCATAAATTTTGCAGCATTTTAGATGGATAGCTGGTAGGTTAGGTAGTATATAAAATTGCGTCATATAAGTATGGAGAATCTCTTCATAGCAACAGCAGCTTGTGTAATATTGTGGAGGCGACACCGGCGTGTTAAATTAATATTTTGGATGTGTCCTTCATTAGCAGCTCGAGCAAAATATAGGTAGTGGTACAGCTCTTTTAGCTGATCTGGAAAGAGATAACATAGACCCATCGACAGGAGACATTAAATGTGATGGCAGTTTTAAAAACTTCTTAAGAATAGAAAGTTCTGATTTTGAATTTCTTATAAATGAAATCGGCTATAAAATAGGCAGGAAAGACATTTCGAGATGCAATTCCAGTAAGAGAAAGATTAACAGTTATATTATTAGCAAAGTATATTTTTTAAACTTTTTACTCATTGTTTCAGAGAGGAAGTATAACATTTCTGTAAAATTTAATTCCTCAGTATTATCGTCTTCACCTGTTCATGATTGAGTGTCACTGTCTGTTTGAATTGGTGTAGCTGGAGAAGTAGCGGATGTAGGTGTAGTGGACGGAATAGAAACGCTCAGATATATTGTATGATTGAGTGTTTGTTTGAGTAGCTGATGAAGCAGTCTGCATCTGTGTAGCGAATGAAGTGAATGTTACAGGTTTTATGTCTGAACACTCTGCTCTGTAGAGAATAGTATTTATGTCAAATTTAGAGTTGATTTGCACCGATTTGCTGTTAAGGTTCCGCGTACTGCTTTTCTTTTGTTGGCTTGAGTTATAGGCGTACGTGCATTAGTTTTAACTACAGTTTCTGTATCTATTTTCACTTCTATTTCAGTCTATTCATCGTGTTTTTTATTTGTTTTTTAAATCAATAAATGTAGCTCATCCCATAGCAATCCCATAATACTCGTTACGTACGAAATAGCTCAATTAAATGAGTAGTCAGTTCTTTCGAAAATTTCATCGCGTAAATAACCCTACGTGAACAGAGCAAAGAAAAATCTAGCACAATCACTCCAGAATGAACAAGGCGATATGACTCCAACGGTTGCTGCTTGCGTAGGTACTATGCCAGAGAAATGTTTCAATAACATGTTTTTAGGTGTAGATCAGTCGCGGTGCGGTTTTATAACTTTCTTTGATGTTTACCGACATCTGTTGGATAACATAAAACATGCTATATAACCAGAAAAATGTTATACAACACTGTGTTTTAAAACTTGTTTATTTAAAATTTTGTAACAAGTTACAAAACTTTGTTATTTAACATGTTTTGTTACATAGTCTGGACCCGGCTTAACGGTAACTTCTTATAGGTAATACACTACAATTTCTGAATATTTTTTCTGAAATCTATCGAATGGTACCAAACACGACCCCCACGGAGGTGGGGGGGGGGGGTTACTTTAAAATCTTAAATAGGAACTCCTTTTTTTTATTTCAGATTTGGATTCTTTGCGTAAAAATAAGCAACTTTTATTCGAAACGTTTTTTCTAATTACGGATAGGTGGCGCTATAATCGGAGAAAACGGGTGTTGGAAATGGGAAATTAAATTAAAATATGGAAAGTCCCCACTAAAATGGAAAATTTTACTTAACTTTTTTGGTTTTAGAACCTAATAATCACAACCCAATAGGTCCCCAAAGCGCTCGAGTGACTGCACATTTAGCATACTTTGCTCCCCTACTATATGTATTATAAATAATATGCGAAGTAATTATTAACCCAAACAACCATAATTCAACTTTTATTTACTAATAAAGAACTGGACGAAAGTGTCACATCAGCTTTTATGAAACACATGAATATTTACATAAAAAGGTAAGTGATCTGCTTGAAATCGATATTCCCAAAATCATCTAAAAATTGTTTATACTTGAGTACTTTGAGACTCTTGTATGAAATGTGAATACCGAAATACGATTAGGAATCTCCATTATGTAATTTTTAAATAATACATAATTCTTAGGAAATGAAAGGTATTATACAAACGCAAGGTGTTAAAAAATACTACCTACTGAAATTTTTTGATGGCAATAAATGATGAATTGGTTTATCGAATTTATTTTTAAGATGATACAGTAGCGATCAACAGGTAGCCAAAACGCGTTCCAAGATTGAGGCTGTAATTTTGAATATTTTTTCGAGATATTTGGCACACGTATTTGTAATATAATAAAGAATGGCGGTACAGAGCCCAATTTGAAAAATATATTAATATGTGGAAATTACTCTGTAAATAAATACAATATTAAAAAAACGAGTCTGTACCGCCATTAAGAAGAACAAAAAAATACACTTTCTTCAAATAAACTTTTTTATCAGATGCCTAGATTTTGACCCGTGTTGAGCTGCCCCCCCCCCCCACTTGCAAAAATTAAAAAACAAATAGCCCTGATTTATGAGCTATTTATGAGCTCTCATATTCCGCAAACTAAAAATTTTGAGCTCGTTCCACTGAGCAGGAATTTAATACCCTAGTGAATTTAATACCCTTTACCCACTACTTAAAAATAAGAATATTGAATCGGTTTTGAGGCAGAATTACGAGCTATTTATGAGCTCTTGAAATTATATAGTTTCGATTTTTGAGCTCATCCCCTTCACCCCCAAACAACCCTTTAATTGATTTAACTTAAGAGAAAGATGCTGAGAAAACTTAAAATATATCGTATTGCTGATAAAATTCTTATAGCTTATATACTCTAAGAATAAACTATTAAATCAAGAGCATTTCGATTATTGAGCTACAACCCCTTCGCAAGAAAACCACCCTATCTTCCCGGCTTAAGAGAAAGTTGTACTTAAAATGCATTAAACTAATTATTTGGCGACTACATATCATTTAATAATTTATAAGCTTCCAAATTACGCGCATTTAGATCAGTAAATTGCAATTTATTTTGTATAGTGCAGTCACTGAAGGTAAAAATCAACGATTACCTTCAATTTCGGTAAACCTTCATAGATTTTCACGAAAATTGGTCAGTGGTTAGAGGATACGTCAAGAAACAAAGGTGACATGGTACCACCTTGCGCCTTTACCCTGAGGGTGGATACCGCCGCTTCTCGGGGGTGAAAATTATTTTATAAAAAATGACTGCACAAATCAATAAAAGAACAAATTAAAAGCAAAATTTATTATATAAAGTTAATAAAATAAGTCAATACTTTTAAGTTATTAAAGATCAAAGATTTTAATTATTTGTGAAAAAATGCATGTTTTGAAGAGGTTTTTTGTAAATCACTGAAAAACTGTAAGTTTTTACAAAAAAGTTAATAGTAGTTTAATTCGTATAGCTTATATTCTAAGAATAAACTCTTAAATCACGCGCCTTTCGATTATAGAGCTACAACCCCTTCGCAAGAAACCCATCCAATATTCCCGGCTTAAGAGAGAGTTGTTCTTAAAATAATTTAAATTAATTATTTGGCGACTACATATCGTTTAATAATTTATGAGCTTGCAAAATATACGCATCTCAATTATTGAATTTCCATTTTCTTTCTATAGTGCAGTCACTGAAGGTAAAAATCAACTATTACCTTCGATTTCGGTAAATCTCCATTTATTTTCACGAATTGACAATAACAACTTGGGGTTTTAACCTGGGGTATATGTCACCCCTTCTCGGTAGTGAAAATTACTTTATTAAAAATAACCCCTTAAATCGAGAGAGGGACAAATTGTAAGCAAAATTTGTTATATAATGTGATTAAAATAAATCAATACTTTTTGATTTATTAAAGATCAAATATTTTAATTTTTGGAAAGAAAATGCATGCTTTAGAGCGATTTTTCATAAATGACTCAAGAACTGTAAGTTTTTACAAAAAAGTTTTCATCACTAAAATTGAAGCTAATAAAAAATATAATAAATTGCTTACTTGAAAAACCCTTTAATGTTAATTTAAAGTAAGTTATTTTTTTTAATTAAATGTATATTTTTTTCCGCGACTGTTCAAATCTAAGGGTTCAAGCTTAAATAACGGGAAAGAGATGCATTTTATAACACTTAGGTACTAAATACTTGTCAAAGTACTTAGAAATACCTATCAAACATAAGATCCAGAAAAAGTTTATAGTATCAAAATCCGCTCAACAATTTTCGTGAAAATGAATGGAGATTTACCGAAATCGAAGGTCATAGTTGATTTTTACCTTCAGTGACTGCACTATAGAAAGAAAATGGCGATTCAATAATTGAGATGCGTATATTTTGCGAGCTCATAAATTATTAAACAATATATAGTCGACAGATAATTAATTTAAATTATTTTAAGTACAACCCCCTCTTAAGCCGGGAATATGGGATGGTTTTCTTGCGACGGGGTTGTAGTTCAATAATCGAAAGGCGTGTGATTTAAGAGTTTATTCTTAGAATATAAGCTATACGAATTAAACTACTATTAAATTTTTTTGTAAAAACTTACAGTTTTTCAGTGATTTACAAAAAACCTCTTCAAAACATGCATTTTTTTGACAAATAATTAAAATCTTTGATCATTAATAACTTAAAAAGTATTGACTTATTTTATTAACTTTATATAATAAATTTTGCCTTTAATTTGTTCTTTTATTGATTTGTGCAGTTATTTTTTATAAAATAATTTTCACCCCCGAGAAGGGACGGTATCCACCCTCAGGGTAAAGGCGCAAGGCGGTACCATGTCACCTTTGTTTCTTGACGTATCCTCTAACCAGTGACCAATTTTCGTAAATATCGATGAAGGTTCACCGAAATTGAAGGTAATCGTTGATTTTTACCTTCAGTGACTGCACTATACAAAATAAATTGCAATTTACTGATCTAAATGCGCGTAATTTGGAAGCTTATAAATTATTAAATGATATGTAGTCGCCAAATAATTAGTTTAACGCATTTTAAGTACAACTTTCTCCTAAGCCGGGAGGATAGGGTGGTTTTCTTGCGAAGAGGTTGTAGCTCAATAATCGAAATGCTCTTGATTTAATAGTTTATTCTTAGAGTATATAAGCTATAGGAATTATATCCGCAATACGATATATTTTAAGTTTTCCCAGCATCTTTCTCTTAAATTAAATCAATTAAAGGGTTGTTTGGGGGTGAAGGGGATGAGCTCAAAAATCGAAACTATATAATTTCAAGAGCTCATAAATAGCTCGTAATTCTGCCGCAAAAACCGATTCAATATTCCTATTTTAAAGTAGTGGGGGGGGGGACTCAGCCCCCCCCACTAGGGTATTAAATTCCTGCTCAGTGGAACGAGCTCAAAATTTTTAGTTTGCGGAATATGAGAGCTCATAAATAGCTCATAAATCAGGGCTATTTGTTTTTTAATTTTTGAAAGTGGGGGGGCCAGCTCAACACGGGTTAGATTTTGTGTCATTTTGGAACTACTAATGAAATAAAAAATTTTAGTAGTTCCAAAATGACATAAAATCTAGGCATCGGATAAAAAAGTTTATTTGAAGAAAGTGTATTTTTTTGTTCTTCTTAATGGCGGTACAGACTCGTTTTTTTAATATTGTATTTATTTACAGAGTAATTTCCACATATTAATATATTTTTTAAATTGGGCTCTGTACCGCCATTCTTTATTATATTACGAATACGTGTGCCACATATCTCGAAAAAATATTCAAAATTACAGCCGCAATCTTGGAACGCGTTTTCGCTACCTGTTGATCGCTACTGTTTCCTCTTAAGTAAAATATGTCATTTAGATATTTTTTTAAACTCGATAGATCCTAGGGACATGTCGGTAGATCGGTAGGATCATCACTTTTGGGAGTTTTGGGAATATCCCAATTGACAACGCAATATACACCGACGCCGTCTACAACAAGCGACGAATCAGAGATGCCAGATTGGAGTACTTTCGCCCATTTTTAGGGTAATTTGAAAGCACATGGGAAAATTTTTATAGGTTGAATTGGTTGGGGAATTTTTCGGGAGGAAAATTGAGCAAACTGAATTGCAATATAAATGTATGTAACATATAACATTATATTAACATTATAACCTATCGAGTATTTGCTTCTGATTAAAAAAACCGAAAAATGGTTTTTGGAACAACCGCTTTTTTTGACCAGTTATAACCGCCAGGTTAAACCGTAAGTAAAAAACCGGTATAACCGAAAACCGGTTTTTTGTTCAACAACCGCCATCCCTACCTTGGTTGTTACAAATACAGTTCGCTGGAATAAGTTTTACCCCCCTTATTAACTTATTTATTTTTAGCACATAAGAAAAACGCTCGGATAGGTCGATTTTTAAAATAATCATAGTATATTATAGCGTCAATGTTTCGAACTTTACGCGATCCCTCTTCTTTAGGTGACAGGCACAACTTTGATTTTTTTAAATAGGAAAGTAAGTACATCATGTGACACCTCATTTAAAGGCTTTTTTCTACAACCGTGTTAAAAATGCAATTTTTAGAACTCCATACGTGCGTTAAAAATGCTACTTTAAGGCAGGGCCGGTTTTAGGGTTCTGAGCGCCCCTGGCAAAATAAAATTTGGCGCCCCTTCATATAAGAATATACAAATTTACTGCAAATATAAAAAAATAGGAAAAAATCAAAATTTTACCATAAAGAACTATGTAAAAATATATTTATTTAAAAAATAGTAGGATAGTTATTACTTATAATTTATCCAACATAGGGCATAGCATAGCGAGCACATTTTAGGTTCAAGCGACGAAGAAGCGAGGTAAAAGATAAATGCACATTATCAACAACCAGTAAAAAATATATATAAATAACTATTTAGATGGAAACTAAGCCACAATTAAATTGAAAAAAATAATTTTATTATCGTTTCGACGCCCAAATCGGGTGTCGTTGTCAAAATACAAAATACTACTAAATTAAACAAAAATGTTGTTGCTTAGTAAAAAATTCGTCTAATAATTTATTTAATCTGACTCATTTATATCATTTAATGTGTATAAATCTTCTACAAGACCAAAAAACATGTTGATTGTGCGCAAGATATAGCTGCATCCCCAATAATTAAATTGAGGGAGTGGCATCCACTTAGCATAAAATAGCATGCGGATATTCTTTGCAAACGCGAGCTTGTACATCTTTATTTTTTCTCTTCCTTTTAGAGCCGTTGTGATATCCTTGGCCTTACAATCATCTATGCAAATTCAAATAAAATCATTCATTATTTTTTTTTTATTATCTCATGAGCTTTTTATTATCTCTATGACTCGATACCTATAGAACCAAGCTATGGTTTTAGGTATCGAGTTACTAGGACAAACAATATGCTGCATACTAAAATTAAACCCGGTACTGTGGGATAAGAACATCAGTATAAAAACAAAAAGAAGAATATAATATAACACCATGACAAAAAGTATTCTGAATAATGGGTGTGAAAATTGAATAAAAAATACGAAAACCAAATGCAAAATAAGAGCAACAGAGATCGAATACCTAAGTAGAAGCTGTAGAAGAGATAGAATAAATAACATAGAGATTAAGAAAATAATGGTAATGAATTCAAGGGATAATAGACAACATAGAACAAAAGAGATTAACCTGGTATGGACATGGCAGAAGAGCAGACCAAAATCGTTGATAAACAGAATAACAGATTGGAGCCCGATAGGAAGAAGGAAGAGAGACAGACCCCGAAAATCTTTTAGAGATAAAATGGACGAAGCAATATTAGAAAAGAAACCTGCAGGACTGGAAAAACAGAAAGAACTGAAAATAACGGTCAAGTGAAATAATACAGGAAAAACTATGGAAATCCAGGGTGGTCAAGAAAAAACAGGATGTTTCTAAATAAATGCGACAAACTTTAAAGGGTAATTCTATATGAAAAAATAATGACAGTTTGCTCTATAAGCGTATGTCAGCAAATACTTCGTTTCCGAGATATGGGGTGTTGACATTTTTTTACAAACTGACGATTTCTTTATTGTTCTAAAACCGGTTCAGATATGCAATTTTTTTAAAGAAAAACATAGTACGCCACTGAGATATTTCAAATAACAAATCATTTTGGAATTACTCGTTCAATTTATGATATATACAAAAATCTATTATTCCTTTTTTTCATACGTCGTTCGTGCCGTTTTTATGCAAAAAGTGAAACATCTTAACGCGTACAAAGTATTCGAAATAAATTTCTATATATTCATATTATGAAAAAGAACTTGTCAATTCTAATTCATATAGATATACCTGGTTTGTTTTTTTTTATTTCAAATTACACACCCACGGACACACGACAATGTTGATAAAGCAAAGTTTACAGAACAGGAAGACAAACCTATTTAACCATTGAGGCTATAATGACAAGCAGCAGTATAATAATATCACTGACTATTCATAAATTTGTTGATACTTCATAAATCTGATCTTCGTGTATTTTAAGTATGTATGTATAACATTGTAATACCATAAAAGTGATAGGTATTACCTGACAAATGACCTTTAAAAGCCATAACAATTTTTAGGTTGCATTATTTTTATTAGAGAATTTTTGTGAGCTAGAAATAGTTTTCTTATTGTTACAATTATTTAACATTAATTGTCTTAGGAGTAATCTTAGCCCAAAGATAATCTATAAAGTCCAAAAAAATAGTGAATGTAAAAAATATTATATATTTTTTTGTTTAGCTAATGCCTCGACAACTAATGGCCATTGGCATGGTAGGTACGGTAATTTTGAACAGTTAGGTACCTAGTGTCATGTGTAAGTAGTGTGTGTGTTGAGTAAGTGGCTTAATACTTTGCAATGTCGACGTCATTGTCTTTGCAAAGAGACGCTAATTGTATCCGAACGTCTGCGGTCCCTCCGGTGAGAACCGATCCCACGAGGACAGAAACTATATTCATTTATTAATTTATAATAAATGAAAAATTTCTGACCCTGGTGAGATTCGAACCCACAACCTTTCGGATTTTTTCGATCCAAAGGCAGGCGCTCTTACCACTGAGCCACGGAGGGGGGTAAATATTATATTTATATATCAGCGTCTCTCAAAATTTGGCGCCCCAAAATTCTGGCGCCCCGGGCGGTCGCCCTGCTCGCCCGCCCCTTTATCCGGCGCTGCTTTAAGGCACTAGTGCTTTAAAATTTTTATGGCACGGCAATTCGTATTGATCGTATAGGCAATTTTGATGTAATGTCAAAAAAATATAAAAATGGAATGTCAGTCAAGTTCAAGTAAAAGTTTTTGTACATATTGTCCTGTAATTACGTTTGTAGAAAAAATATTGCATGATATGCGTGTTAAAAAGTGCATTTTTAAGGCACTCATGTGAATTGCAGAACTCGCTGTCGCTCATTCTGCAAACTTTCACATGCGTGCCTTAAACGTGTACTTTTAACACTTATATCATAAATAACTATTGAAATACTGATTACAAAAATTTATAGTATTTTAAGCCTTTCTGAGAGCATATGCGCAAAAATTTCGCTCGAATTATTTTTAAATGCGTTAATTTTTTTCGAATACTGAGAAAACCTTAAGTATTTTTAAAAAATTTAAACGCAGAAAGAAATATTACTGTATTATCCATGGTCGAAAGTCCTTGAGAACTTCTATAATATTTATTTTAATAAGTCACAGGGGTGAAAAAAAATAGTCTGATTTTTAATTTTAAATATATATTACAAAAGAAACTTTTTGTTCATTATAAGGGACTTTCTGCCCTCGGGAATAATGTAGTCTTCTATTTTGCGTTTAAATTTTTTAAAAATACCTATTAGTTATCTCAGGATTCGAAAAAAATAAATGCGTTTAAAAAGAACTCGACCGAAATTTTGCGCCTACGCTCTCAAAAAGGATTAAAGTATTAAACATTTTTGTACTGTTTGAATTTATGCGACGATTGACGATCCACTGTTTTAAAGATTGGTTGAACAGATGTTGCCAGTTGTATGGTCCTCACTATGTGTATCATAAGTTATTCAACAGGGCATAGAATATACATGGTTAGAAAATATACGCCAAAGTCAGCGCCTCTATGCGGAAAATCTCTGAACTAAAAATTGATGTGGACCATACAAAGTGAGGTCCCACTTTTTTTTGTAAAAAAACAGTGTTTGCTATCAGTACATGTCTACGAAAAAGTCTTACATTGATTGACTAAGTGAGGTCCGTATACTGGACCTCACTTTGTACAGGACCTCACTTCAACCGCAGTTTCTTTTGATATGTGGCTCACTTCATACGCTGGGAGTAAATATACATATACATATACATATACATATACATATACATATACATATACATATACATATACATATACATATACATATACATATACATATACATATACATATACATATACATATACATATACATATACATATACATAAGTCTTATTCTTTATAAAATGTGGTGTGTTCGTTGGAGAATTGAATAACGTAACTACTGAAGGAAATGCACAAATTTATTGAGATGTTAACAGTTAGAGATACAAAACGATACTAAAATTAATGAATACAAACTACATATTTCTTAAAACCTTTCATAGTCCATGAACATTTCGCTGACACCGCGAAATTACAAGCGTTGGTGTTTATCATGTCACGTAGTCTAAATATTGAAATATAAACACACACAGTGGCGTGCTCGCCATAACACCTCCCTCCTGAAAACCGAAGCTGGGGTGTCCAAGAAGGGCCTCTTTGCAGCTTCGAAGTTTTGGGCTTGTAGTGTAGAGCCTCTGGATATGCTCCGGACAGGGCAGGTAGGGCCACATGAAACAAAGAAACCAACCGGCAATAACTCATTCTATTTTTGTTGTTGTGAGAAGGCCGTAGATGAAGTGTACCACGAGGTAATCGAATTATATGTTGCAATTATTACTGATTAAATTCATTTATAATATGGAAAATGAAAGTTCATATCTACTACTTGCCGTGTTACACTTCAACTTCGTTTAATTAATAACCTCATAAAATGGTTTTACATTATTGAAATGAAATTTTCGAATAACCTCGTTATCTAACTTAATTTTTAGAGTTTTATTGGTTTCATTGACTTCCAGAACAACATATGGTCCTGTATTTAATATCGATTTTGGTGTATTTGGATTTCTTGGTCTTTTTAAGAGAATATTATCTCCAACTTTATACTTTACTTCCAAGTTACTCGTTCTTAAGTTATCAAAACGGTTCTTTTGCTTTTTCCTTTGATCGCATTGTTTTTCCCTTATATTTTCTAACTGATTATTATACGAAATTTCATCAAATTCCCTATCATTTTTATATGGAAATACTAAACTGTAGGGGGTAGTGGATGTTGAATGATGTTTACTAGAATTATATGAGTATATAGCGACTAAAAGTGCATCTTCTAAGTCGCACTGGTTATGTTCTAAAAGATAGCTTCGCAAAGTATCTGTTATGGTAGCATGGAAACGCTCAATTATACCGTTAGAGGCATGGTACTCAGACGAAGTAAGGTGCCATTCGATATTCAACGAATTAACAAAACTTTGTATCTTTTTATTATTAAATTCGCCCCCGTGATCTGACATAATCATCTTAGGAAGGCCAAAAAGCGAAAAATAATTTTTTAACTTACTAATTATCGTTTCTGGTTTTTTATCAGTTAAAATATACGCTTGCGCAAATTTTGTTAGATTATCTATAACGGTGAGCATTTTCTGTTTATCAAAAAAGAACAGGTCTACAGATAAAGCCTCAAATGGTTTCTCCGGAGAATGCCTTACATTTAAACCTTGAGTACGATTCCTACGATCGAATTTTGAGAGTTGACAAGTTGGGCATAAAGTAATAAATTCGGTTATTTCTCTATACATATTTTTCCATTTATAAAGTTGTCGAATTTTGTCTGCAGTTTCATTAATTCCTTTGTGATAATTACTCGGGTCGTTGTGATATTCGAAAATTATCCTTTGCCTATCTTCTACAGGCGGCATAGTAACGATATTTTTACAAATTACAAAGTTAACGTCTGGATAAAGGAAACTGAGCATTTTATAATAAATATTGCTTTCAAAATAAGGTATGCTATAAGTTTTATTTCGGACTAATACTAGTTTTTTCAAAGTATTAAAATTCTCAAGGCAATGGTGTGGCTTAATTTTAACTATATTAATCTCTCTACTACGATTTTCGTTATATAACTTTAAAATTTTTTCAAAATCCGAGTCACCAACTGTGGGAAAATTATCATTGATAATTTCGAAATGATTTATATTTCTGTCATTCTCATCGTATAGATATAAAATACTCTTATTGTTAACGTCTAAGATTTGCTCATTAGAGTAGGAAAAATTATTTAAAACTAAGTTAGTTTTAACATTCTCAAATTCGGTATATTCATTTTGTTTTTGATGCACATGGTTTAATCGAATTCTTGACAGAGCGTCTGCAACTCTGTTTGCTTTGCCCGAAATATGCTGAATATCAAAATTATATTCACTTAATTTCAGTCTCCATCGTGATAATTTAGAATTAGGATCTTTTAAATTTAAAAGCCATATAAGTGGTCTATGGTCTGTGACTAATCGAAATTTAACTCCAAATAGATATGGACGGAAGTAATTTGTAAAGTGTACAACAGACAATAATTCCTTTTCTGTAGTGGAATATTTCATTTCAGTTTCATTTAATGTTCTCGATGCAAAAGCGATAGGTCGATCCTCACCGTTATCGGACATCTGTGACAAAACCGCACCGACAGCGACATTCGATGCATCGGTCGTCAAAATAAATTCCTTAGAGAAATTAGGATAAACCAGAATTTTTTCCGAGGTCAAAAATTGTTTACATTTGTCAAAGCATTCCACTACTTCGGGTGTAACATGAAACTTTATATTTTTTTTCAACAAACCCGTTAGAGGTTTAGTTAAATCAGCAAAATTATTTACAAATTTCCTATAATAGCCAAATAAGCCGAGAAATGATTTACATTCAGTTTGATTTTGCGGGACTGGAAAATCTAAAATAGCTTGAATCTTTTTCGGGTCTGGTTTAATACCTTCCGGTGTCAATAAATGACCTAAGAAAGTTATTTCATCCGTTAAAAACTTACATTTATCAGGTTCGATCTTTAAATTATTTTTTTGTATTAATTCAAAAATTATTTCGATATTTTTAAGATGATCTTCGACTGTATTACTAAAAATTAAAATATCGTCCATATAAATGAAACATGTTTTGCCTATGTGCTCTCGAAATATGTCATTCATCACTCTAGCAAAGGTACTAGGAGCGTTTTTAAGCCCAAACGGCATTCTAGTAAATTCAAAGTGCCCGTTTTCTGTGGAAAAAGCTGTTTTTTCGATATCTTCGGGATTCATGGGAATTTGGTGAAAACCCGACGCCAGATCGATTGTAGAAAAAAATTTAGAGGTATTGAGAAGGTCGAAAATATCGCTAATATTCGGGATAGGAAATCTATCGTCAACCGTGATAAGATTTAATTTTCTAAAATCAGTTACTATCCTCCATTTTTGAACATTATTTTCGTCGGGTTTTTTGGGGACAATAAAAAATGGCGAATTCCAAGGACTGACAGAATCGCGAATTATTCCCTGCTCTAATAATTTTGTTATTTGTTTATTGACCTCTTTTTTATGAACGTGAGGGTGCCGATAATTTCTAGTATAAATCGGACTGGCATTTTCAGGGTTAGTACGGATATTATGTTTTATTCGACTGCTAAAAGTTAGATGTTCGTTAGGTAACGAGAATATATTTTGGAACTTCACATGAATATCTTTTATCTTTGTTTGTAATCTTTCATCAAGATGGTCTAATTTTAGTTTACTTATAATAGTATCAATTTTTTCAGTTGAGTCGATAACATTACTTCGGACTTGATTTTCGTGTATATTATTTAGACTAAATATATTATGTTCCCGATCAGACGAAAACAATGGGATTTCCTCATGATTAGCAAATAAATTATTCAAACCAAAGTCAATAACACATTTATTCTTTTCTAAAAAATCATAACCAAGTATTCCATCAAAAGGAGAATTTATGTCTACTATATAGAATTTTTCAACACTCGAAAATAATTTAAAGTTTACGCTCTTTGTAACTTGAATTGGTTCGTTACTAATACCAAATATTTTAAAATTTTCATGATTAAAGTGATAAGAATCTAAAATTTTACTTGGTTTCAATATTGATATAGCTGCCCCTGAATCAATTAATAACTTTAAATTTAAATTTTTAATATGCGCGTAAAGAAGCGGTTTATTTGCTACTTGGTAAATTGTAAAGTTGTCAGCGGAACTTGCTCTAAAAAAATCCTGATCAACTTCGATTTCTATGTCTTTTTCGCTTTCTGAACTGTCGTTGTCGCAATAGGTATTATGAACAACATTGTGAGATTGTGGTTTACGATAACATTTTTCTGCTTTATGTCCATATTTATGGCAAAAAGTGCACTTTGGAATGGTTAATTTAATTGGTGGATTTGGATTTATCGATTGATTTGTTGAACCGGGCGCAGAAAATGTTTTTTGCGTACCTGCATTACTTGAAGAAATTGTATTTTCATTATTTATATTTAATTTAGAAAAATTGTCATTTGTTTGTTTGAAATATTGTTGGTTTTCATAATCGTTTAAAATTTGCTTAATTTGAATCAACGAACTGGGATTTAAAGAACGAAGCATTTGACACAAAGGTTCTTTTATGCCCGTAATAGCGGTCAGAATTGCAGTCTTACTGTGAAAATTATTTAAACATTTTTTTTCAACATTGTTCAAACTTGAATCGTATTTGATAACTTTACTGATTCTTATCAATTGTTTTTCAATTCTATCAACGAAATTTACCGGTTTTTCATTAGAACGTTGCTTAAAATGGCATAACTCAAAATTTAGACACTGCAAATCCAAATTTTCACCAAACTGAGAAAGGAGAGCATTTTTTATCTCTTGCCATGTCGAAAATTCTTTCGAGCCAATGAAATCAAGAGCCTTTCCCTCTAACCTGCTTTTTACAATAAAAGGAAAAATTTGTAAATCCGCTGGGTCAAATTTTGCAAAAATGAAATCAACAGAATCTATAAAATAGTGTAATTTTGAAGAAGACCCATCAAAAACATTTATAAGCTTGATAGCTTTGTCACTATTAATATAATTATTAGAAGTGTTGGCGGAAATTATGGACGTATTTGCTGTTACGTCGTTAGTTGCCATTATATTAACAAAAAATAAGTTAAACAAATAAAAAAATTAAAAAAATGCAAATACTAGATATGATATCTTAAAAGTTTGAAAATAGCGAAACAGAGTAAATAAAAAAATGAAAACAAATACAAAATTAATATAATTCGACTAACCTCAAGTACTTCCGTGAGAACGTGGCCTTACACCGGAACGGGTCGAGAACGTTGCAGCGTCTCAGATCAGGTGGATTTACACTGGAACGGGAAGAGAACGGGTGGAGAACGTTGTACCTTCTGGATCAAGTGGCTGTACACTGGAACTGGTCGAAATTCTAAACTGTATGTAGTTGCTTCTTCTGTGGAAATGCTTCACCGTTTCCAGGGTCGAGTGGCTTTTCACTGAAGCTGGTGGTTGAGAAGATTTCACGAAGTTACTAGTTGCGCCTCTCCAGAACTTCCGAATTGCTTTGTGGCTTTACACAACAAGTGGCCTTACACTTGGAATTCTTCAAGTTGCTTACGGGTTCCTTCAGTTTTCCTTCCTCGTGGCCTTACACTCGGAACTCAACTACTAAGTCACTAATTCTCCAATTTCCCAATTAACGATTAAAATCGATTAGAAAAAAAAGGCTTTACTTTTTCTAATTGGAAATATCCTACTGACTGCGCCAGTCTTATTCTTTATAAAATGTGGTGTGTTCGTTGGAGAATTGAATAACGTAACTACTGAAGGAAATGCACAAATTTATTGAGATGTTAACAGTTAGAGATACAAAACGATACTAAAATTAATGAATACAAACTACATATTTCTTAAAACCTTTCATAGTCCATGAACATTTCGCTGACACCGCGAAATTACAAGCGTTGGTGTTTATCATGTCACGTAGTCTAAATATTGAAATATAAACACACACAGTGGCGTGCTCGCCATAACACATATACATATACATATACATATACATATACATATACATATACATATACATATACATATACATATACATATACATATACATATACATATACATATACATATACATATACATATACATATACATATACATATACATATATATGCTTGTTAAGATTTTATAAGTATAAGAAACGCTGCAAAAAGAAAAACACGAATTTTCTCCAAAATAAAGGCTGTAGCGGGATAAAATGGTAAAATCTGCACTCGGCTGGATTCTTACTTGGGATAGGACAATCGAAAGTACATATCTAAAACACCCCTAACCAAATTTTTAGCTCCCTACGTGGCCCCAGGTGTTCCCTCTCGCAAAAAATGTGTTTTTCCGAAAAAAAAATTTTTTGAGCGATACTTTGCTTTAAAAAATGTGAAAAAATTTGTAAATGTACATTATTATGCCCAAAACATACTGATTTTTTTCAAATTTTTTGGATCAAAATTGAGCTCAGAAAAATTTTTAGAATTTTTCAAAAATTTTTTAGGTTATGTACATAATTTTTGGCCAGCTGCGAAATATTTATTTTTAGTGTATTTTTCCCCTCTTTTGAATGGCTAGGATAGATTTGCCATTTTCTCGCCGGAAATTCTTCAAAATTCGTAAAAACCCATTTTTTAGTGTCCCCCTCATCTTTTTAGCGTTTACCGAGCGATCCTTTACTTTAAAAAATCTGAAAAAATTATGAACATATATTGTTATGCCCAAAAGCATCCTGATTTTTTCAGATTTTTTGGATTAAAATTAAGCCCAGGAAAACTTTTTAAAAAAAATTTAGGTTAGGTATGTAAGTAATTTTTGGCAAACTTCGAAATAATTATATTTACGTAATTTTTTTTTCGTTCTTTTGAATGACGCGGTTAGATTTGCCATTTTCTATCCGGAACTTCCCTACAATTCTAAAAATAAAAAAAACTAAAATAAAATAAGAAAATCTACGGTTTCGTTTTGATTAAAATCTGTCTTCCTCCATCCCTTGATAGTACTATTTCTAGGTCTACCTGTTGTCAAGGAGGCTCTGAGGAAGACAAAATTTACACCAACATGGCCGTAGTTTCTCGATATAAATTAAAACTATTTATATCGCAGTATGGATAGAATGCCCTCTAACGGGGAATAAGTGAAATGAATTTCGACTAAAATGAAATGAATTTTGACAACAGGTAGACCTAGAAATAGTACTATCGGAGGATGGAGGGAAACAGATTTAAATCAAAACGAAATCGTAGATTTTCTTATTTTACTAATGCCATACTCTGTATTAGAGTACACAGACTCGATTCATACGGGTTCTCTGAACCGTAAATTGGAATATTTTCCTAACGGTGCCTTTTGGTATTGCCATACCTGGGTTAAACAGAGAACTTGAATCGAGTCGAAATCCATTTCACTTATTCCCCGTTAGAGGGCATTCTATCCATACTGCGATATAAATAGTTTAAATTTATATCGAGAAACTACGGCCGTGTTGGTGTAAATTTGTCTTCCTCAGAGCCTCCTTGACAACAGGCAGACCTAGAAATAGTACTATCGGAGGATGGAGGGAAACAGATTTAAATCAAAACGAAATCGTAGATTTTCTTATTTTACTAATGCCATACTCTGTATTAGAGTACACAGACTCGATTCATACGGTTCTCTGAACCGTAAATTGGAATATTTTCCTAACGGTGCCTTTTGGTATTGCCATACCTGGGTTAAACAGAGAACTTGAATCGAGTCTAAATTCATTTCATATAAAAAACTGTTTTGATGTCTCCCCCTTCCCATATTTTTAGCACATAAACTGCATATCAATAAATAACGATTTTTGATATTTTGTTTGTTATTTCTACTGACATGATCAGGTTTTCCATTTTCAAACCAAAACATGCTCAAAATACAACAAAAGCTCTTTTTTGATATTTTCTCCCATATTTTAAGCGCATAATCTAATTTATACGTGACTCTTTTAACACTTTTTACTCCAAAATATTATGGTAAAACATCTTTTTCAAATAACCGATTCACAAAAACTTTAAACTTTTATTTCATTTTTTAATGGGCAAACAGATGAAATAAGATTATTTGATGATCCAGTTCGTAATTTAAATAGATATATAACAAATTTTTGTGTAATATCTCTAGAATACTATTTATTAAATGAATGATTTAATAATCAACCACACTTCAGTTTATGTAAACAAGCTTTTCAATGATGAACTTGCTTTGATTTTTGATGGGACGAAATACTTAGTCGTCAAAAATGTAAACATAATTACCAAAAACGACGCAACTATTATGAATATGCAACCAGGAACGCAACTCATCAATATTGGCAATATCATTTTAAAGTCTTCTACTTTAAAATGTATAATACATGTCTGAATTGCCAATATAAATGAGTCAGATTAAATAAATTATTGGAATAATTTTTTACTAAGCAACAACATTTTTGTTTAATTTAGTATTATTTTGTATTTTGACAACGACACCTGACTTATGCGTCGAAACGTTAATAAAATCATTTTTTTGGTAAAGTTGTGGCTTATTTCCCATTGAAAATAATTGATTATGAGAAAATTAATGGATGATCCAGTTGGTATAAGAACTAGATCATCACTGGTATCATGAAGGAAGGTGATGTTTGCATCGTGGACAGAGGTTTTAAGGATGTGATACCCTACTTAGAAAGTAAGGTATTCAACAAAAGCTCTTTTTTGATATTTTCTCCCATATTTTAAGCGCATAATCTAATTTATACGTGACTCTTTTAACACTTTTTACTCCAAAATATTAGGATATGCCTATCTTAGAAGGAAAAAGGTATAATTTAAGTGCGATTGAAACAAATGAATCTCGCTTCGTCTCAAAATTTATATGGGTTTTAGAGGCAATCCATGGCAACCTTAGCAAAAAATACAAGTTACTTCACCAGCAATTGGACAATAAACGTATACCAAAATCTGCTTCATATGCTAAGATTAAATGTTTCCTCAATAACACTTTCGGCAAATGCTTATAGCGATAAATATGATAATCGATTGCAGGAGATAATAATTCGAAGAATGTTGGACTCGAAATCAAAGGAAAAGACTCGCATTAGAGGTTGAGACAGAGAGATGGTTCAGGCGGCTCACTACGGCGGTAAAACTAACTGATCAATAAATTGAAGATTTTCCAGAGATGAATCTTCTTCTTCTTGTAATTCCCTCTCCTATCGGAGGTTGGCTATCATCACAGCTATCCGTACCTTAGAGTTGAATGAAAGGGATCTAAAAGTATTTTTTTCGGGGACCTACCAGTTAGGTCAAGCCATTTGCTACTTAGCCGAGCTGATTGATGACAATATCATTAAATATATAATAAATATCAATTTGGAGTATATCAGGATGAAACCTAATATCATTAAAGCTTTAATTAGTTCAATACACATAAATAGTAAAACCTACAAATGTTATGTCCAACACAATACAATACAATACTAATTCAATTAGCTATGGAGGCATTTTGCGCCATGCTTGTAACTGTGCCAACGGATTAAGGACTGTAGGGTCCTGTTCTCACATTGCAGTAATTATTTATTATCTTATTAACAATGCTAGGTATATGTCAAAAATTATTAGACCAGCAAAGATGCTTTCAGACTTGTTTATCATATCAGATACTGATCCCGTAATACAAGAATATAGTGACAAAGACTCAAACTAATATTTTATTGTAAATTAGAACATATTTATTATGTTGTAATTTTGTAATTTTATATTTCATTATTATTAAAAAAAATTGAAAAAAAAGTTCAATATGAAATTAAAAAGATATATATCTATTAATTTAATCCATAAATTATAATATTTATTTAAATTATAATCACCACTCGAATAAAGGGTGGAGCAAAAATGGTTATTTGTCACGTATTAATTTAATTAATGGATGACAAATATCAAAAAAGACCGTTTGTTGTATTTTGGGCATGTTTTGGTCTGAAAATGGCAAACCTAATCATATCATTAGAAATAACAAACAAAATATCAAAAATTGTTATTTATTGACATGCAGTTAATTGACATGCATTGTAAGTGCTAAAAATGTGGGGAGAAGGAGACATCAAAACAGTTTTTTTTATTTTTAGAATTGTAGGGAAATTCCGAAAAGAAAATGGCAAATCTAACCGCGTCATACCAAAGAACGAAAAAAAATTTACGAAAATGTAATTATTTCGAAGTTTGCCAAAAATTACTTACAAATCTAACCTATTTTTCTTTTGAAAAATTAAAAAATTTTTCCTGGGCTCAATTTTAATCCAAAAAACCTGAAAAAATCAGGATGCTTTTGGGAACAATATATGTTCATAATTTTTTTCCGATTTTTAAAGCAAAGTAAACGCTAAAAATATGAGGGGGGACACTAAAAAAAATGGGTTTTTTCGAATTTTGAGGAATTTCCGGCGAGAAAATGGCAAATATATCCCCGCCATTTAAAATAGTGAGAAAAAATACACTAAAAATAATTATTCCGCAGCTAGCCAAAAATTATCTACATACCTAACCTAAACAAATTTTGAAATATTCAAAAATTTTTGCTGAGCTCAATTTTTATCCGAAAAATTTGAAAAAAATCAGTATATTTTTGTGCATAACAATGTATATTTACAAATTTATTCACAGTTTTTAAAGCAAAGTATCGCTCAAAAAATTTTTTTTTCGAAAAAACACATTTATTTCGAGAGGGGACACCTGGGGCCACGTAGGGAGCTAAAAATTTGGTTAGGGGGGTTTTTAGATATGTACTTTCGATTGCTCTATCCCAAGTAAGAATCCAGCTGAGTGCAGATTTTACCATTTTATCCCGCTATAGCCTTTACTCTAAAACAGCGATTCCTAAGTGGGTTTACTCAAAAGTAAGTTAGATAAAATACTTTACAAAAGGTATATTTAATTTAAAAATTCCCTTTCGGTCTACATCACAAAACGTTTTCGAATTAAGAGTTCATCATCAGTGCTGTTAACAACTTATATACGTGCTTGAGCCACCTGTTAACATCACTGATGATTATATTATGACGAGAGTTGTTGTTCTTTTATAAATTAAAGTGTACCTTCTTTGATTTGCAATCATTTGTTATAGGCTTCTATGAAATAAAAGGAATTTTAGTTACTAAAAAGATGTAATTAAATTATCATAGTATCTTCAATGTAACATCAGACCTGAAAATATTTTATTGGCAATTAATTGTTTGCACTATAATATTCTCGTGTTTTATTAAAAAAAATACCTATATATACTTACTATACATTTGTCTATCTAAAAATGCAATATTTGTATCTCAAAATGAACGTCTCGTTCCAAGTTTGTTTTTGAATCGAAACTTACTCCAAAAATAGATTTTTGCATTTTTCAATATACGTATGTGTCAAATTCCAAATTAAAGTTTTGAAAGTCTTATTGTTCTTCTTCTTCTGGTTGCACTACAACCCGGGGTGGGTCTTGGCTGACTGCACAATCCGCTTCCATCTCGAACGCTGGTCCATGATAGTTGGGTGAGTGGGTAGCCCCATTGTTCTTAGATTTGACCGTATATTGTCTCTCCATAGCATTCGAGGGCGTCCTAAGGGCCTTCTTCCTGTGGGGGCTTCCTCCCAAATTAACTTAACAAGGCGGTTATTAGGGAGTCTATGGACATGGCCCATCTAAGGGTAAGAACAGAACAAGTGGGTCGAGGTGGAGGTATAGGTCGCGGTGGATGCTACTAGTTAAGTCGCGGTCGATGTCGACAGCACATAGCAAGGTCACCTGCGCTGTCAGTCGAGCTAGAACCACTATCAAGTGAAGTAGTTTAATGAAATTTGAATAACAAAAAGGCTGTACTTTTGCGATGTTGTGTCAGTCAAGTGATCATAGTGATGAAATGTCAGCTGTAAGTAATCAGATCCTCCTTCGTATTTCAAGAATTTACTGAATTTAATTACTTTAGAAATTAAAAAATAAAAGTGAATACCAAAAAGGGATTATATTATAAAAAGTATCAACTCAGATAGCGCAGCTAATGACAACTTGGTTTCGAACGGACCAATTACAGGGAAGCATCCTTGTAGGCCGCGCAGTAGACATCCATGTAAAACAAACTCATTTTATTTTCAAAAGCATCGATGTAAACCTCCTGGATGGCATCGCGCTAAACCTCAACCGCGACTTACCTGCTCTGTTCGCTTCTATTCATTACAATGTGTTTGTTTTACATGGATATCTATATCGACCGCGACCTCCACCTCCACCTCCACTGCGACCCACTTGTTCTGTTCATTTACTGTTCATTTACTGTCAGTAATTCTGTTTTAATTTGTGCTGTTCTTACTACTTTCTCCAGGATTACCTATATTAAAAAGGAGAGGTGACAGCGCATATCCTTGTTTCAGGCTACTGCTTACTTCGAACAATTGTGAGATTTTGAAAATGGTTCAAAGGCTTTTCTTACCAATCAGTGATGCATGGTCTGCATAAGAGGATTAATTTGAGTTTTCATTCTCTTCTTTCAATCCCTTAATTAAATACTATACTTATATGTCTAATACTAAATATATTTTATAGGTTTATTGGAACTCTTAATCAGTTCAAATTCTGTAGCAACCACTCTAAGGGAACACGTAATATTTAAAGTTATTCCTATGATCAACCCTGATGGGGTTTTTTTGGGCAATTACAGAAGTACAGTAATAGGAGCAGACCTCAACCGATGTTGGAACGTTTCTAATCAATGGTGCCATCCCACCATAAGAGCTGTGATTGATATGTTAGTGAGAATAGATAAAAATAAGGTAACCATATCAGTAATAGTTATTAACATTATTGTATCAACATATAAGGATTTTTCAGGAATTCCAGTTAGATTTTGTTATAGATATACATGCTCATTCAAGTCTTAAGGGATGTTTCGTTTATGGAAATAGCTATGAAGATGTTTACAGGTTTGTCTGTATATATTTATATTTTGTAGTAAAATAATGAATCACATACTTTTGTATTGAACATTATCTAGGAATACTATTCAATTTTACCTTTTATTTTGCCCTCTATAATCAAACGCAGCAGACTATAACGAGGACCTCTTACTATATAGACGAGGGCATTTAGCACAAAATAAATAAATTTTTAAATACAGGACCTAGAGACTTGCAGTTTTTTGCATTATGTTCAGGATGACGTCAAGAAAAAAGTCTACTATTCAAAAATGGGTGGAAATGTATAATTGCACTGTAAAGTGCATAAAATGCATCCGAAATTTCATAAATATAAAAATAAAGTCAAAATCAGTATATTAAGGAACAAAATTTATTATTTGGGGGGTTTTTGGGGTCACTGAATACGATTAGGCAATCAAAACAGACCCCCGGATCACCTAGTGCACAAGGTCAGTGCAAGATACATCATCTTCTGGAGTTTCGATGGTTTTCGGCATTAAATCGATGCAAACGGATTACTCACGGGTTTTAGGGGTCACTAAGTACTAATATGCCATCAGAATTGACATCCGGAGTACCTGTGCCCAGGGTCGCTAATAAGGCACGTCATCTTCTGGAGTTTCGAGGAATTTCGGCACTAAATTTATGCAACTGGACTATTCGGGGGGTTTTTGAGGTGGTTAAATACGAATATGCCATCAGAACAGACCTATGGATCACCTGGTGCCCAAGGTCACTACAAGGGACGTCATCTTCTGGAGTTTCGAGTGTTTTCGGCATTAAATTGATGTAAACGGATTACTCACGGGTTTTTTTGGGGTCGGTAAACACGAATATGATATCAGAACTGAACTCCGGAGTACCCGGTGCCCAGGGTCGCTACTAGGGCACGTCATCTTCTAGGGTTTCGAGGGTTTTCGGCATTTAATTGATGCAAATGGATTACTAGGGGTTTTGGGGTCGCTAGACACGAATATGCCATCAGAATTGACCTCCTAGTACATGTTGCATAGGGTCGCTACTAAGGCACGTCATCTTCTGAGGTTTCGATGGTTTTCGGCATTTAATAGATGCAAATGGATTTCTAGAGGGATTTTGAGGTCGCTTAACCCGAATATGCCATCATAACCGACCCCCCTGTGTAGCTGGAGCCCAAGGTCACTGCAAGGGACGTCCTCTTCTGGAGTTTTGAGGAATTTTGGCATTAAATTGATAAAAATGGATTACTCGGGGGTTTTTTGGATTAGTATTAGACACGAATATGCCATCAGAACAGACCTCCGGATCACCTGGTGCCCAAGGTCACTGCAAGGGACGTCATATTCTGAAGTTTTAAGGAATTTGGTATTAAATTGATGAAAATAAATTACTCGTGGGTTTTTGAGGTCGGTAAACACTAACATGCCATCAAAACAGACCATCGTAGAACCTGGTGCCCAGAGTCACTGCAAGGGGCGTCATCAGCAACTGACGTTTTCGGTACTATATTGATGCAAACAGATTACTTATAGGTTTTTGGGGATGCTGAAGACGAATATCCCATCAGAACAAATACCGGAGGACCTGGTGCCGAAGGCACGTCATCTTCTGGAGTTTTGAAAGTTTTAAGTACCCGATTGATGCAAACAGACTACTCACGGGTTTCTGGGGTTGCTAAACACAAATATGCCATCAGAAGAGACACCGGAGCACCTGGGCCTAAGGTAGGTTATCCTCTAGAGTTTTGAGGGTTTTTGGCATTAAATAGATTCAAACGGATTACTCATGGGTTTTTGGGGTTGCTAAAGACAAATACGCCGTCAAAGCAAACACCGGAGCACCTGGTGCCCAAGATATATCATCTTATGGTGTTTAGAAAAATGTTGGTACTACATTACTGTAAACGAATTGCTCATGGGTTTTTGGGTTTGCGGAATACGAACTCTACTATGTTGATTGATTTATTTTTTTTATATGAGTGTTATTATGTGTTGACGTTATAAGTGATTATCGTAATCACAAGAGACTCCATAATTCTTCATGTAAGCCATATTTGTGTTCAACAAGCCAAAAATCAAAAAGTTGTTTCATGAATTTAGTACCGAACACTCTCGAAACTCCAAAAGAGTCCTGGTGCTTTATGCACCAGGTGCTTCGGTGTCTATTCTGATGGCGTTTTCGTGTTCAGTTACCTCAGAAACCCATGAGTAATCCGTTTTCATCAATTTACTACCGAAAACACTCGAAACTCCAAAAAATGACCTGCTTTAGGTACCAAGTGCTTCTAGAGTGAGATCTGATGGCGTATTCGCGTTCAGAAACCCCAAAACCTATAAGTTATCCATTTGCATTAATTTAGTACCGAAGACTCTCGAAGCTCCAGAAGATGACGCCCTTAGCAATAACCTTGGGCACCAGGTTCTCCGGGATTCAGTTCCTGTGGCATATTCGTATTTAGCGACCTCAAGAACCCCTCAGTAATCCATTTGCATCAATTTAATGCCGAAATTTCTCGAAACTCCAGAAGATGACGTCCCTTGCAGTCACCCTGGGCACCAGGTGCTCCGTGGGTCTGTTCTAATGGCATATTCGTGTTTAGCTACCTCAAAACTCCCGAGTAATCCATTTTATGCTGAAAACCCTCGAAACTCCAGAAGATGACCTGCCCTAGTACCGATCCTGGTCACCAGATACTCCGGAGTTCAATTCCGATATCATATTCGTGTTTAGCAACTCCAAAAACACGTAAGTAGTCCGTTTGCATTAATTTAATACCGAAAGCACTCGAAACTCCAGAACATGACGTCCCTTGCAGTGATCTTGGGAACCAGGTGGTCAAGAGGTCTGTTCTGATGGCATATTCGTATTTAGCGACCTCAAAAACCCGTAAGTAATCCGTTTGCATCAATTTGATACCGAAAGCCCTCGAAACTCAAGAAGATGACGTCCCTTACAGTTGCCTTGCGCACCAGGTGATCCTAAGGTTTGTCCTGATAGCATCTACGTGTTTAACCACCTCAAAAACCCTCCGAGTAGTCCAATTACATCAATATAGTGCCGAAATCCCTCGAAACTACAGAAGATGCCGTGCAGTAGCGAGACTGGGCGCCAGGTACTCCGGAGGTCAATTATTCTAATATGATATTCGTATTTAGCGACCCCTAAAACTCGTGAGTAATCCGTTTGCATCGATTGAATGCCGAAAACCATAGAAACTTTAGAAGATGACGTCTCTTGCCGTGACCTTGGGCACCAGGTGATCCGGGGATTAGTTCTGATGGCGTAATCGTATTCAGTGACCCCAAAAACCCCACAAATAATAAATTTTGTTCCTTAGTATACTGATTTTCACTTTATTTTTATATTTGTGTAATTTTGGATGCATGTTATGCACTTTACAGTGCAATTATGCATTTCCACCCATTTTTGAATAGTAGACTTTTTTCCTGGCGTCATCCTGAACATAATGCAAAAAACTGCAAGTCTCTAGGTGCTGTATTTAAAAATTTATTTATTCGGGTGTTTTTAGTGCTAAATGCCCTGGTCTAATATGGCCGATATGTTCAAACTTCCTTCTTTTAATTGTCTGTAAAATTTGTTTTCTCTTATTAACCCCATCAAGGACTTCAATATTGCTAATTTGGTCTACTTATGATATTTTTAGCATTCTTCGATAACACCAACGCGCAAAAGATTCCAATTTCTTAATCTATAATTGCTTCAATTTCCAGACCTCAAGATCCGTAGAGCAAAGTTGTAAAACGTAGCAACGCAACAACCTTATCCTTAGATCCATTCTTAGGTCTATACTACATAATAGATGTTTCATTTTCACAAATTTTGCCCTTGCTATTTCTATACGGCTTTTAATATCTTACGTTTTTTCTGCGTTTTGACTAACCAATATTCCTAGATATTTGTATTTATCTACTCTTTCTTGTCTAGTTCTACTCGTCTCCTTGTCTTTTGGATTTTTTGTATGATCATAAATTTTGTTTTCTTCATTTTAATGTATATAACACTTTTCAGACTTTATAGAGTTATATAGCAGACTTTATAGAGTTGAAGTGAATATGACAGTGTCGTCGGCATATGTTATATTATAGTCCGTCTAGAAAGTATCCGGAATTTTATATTTTTCCTAATTTTAATAGATTTCCTTTTTGTAACATTTTAGGTGAAACATGGTGGCGAAAAAGGAAGCGAAAGTAGCAGTAGCAAAAGCCAAAGCAGAAGCGTATTCAAACCTATACGATCAACTTGATACCAGGGAAGGCGAAACGAAGATATATAAAATAGCCAAACAGAGAGCAAAGAAAGCAAAAGATTTTAATCAAATTAGATGTATCCGAGACGAAAATATTAAAATACTAGTTCACGAAAGGGATGTCAAAAAGAGATGGAGAAAGTACTTTGACAGCTTAATAAATGAAGAATTTGACAGACAGTCTGTAGAGTCAACGGAGACAGTAGCAGCAATGGTCACCAAAATAACCAACAAGGAAGTGGCTCAAGTGCTTCAAAAAATAAAGAAAGGAAAAGCGGTAGGACCAGATGATATTCCTGGGGAAGTATGGAGAGCACTGGGAGAGACAGGGACAAGGTGGCTAGCAGGTCTATTTAATAGAATTAAGGAAGTCCGACAAATGCCAGACGAATGGAGAAGCAGTATACTGCTACCTGTTTACAAAAACAAGGGAGATATACAACAATGTACAAACTACAGGGCTATAAAACTGCTTAGCCACACCATGAAAATATTGGAAAGAGTAATTGATAGACGGATACGTGAGGAGACCGAAATATCCGAGAATCAATTTGGCTTTATGCAGGGTAGATCAACAACAGATGCAATTTTCATTATAAGGCAGTTGATGGAAAAATACAGGAGTAAAGAAACAAACGCTCATATGGTATTCATTGATCTTGAGAAAGCATATGATAGAGTTCCTCGAGAGATTCTGTGGTGGGCACTCAATATAAAAGGAGTCCCTGGTGAATATGTAAAGATTGTGAGGGATATGTATGAGGGAGTAACGACTAGTGTTAGGACAGGTGTGGGAGAGACTGATAAATTTCATGTGAAAGTAGGATTGCACCAAGGCTCTGTGCTTAGTCCGTATTTATTCTCATTAGTTTTGGACCAGATAACAGCGAAACTACAGGGTAACATTCCATGGTGCTTAATGTATGCTGATGATGTCGTGTTAGTAGGAGATAGTGAAAGAGACTTAGAACAAAAACTGGAACAGTGGAGACAAGCTCTGGAGGAAAAAGGTTTAAAACTTAGTAGGACAAAAACAGAGTATTTGGAATGTTCATTTAAAGATGGAGCTACTACAAATAAAATGGTATCTTTGGATGGTGAAATGATTGTGAAAAGCAATAGTTTCAAGTACCTAGGATCGGTATTACAGAGTAATGGAGAAATAGATGGAGATGCATGCAGTAGAATTAGGGCTGGATGGATGAAGTGGAAAGAAGCGAGTGGTGTGTTGTGTGATAGAAAAATTCCAATGAAGCTGAAGGGAAAATTCTATAAAACAGCCATAAGACCGGCTATGATGTACGGAACTGAATGTTGGGCAGTGAAAAAAAAGAGGAACAACGAATGCATGTGGCGGAAATGAGAATGCTTAGATGGATGAGTGGAGTGACAAAGAAGGATAAAATTATAAATGAGTATATTAGGGGAAGTCTAGGTGTGGCACCAATTGATGCGAAAATGAGAGAAGCATAGGTTAAGATAGTTTGATCATGTTTAACGTCGGGACGTTAATCACCCAATACGAAGAATAGCTGAAGTGCAGATTCCTGGAAGAAGTAGGATAGGAAGACCAAAGAAGACCTGGGGGAAGACGATAAGGCAGGACATGTTGGTAAAGGGGATTAACATTGATATGACCCAAGATAGAATTGTGTGGAGAAATGCAATTAGGGAAGCCGACCCCGCATAGGGATAAGGCAAAGAGAAAGAGAATGATGATTCCTTTTTGTAACATTTTAAGACAAAAGTAATGCATCAAGTAGGTTGTGCAGATAGTAGGTTATGGACAAAATCGCATGACAACACCATCTGTCGAATATTGTTGTTTGTAAACAGACTTAAGATTTGTGAAATAATGTCGCAAGTAGAAAAAAAATTGGTGGAATATTTGTATAGAAAGGGTGTCCGAAACCTAAAAAAATTAGTGCAATTGACTGAACTCGGAAAAAGTGCAGTGTATGGGACAATAACGAGGATAAAATTGGCATAGATATGAGACATAGACCAGTTTCGAGTAGACCTCGTAAGATTCGCGGAAACAATTTAAATGCTTTAGTGGCTTTAGGACGACAAAATCCGCGCCTAGGGTTTCGAAAATTAGCGAACAGATTTGGAAATCAACGAAGAATAAAAGTGTGCCCAGAAACTGTCCGCATGTCACTGAAAAAGCAAGGCTACATATCAAGGAATCCAAAAAAAATCCCTACAATGACACCTCTGCAAAGGCAACGAAGAATAGATTTTTGTCAACGTTTTCGAGAAGATAATTTTAATAATGTCTTTATATCTGATGAAAGTTGTTTCCAGCTTGGTGCAATGATCTAAAAGTCCTATCAAGAGAAAATGTTATTATTCACATTTCCAAATTTCCCACTAAAATAATGGTTTGGGGAGCAATATCTCAGCGTGGCGCTATACCTCTCTGTATAGTTAATGGTACTGTTGATAGTGCGAAATATTGTGACATACTAAATGGTTTTCTTCTTGAAACGGCTCATGTTTTATATCCAGAGGGGTGGCGTTTTCACCAAGATAATGCAAGATGCCATATTTCTGCTCATACTCAAGCTTGGATGCAAGAACACGAATTGGCAACAATTCCGTGGCCAGCAGCATCTCCAGGTCTTAGCCCCATCGACAACGTATGGGGACTGATGAAGATTGAAGTGGAATGAGCAGCACCACGAGATAAAGAAGGTTTGATTCGGTCAGTTTTACAGGCCTGGAACACCATTACCGAAAATTATGGCCTTGGCCTAGTTTCGGGTGTACCTGGACGTTTAGTTAAGTGTTTAGATTTAAATGGAGGTTGTATAAGTAAATGAGAAAAATTATTTGTTGAAACTTTATATTTCAAGTGATAGAAATAAATACCGTAAAATTATAATTCTTCTTTCTTTTTTCCGGATACTTTCTAGACGGACTATATTAAGGATTTCACCATTTATGATCATCCCATCCTTACACTCTCCTAAAGCTTCTTGGAAGACTGATTCGCTATATATATTAAACAACATACAACAATATACAACCCTGTCTTACATCCCGAAGAATTTCTGTTTCTTCCGACATTTGATCCCCAATTCTTATTTTGACTTTCTGGTTCCAGTAGACGTTTGAAGTTACTCTGATGTCAGTGTTTTTCAGTTTTAAGCTATTAATTAGTTTATCGTGATGTACCTTGTCAAATGCTTTTTCGAAATCAATAAAGCATGTGTAAATGTCATGGTTCATAGCTCATGTCTGGATTTGCATGTCTTTGCATGGTTCATGTCTTTGCACGAGCACATTTATACCGAATAATGTTTCCCTAGTACCCATGCCGTTTCTAAAGCCTAATTTGTTATCACTAATTTCATCATCCAGCTTTCTGTAAATTCTGTAGTAGACTACTCGTAGAAATACTTTCAAACCATGGTAGCCCAATAAAATAAAATAAAATCAAAATGTAATTCCGTACAGGTTGGAATAAAGTGTTTATTAAAATTTAGGTCAAAACAAAAGATATTTTCAAGAAAGTATATGATTCATATGAGAGAATCATTGTTTAAATAATTAAAAATTGATAATTTTTGCACAAAATTTACTTTTTTAACTGCTGCGGCAATTCTTGTTTTTTTAAAAGGATTTTACAATTTTTTTCTGCAAAGATGAAGAAACAGTCTTTTATATGAGGCTTACTGAATTAAATTTTACCCTTAATTTATTTAAATAATTGTAAATCAAAATTGAAAAATAAATTTCCAAAACAATATTATTTGCAATATAAATAAGCACTATAAAATATTTTGTTTTGCAGAAAAAGTTGCGCTATGATATCACTATAAATTGACAAAAAAATTGGTCGATAAATATTGAGTAGTTTATGAGATATTTAATTTGTTTATAAAAAATTACCATTTTTTCAATTGCAAAATGCGGCTGTTGCCAATAGAATATACAAGTTTTAAAGGTCTCATTTTGTTTGCTTTTATGTATATCTTCGATAAATGTATTGACAAATTAAAATTTTAATTAAACACCCCTTCAAAATGGCGTTTGAAAATTGGTGTAATTTGTTAAAAATTTGTTTTTTTAATAACATCGTCGGGATTAAAAATTTTGAAATTATTTTTCGATATTCGTGTTCCTGGTAGTTTTTGATACAGCTACAAAAGAAAAAAAATTTCTTGATCTATTTTTTGCCGAGATAGCTTTTCCAAGTTTAAAACTTCATAATTTGTTTATTTATCCATGTTAACATTTTAAAGTGCGTAAATACATCTATCGACCCTTCTACTTGACAATGTCATTTATACATAGAGTTAAAATTTTAGAATATTTTAAAAAATAATGATTTTAGTAGCGACCTTAACTGAAAACTTTTTGCATGAAGAGTGGTGCAGTGGTACTTTGCAATATCTTCATTAATAAATAATGGACCAATTTCAATGTTTCTTTTTAGTTTATGGTAGCTTATAAAAATAGTAACATCTAAATGACACTTTTAACAAAAAGTATTCGTCAATTTGTTATAAACAATTTTTTTTCAAATTTTTTTTCTCTAGATGTTATAAATATAAGTTGGCACAAAATATTTTTTATAAGAAAAAATAATACTAAATTAGCATTAAAAATTTGTTAGACTTTTTTATTTGTACAATATTAAAATATATACAGGGTGTCCAGAAACCCTACCGACAAACGAAGACAGGAGATTCCTCAGATAATTTTTAGATATTTTAACCCAATTCACCTAGTCCGAAAATGCCTCCTAAAGGAGCTAGAGCTCTTTGAAGATGGCGTCTTGTAAGTAGTTTTTCTTAAATAACTCCAGAACGCTTCCATTGAGAAAAACAAAAATTGGTACACATATTTATCTTCCAGAGATAAATCGACACCATGCATTGCGCATTTCTAGTACCGGTCATAGGCGTCTGTTTTGGGTAGGGCAACTGTTATTTTACCGCATAACTTTTTTATCTTTAATTTTTCAGCATTTTGGACAATGGATTATTAAATTGTGAGATATTCTACAGCTAAAAGGTACCCTTGTTTTAGGTCGATAGGATACACCGTTTTCTAGAAAAATCGATTTGAACATTTTTCTTTTTTTGAATTTCCAAAAAAAATTAAAAAAAAAACTATTTAGAAATCTGAAAACTGGTACGTTTATTTATATTTCAGAGATAAATCGATTTCATTAACTGCGAATTTCTAGTACGGGTCATATGCGTCCGTTTTGGGTAGGTCAACGGTTATTTTATCGCATAACATTTTTGTCTTTAATTTTTAAGCATTTTTGACTCTAGATTATTAAGTTATGAGGTATTCTAGTACTAAAAGTTACTCTTGCTTTAAGTTGATAAAATACACCGTTTTTTTGCAATTTTTTTAAAATTTTTATTCAACTTCAAAAAATGAAAAATTTTCAATTCGATTTTTCTAGAAAACCATGTGTCCTACGGACTTAAAACAAGAGTATCTTTTAGTACTACAATACCTCACAATTTAATAATCCGGTGTCAAAAATGCTTAAAAATTAAAGACAAAGAAGTTATGTGATAATGATTGAATTGATTTATCTCTGTAAGATAAATATACGTACCGATTTTCGTTTTTCTAAATTGAATCGTTCTGGAGGTATTTAAGAAAAACTAATTACAAGAAGCCATCTTCAAAGAGCTCTAGCTCCATTAGGAAGCATTTTCGGACTAGGCAAATTGAGCTAAATTGTCTTAAAATTATCTGAAGAATCTCCTGTCTTCGTTTGTCGGTAGAGTTTCTGGACACCCTGTATGTAACTTTTTTCTTTGTACAATATTAAAATATATATGTTTTTTACATTTAATTTTATAATCTTTTTAGCAGGTAACACACTAAAAATTGTGTATATATTTGTTAATTTTTATTCAATTATATTGTGATGTAATTGTCTTTTACGCGATTGACTCTACTACAAATTTATGATTTAATTAACTAAACATAATAATTCCGATAACTAATAAATACATTTCATATCTTCGATTCGAATACATTAAATTACGCGACGCGCTTTGATGAATGAATGACTGGCCTGTGCTCGAATCTCGGTTCTATATATACTTCGGCAGCGGTCGTCTCCGAACGCCGTGGATAGGAATGGTATTGTCTCGTAACGCCGAGAAGCTTCGGGAAGAAATAGGCCAATTCGTGAGCGGACTAAATAGTGTCACAATATACATATATTTATATAGAGGTTGTCCTCCATTTTTTTTATACATTATATTTTGTAGGTATTCATTCACATTATCTTTGCGAGATTTTGCCAATGATTTGTACAAAGAAAAAAGTTTTTATAATTCTTTAACAAAATTTTACTATTTTGTTAAATTTTTAAAATAAAATTTGTTTTAATACTCTCTTGTGATTATCTTTGGTGTCAACTTTTATTTATCACAATACTAGACAAAAAATTTTTTTGAAAAAAAAAATTGTTTATAACTAATTAATGATTATTTATGGCAAAAAGGGTCATGCAGATGCTATTATGCTTATATGCTACCCCAGATTAAAAGAAAACATTGAAATTGGTCCATTATTAACGGAGATATTGGAAATTACTCCTCCGCCAATTTTCAGACAAAAAGTTTTCATTTAAGGTGCTACTAATTTAATTATTTTTCAAAATATTCTGCAATTTTTATTATGTGTATAAATGACATTGTTTTTTGGTATTAAGGTTAATAGATGTACTTGCGTACTTTTAAATGTCAATATTGATAAATAAACAAATTATGAATTTTTAATCTGGGAAAAGCTATCTCTGCGAAAAATGCTTTTAGAACATTTTTATTCTTTTGTGGATATGTCAAAAATTACCAAGGATACGAATATCGAAAAATAATTTCAAAATTTTTAATCCCGGCGATGGTATTAAAAAAATAAGTTTTAAACAAATTACACCAATTTTCAAACGCCATTTTGGAGGGGTCTTTAACTGAAATTTTGATTTGTCAATACATTTATCGGAAAATATACATAAAAGCAAAACAAAAATAGATCTTAAAAACTCTTATACTCTATCGAAAACAACCGCGTTTTTGCAATTGAAAAATGGTAATTTTTTATAAACAAATTAAATATCTCATAAACTACTCAATATTTATCAACCAATTTTATTGCCAATTTATAGTGATATCATAGCGCAACCTTTTTTGCAAAACAAAATATTTTATAGTGCTTATTTATATCGCAAATAATATTTTTTTGGAAATTTGTTTTTCAATTTTGATTTACAATTATTTAAATAAATTAAGGGTCAAATTTAATTTACTAAGTCTCATATAAAAGACTGTTTCTTCATCTTTGCAGAAAAAAATTGTAAACTCCTTAATAAAAACACGAGATACCGCAGCAGTTAAAAAGGTAAATTTTGTGCAAAAATTACCCATTTTTAATTATTTAAACAGTGATACTCCCATATGAATTATATACTTTCTTGAAAATATCTTTTGTTTGGACCTAAACTTTGATAAAAAATTTATTCCAACCTGTAAGGAATTACATTTTGACTTGCATGTAGGTATTGTAATTTTATTTGATCGGTCCGGTATATGGCTCATTAATGCAGTTGTACGGTGTTCTTCCGCTTTCTTTTGCATTTGATTGATCTTCATCAATCAGTTTAAGAAACTCCATCGGGATTTCATCCTGACCTATGGCCTTTCTCCCTTTTGTTTATTTTAATGCGTATTGAACTTCCTGCTTTAAAATTTTTGGTCCTGATTCTTCAGATTTCTCAGTTATGATTTGTTGTCTGTCATCCTCGAATAGTTCCTTTACGTATTCTGTCCAACCGCACATACTACATAATTATGCATATTATAATACCTACATTGTAAACTAGCAGAATCAGATATAATACATTCTTTTTCGGGATTGGATCTTGTTGTTTTTGTTTTGATTGACTGATACTGATATAACTTCTTACTTAATCAGTAGACCCACTGATACCTTTCGGTGTTGGGCCATTCATTCAATCTTAATAAGGTGTCGGGAGTTGCGTCTAGAGCTTCACGATATTCGATAAAAATATCGATATTTTATTGATATCGTATCTAAAATTAGTACGATGCCGATACAATACATACCTTAGCAATATTAATGTCGATACGATACTCATTATCTGAAATCAATACAATATTCTTGAATTGTCGATACGCTTGCCTCGATATTATTGAGAATATGGATATCGAGAAAAAAAATCAAACTCCAACGTGAATGCTGCATAATGCCTGTTATACAGTTAAAATATTATAAGAGTTATAAGACGCACGCTCTCCATTAGTGCGAGAGCGAAGGACGATGAACGACAAGAAAACTAGTTGCAATCTCCAAGATCTAGACCAGACACAAATATTTTATTACGGTGGAAATCATATAGTAGTATTTTCCCCGATTTATCTCGGATATCTAGGGATATTTTGTGGGTCCAAGCGACGTCCGTACCAGTCGATCGGCTTTTTTTCTGAAGCAGCACTGGTACAAACGAATAAAAGATGCTCTTTAGAAGATAGTATCAAAGAACTCCTTTGTGTGAACAGATGGATGTGGAGCTCTTTAAAGGATAACATTTTTTGTGAGGTTACAATGTAATTTATCCTATTCCTTTTATATTTTTTTGTAGAGATTTTTTGATATTTGAAGATATTTGAAGATAGTGAGAAATGAATAAAGAATTGTTTTTTTATTAATTTAGTCCTTTTTATGTCGATATTTGATCGAGTAATGTATCGATATCGTATCGAAATCAATATCAATACGATATTTTTATAAGAAAGTATTGCCAATATCGATACACGATACGATACTTTATTGGCATAACCAATACAATACTCAATACTTAAAAAGTATCGATATTGTATCGTATCGTGAAACTCTAATTGCGTCTAACTATTAATAAACTTTCTCCATTCTTTCCTATTGGTTGCCATTTGTGTTGTTTCTTGCCAAGTTTCCCTCTTACTTTGTAGTATCTGGGAGATGTCACTATTCCATTCTTTAATGGGTCGTCCTCTTCTGTTCTTCCCTATTGGTTTTGCTTCCCACGCTCTTTTCACTCGTCTGTTATTTTCCATCCGGGTTAGATGTCCGAATCATGCCAATTTTTTCTCCTTAATTGTGTCGAGTATCGGTATGATCTTGAGTCTTTCTCTTATTTACTCATTTCTTATTCTGTCTGTTCTTCTTACTCCGATCATTCTTCTAAGGTATTTCATCTCTGCTGCCTGAATTCTGGTCTGATGTCTTTTGTTTAAGATCCAGTTTTCTGCTCCGTATGTCACCGTAGGTCTATACAGGGTGAGTCACCACCAACGGGACGGAAGATTTCAGCGAAATGGTAAAAGATTTCAAAAAAATTTTAAATTAATAGTTTGTAAGTTGATAAAAGCTACATTTTAAAATTATTTTGAAATATACAGGGTGTCTCAATAAATGGCGACTTATCAAAGTTATATTTTTTCTTATGAAATACCCTGTATTTTGTTGCATTTTTAATTGTCCGCAAAAAATAAGGTATAGTTTCATAAGCCTTCCCTATACCTATGTACAGAGTGTTCTGAGTTATGTTGACTTTTCTTAAAATGTAGAGTTTTAAAAAAAGGCTTATTCTCAAGTTATTTAAGAAACTATAAAAAAATTACTTTACCATCTAAATAGTTGGATATTGGTTAAATGTATTCCATGATTGATTATTACATATTTATTTACAGGTTGTTCAAAACTTACACTTTCATTATTGGAAAATTAACTGTGTCATATGATGCTTATTTTAAATAGAACACCATGTATATTAGTAAACAATTATACTAAACAAATTGGATACTTTTTCGAATGATATATGGATGTCCTATACCTAGGTGTCATAGTTTTTACGTAATTTACAATTATTTAAATTCTTAATCTGTAAATTGATTTTAAAACAAAAGATGTAATTAATTAATGTCATTGTATCGCACTGTCATTTTATGGCAGTACGGTCTCGTAATTATCTTATAATTAATGTATTCCATGATTGATTATTACCCATTTATTTACAGGTTTTTCAAAATTTACAGTTTCATTATTGGATTATTCTATTATTATATTATTTTAAATAGAACACCGTATATTAATAAATTATTATACTAAACACACAGGTTCCCCTTTCGAATGGTACCTATAGGGATGTTCTATAACTAGGAGTCATAGTTTGTGCGTAATTTACAATTTTCTTAAACGGTAAATAGATTTTAAAAATATTTATTTTAGAGTCACTCTCAATTTTTAAACCCATCATCTTGGCATAGTTGGTATAAACGAGGAAAATAAAAATGTAAATTTTTAGTTGCTGATTTGTAAATTTTTTTTCGTAATTGAAAATAATTAAATACATAACGAAACAAAGAATTTTATTAAAACAAATACATAAATACTACAAAATGAACCACAACTAATCTATTGATTTAAAAATTTTTACAAATCATTTCGCTGTAATCTTCCGTCCCGTTAGTGGTGACTCACCCTGTATATTCTTTTGTATATATTATCATCTTGGTCTTTATTGATATTTCTTTATTATTAAGAAATCCTCTATTTAGTGCTTGAAATAGTTTTCCTGTGTTTTCCATTCTGTTGTTAAGATCGTCCTCGATGTCTCCTTTGGTGTTGATTACTGTTGCCAAGTATGTGTACGAATTTGTCTGTATTATTTTTTGTTGATCTACCATTACTTCTATTTGATCTTTCGTCCCTTGTTTCCTTGTTATTTTTATTATCTGAGTATTCTCTTTGTTTACGCATTTAAGTTGTATTTGCTTACTTCTATGTTCCATTTCTCTTATTATATTCTCTTAAGTTATATTTCAATTTTTCTGCTGTTTCCGCAATTAGTACTATGTCGTCTGCAAATATACTCTCAGCGTTTATCATTTGCATTCTGTTCCAACCGATGCAGTATTTTTTGAAAGTTTTTTTTTTACATTTCTTCACTATCTCATCTTATTACATTTATGAATAGCACTGGGCTGAGACTTCCCATTTGTCTGACTCCTTGAGTTGTTTCAAATGGTTCTGACTTCATATTTAGCATTCTTATTGTATCTGTTGTTTTCATGAATGTATATTTTTTGTTGCTTCTATCATTTCTTCACTTACTTGTTTCTTCTTTAGGCTTTCCCGTATATTTTTTCTTTTGATTGAGTCGTAAGCTTTTTCCATGTCTATAAAGCTCAGATATATTTCTCTATTTTTCTTTAAGGCTTTTTCTTTTACTTGTTGCATGGTGAATAATATGGTCTTGTGTATTATATCTTTTCCTGACTCCACTTTGTACTTTGTACGTCCTCTAATTTGTGTTCTATTTCTTTTCTGATTTTCCTTTGTATTATGGTTTCGTATACTTCTGCTGCTACACATAGCAGTGATATAGGGGAAGGGGGGGTATGATGGGGTAGCTAAGGAAAATAACAAAAATACAACATAATTACTACGTTTATTACTATTTTTAATTGATGGCACGTTACGTCATTAATCTAACTATGATTTGGTACAATCTTTGGAAAATCAACCTATCACATTTTTCAACAATTAGCCATTAATAAGAACATTATGAAAAACCATCTTGCCCCATACTATGGGGTATGATGGGGTAATGGAATGGGGGCATGACGGTGATGCTAATTAATTCTCACAAAACAAACAAAAATGTGTATTTGCTCCAGATCTTCATTGTCCACCCTAGCACAAGCATTGTGAGCTCAACATGCACAGATCTGGCAGCCTACCCAGGGTTCTGACGATGTCACTTTATCTATGGCTGTTTTCATAGCATCTCTCGACCACTCTCCTCTTTTTGTTTTTTCTTGTAAGTACGTACCATGGTATTATCTAAAATAATAATCCAATGTTATTTATTAAGAAATTTAAATTAACCCAGACTTACCACCAATGTCCCATCATACCCCGCACCCAATACCCCATCTTGCCTCAAAAGGTAACTTTGAACAAAAAAAAAATTCACTAATTAAATGTTTAACGTATTCACACAAACAATATGCCATTATCAAAATAAGAATACTAGTAAACAACGATAAAAAAGACATTAATGAGGTGATCATAATTACCTTAAAATAACGATGGTTGTCCTTGCACAAAATTAGATCAACGGATCGCTAAAACAGTTTTCCGTTTGTAAACAAAAAACGCGTGCACTCTCATTCACGGTTTCTCTTGCAGGGACCGTTAATCGAATGACTCTTCCTATTGAGTTACTGCATGCTATTCACCAACGTGTAGTTTCTTGTTTGTGTGCGGTACCCCGTCTTACCTCGAGACCCCGTCATGCCCCCTTCTATAGTTCTTACAGTCTCTTGTGTTTCCTTTCTTGTGTATAGCTTTCAGCTATCAAAAGCGATACAATATTCACGAAATATAATAAACAATTGCACATAATTTGTAAATTTGATAAAACCGATTTTTTAATGCACATTTTTTTAGGTATGAACGTCACATACTATTCCCAAAACTTCTAGCCAATACCCTAGATGACTATGTACCTGAAAATACAATGTTCAACTCAGATGTAAATAAAGTAGGTACCGCAAGGCGATATCTTTGTTCTATTTTAAGCGACAAAGTCAATTGTTATACTTTTGAAGTTTCTATTTATGGTTATAAACTGAAAGGATCCGAAGTTATAATTCCATACACAGAAGATACTTGTATCCTTAAATGTATCTATTTTATTTAAAATAACATTGAACTTCTATTGCACAATCATCATCATCATCACGTAGCGCTACAACCCTGGGTGGGCCCTGGCTGACTGTACAACTTTCTTCCAATTTGTTCGGTCTTCCATCAACCTAGAGTCAAATGGAATGTTTATTTTTCGGAGATCTGCTTGGATGTTATCTCTCCATCGCATTCTGGGACGTCCGAGTGGTCTTTTGCCTGTAGGAATCTCCTCCCGTACCAGTCTTACAAGTCTCTCGTTATGAAGTCTGTGCACGTGGCCTGCCCATCAGTCGCTGTGATTTTATTTCTTGGACAATATCGGTGTCATTGTAGAGTGCTTTTAATTCGAAGTTGGTTCTGATCCTATACTGGTTTGTGTTAATGTCGTGGTGAGGTCCGAAAATTGTTCTAAGTATTTTTCGTTCAAAACGTCTGAGCTTTTCTTCGTTTGATTTGGTCATGGTCCACGTTTCGCAACCATATGTTAATACAGGTCTGACAATGGATTTATAGATTTTGATCTTGGAACTTCTTGTAAAATTTTTTGATTTTATAAGCTTATCCAGTGCGAATAGACAGCGATTTGCTGATTGGATTCTGTCTTTTATTTCTTCAGTAACATCGTTGTCAGCTGTGATTACGGCCCCCAGATACTTAAAACGTTGTACTCTTTCGAAATTGAAGGTGTTGACCGTCACATTTTGTCCTATCCTGTCTCTTCGTGCCGTTCTATTTATACACAAATATTTCGTCTTCTCTTCATTAATCCTCAGCCCTACTTCGCTTGTTGCTCCTTTCACCTTGTTGAAAATGGCTTTTGTGAATAGGATGGAGTCTCCAACGAGATCAGTGTCATCTGCATATGCTAGTAGTAACTTGGGATCTTGAACCGATAGCAGTTCTGTTTTTATTTCGGCCGACCTCATGGCTTTCTCTAATACAAGGTTAAAAAGTAGTGGAGATAACGCATCACCCTGTTTGAGTCCACTGTTGATTTCGAAGCTGTCAGACAGTTTATTATTTACACGTACTTTTGATATTCCACCCTCCATACAGACTTTAGTCATCCGAATGAGTTTCTTTGGTATTGAGAACTCCGCCATGGCATTCCATACTTAGCTTCTTTCTACACTGTCACATGCATGTCGAAAGTCTATGAAGAGATTGTGTATGGGTCTGTTATACACCCATCCCTTTTCTAGAAGCTGTCTCAGCGTGAATAGTTGATCTATTGTGGATCTGTTTGCCCTAAAACCGGCTTGATATTCTCCTAGGATATTTTCAGCATAAGGGGTTAGTCTACTAAGAATGATGTTTGAGAGGATTTTATATGCCGTGTTTAAGAGTGAAATTCCTCTGTAACTCGCGCATATGGGCACTATGAAGTTTTCGTTCCATCTTGCTGGTATCCTTTCTTCTAACCATATCTGTGTTATTAATTGGTGGATTTGGCGATATTATTGTTTCTCCACCATATTTCAGAAATTCTGCTGGTATCTCGTCTGTACCCGGCGCTTTGTGATTTTTCAGCTTATTTAAGGCCTTTCGGGTTTCTTCAAGAGAGGGATTTTCGACGGGCATGCCTGTTATATAGGTCTCTTCTTTGTACTGTTCTTCCTGCATGATGTTTAGAAGGTCCCTGAAATACCCTTTCCATTATTCTGTTAGTTCTTTATCGTCGATTATCATATGGCCTTGATTGTCTCTCAGTGTATGGATATAATTGGTTCTATGTCCTATTCTCTCAGTGGACATTGCTTTATAGAATTCTCTGAAGCCTGGTTTGGGTCGGTCTCTCTCCATAGCTTCATATTTTTGTTGTTCATAGTTTATTTTCTTTGTGCGTATCATTTTTCTTGTTTCTTTTTGGCAGTCGTCGTATTCCTTTTTACTTTTGTCTGTTTGTAGTTGTATCCATGTCTTCCTTACTGTTTGTCTTTTTTCCAGCTGTTTCCGACATTCATCGTCATACCATGTTTTTGCCCTCTTCTGCCTACTCCTTCCAAATATCTTGTCAGCTGTCTTGGTTGTTATTTCGGCAGTCGTTTCCCACAGCTCTTCTATATCATTGTAAACTGTTTCAGAGTTCAAGGTTTTATTCAAGTTGTTCTATATATTTTTTATGTTTCTCTGTGTTCTGTATTTTGTTCATGTTTCATTGTGGGTTCATTGTTGTTTTGTTGTGTTTGTGGCTAGATATTTTGGATTTGACTTTTGCTCTGACTAAGTAATGATCTGTGTCTCCGTCTATTCCTCTGAGGCTTCTTACGTCTATGATATTGTTCCCATGTCGGGCATCTACAATGGTGTGCAGTGGCGTAGCTAGGGTGGGTGACACCCGGGGCGGTAATCGATGGTGTCACCCCAAATCCTAAAAATCCGATAACCGTATGTTTTGAATAATGAAAAAATTAAGAATTATAGTTAACGAAACTGCAGTAAATAGTATATCATCGTCGTCGTCTAACCGCTATCGTCCACTGCTGAACATAGGCCTCTTTTAAGTTTCTGCATGTCTCCTATCTCGAGCTACCACTACCTAGTTCCCGGCAGTTCTATATAATAGTTTATTTACTTTTTTGTTTTACACTATGTGAATGAATTAAAATATTTTTTTAGCTTTACTAGCGAAAAGTTCTGAAATCACATTTTCTATATTTATGTTTTGTGTTGCTTCATGTTCGATAGTTAATCATCATCATCCAGCCTCAATAGTCCACTGCTGAACATAGGCCTCCTCCCCTCGTTTCCATCTCCATCTATCCTGCGCCGCTCTGATCCAGTTTTTTTAGCTTTCTTAAGTCGTCAGTCCATCTTGTAGGCAGTCGACCGACGCTTCTCTTGTCTTCTCCTGACCTCCATTCCAGTAACCTCTTCGTCCATCGCCCATCTGTCGTTCTGGCTATGTGTCCTGCCCATCTCCACTTCAACCTGGCTATCCTTTCGATGACGTTAGTCACCTTTGTTCTTCTGCTAATTTCTTCGTTTTTGATTTTGTCTCGCATTGTTATTCCTAACATTGACCGCTCCATTCTCCTAACATTAATTGCTCCGTTCGATAGTTAATAAACCGAGGTTATTAAGCCTTGTTGACGTCATTGTTTCTCGCAAGTAATTCTTGATTGACTTTAGCTTCCCAAAACTTCTCTCACATGAAGCAACCGATGCAAAAATGGTCATAAACAAGTTTAAGGCGACCAAGTTTGGGAGAGATTCCATAAAATCGCATTCCACCATGAATTTTAAAAAGTCTACAGCTAACCATTTAGATACTGTAATATTGGCCGCTTGTAAAAGTCTTCTAAGCCTTGGTATTTCTAGCAGAAGGTCTTCTTCTGATACCTCTTCATGGTAAAAGTCACAAAATGTTTTACTGTTCGTGGAAAAGTAAAGGGTGTGTCTGCACAGCCTCGAACAAAAAAGCCATATGGATGGACTGATCTGGTTTCGAGTTCAACATTGAATGTCAAAACATTTCAACATAATATTATCTTTTTGAAGTTCGGCTCGAAGTGTAGAGTTTTTAGGTAGAAATGTCGTCGTCTTCATATTTTGTCGTTGCAAAATATATGTATTACTTTATTTTATAATATGATTATGTTTTTCTTCAATATAAAGACGAAGTACCCCTATTTTGGTCGCTGATTGATCAATGCCTTTAATTATACAAAGCGGGCATAAGGTTATGTGTGGCACCTCTGGTGTATACATTTTCTTGTTGATGAGAGACTTTGTAAATTGAAGGAACAACACTATAAAAATGTTCTGCCAATACTTTAACTGCAGCCAGCATAGTGCGCAGTGACTGAGAACTCCAACGCGTTGTGGAAAGTCGCTTAACAGATGTTTTGCTGTGTTTAATAAGCACTTCCTAGCAGCTAATGGAAACACATTAAAAACTTAAAAATTGCTTCTTCAGTTCTGAAAAATGTTATACAAGATGTGTTTTGTGCAAAAGAGTGCTGGCCACATAAATTAATTAAATGATCAATAGATCCGAGGAAAATGGCCTTTTTGATTTTTGCTTTAATAATAGCTTGTATTCCTCCATGTACGCCGCTCATAACAGATGCATTATCGTATACCTGTGAACGGTATTTCATAATATTTCTACACCATCAATTTCAAGCTTCTTGAGAATTTCGTTACTTAGATTAACTGCTTTTTTCCATTTAACGGAAAAAAATCCAAGAAATGCTTCTTACACCTCGACTTCTCTCGGTTTCGTCACAGTATAAAGAGGAACAGTAAAATTTCTTCTATGTAGGCACTTTGATCTCAAGAAGTACTACCGGAAGTTAACCGGTACGTAGCAATGCGAGAGTGGTACTCTAGCGGTCTAGCGACTGGGAACCTTGCGCGGTCGCCATGCGCCTTTTTTACTTCTTACTTCTTTACTTCTTTTTACGATTTTACTTCCAATTTTTCTCAGAGCAGTTCTAGTGTCCCTATTTATACTGTGGTTTCGTGTGTTCACAAAATAATATCGAACTTTAGATTGATACGTGAGTAAAGTCACAAATTAATGATTTATTCTTTTGTGATCGGGTCTCTCGGGTGTCACCCCTGAAGGGGTGACACCCGGGGCGGACCGCCCCCCCCCGCCCCACCCTAGCTACGCCACTGATGGTGTGGTCAATTTGGTTTCGCGTAATATGGTCGTTTGAGATCCAGGTTTGCTTATGAATGTTTTTATGCGGAAACATAGTTGACTTTATTAATATATTATTAGCTGCTGCAGTTTCTGTGAGTCTTAAGCCATTGTCGTTGGATATATTGTGAAGGCTGTGTTACCGATTGTGGGATGTAGGCTAGGCGCTTTGCCTATTTTAGCATTAAATTCTCCGCAGAGTATGCGCATATCTTGTTTGGGCATCGTATCTATCACTCTTTCTAGGTCGTAGTAGCTATTGCACAATGATACATATTAATTGCTTTAATAACGTCTTTACTGTGTCTCTTATGTTTGTGAAAGTTTTTATCCATCTTCCTCAAATTGGAACTAGTATTTCTGATTTCTGCTGCTATTACTCCTAATTGCCGCATTTATTTAAATGCGGTAGACAGCCATTTTTCTTCTTACGGTACCTATTCGTTCCGGATGTTGGCGATCAGCATGGCTACTTCCTAACTTTGCTTGCTGTTATTCGGAATAGTCAGGTTGTAGATTTACTTAAACTACTTTCTCATGTTTTGAAGCCAAGATATTTGTCTTGTCCCTAGTACTCTCTTTCCAAATACCTTGCCCTGTAGAATGAGTTGCAACAAGACATATCTCTGTTTATTCCCCATAACATGACCAAGATATCCTAGTTTTTGTTCTTTGATTGCATTAATAATTTCGCACTCTTTCCAGTCTTTCCCATTTTACGTAGGACCTGAACATTAGTCACACGATCCACCCATGAAATTCTTAAAATGCGTCTGTAACACCACATCTCGAATGCCTCGAGTTTCCTTAAAGAAGCTTCAGAAAGTGTCCAGGCCTCTACTCCCTATAATAACGTAGAAAATGCATAGCTTTGGTCTCTCTCTTCAATCCTGACCCACTGGAGGGAGTGTAGTGGTCGACGTGATGTCATGTATTGTCCGTCTCTAAAGATCTCTTTCTCTGGTCATTTCTTTTATCTATGCATAGGTCTTTTGCATATTCCTGTAATTTTATCGATCCATATTGTCGAGGATCTTCCTCGTGGCCTTCAGCTTTGGTACCAGGTGGTAAAACGTAACTTCTGAAAAGAGATCGTTATGAACTCTAATCATGCTTTTCCTATGCGTTCTTTTATTTCAAGTAGAGTGGTCCCATTGGCTGTTTATGTTGGTACCTAGGTATGTGTAGCTGTCCATTCTGTCATTTGGTTGTTGGTTAGCCAAAAACCATATATTTAATATTTCGTACTTACTCACTACCATGTACTTTGTTTTTTTCGTATTGAGATCAAGTCCATGTTCTCTACTTATATCTGATAAGCGCGACATTATTCTTTGCAAACCATCTAAGCTATATGCAAAAACTACTGCGTTGTCGGCTTATTTAATGTTGCTTAGAGGCACTCCGTTTACTAATACGCCTTCTTGAAGTTCTCCCAGTGCTTACTCGAAGATATGTTCAAAGTACATATTAAATAACACCGGAGACAGAATGCATCCTTGTCTCACTCCTCTCTATAAATACTGCCTCTGTCAGCTGGTCATCCACTTTACTCTTGTCAGTTTGGCTGTAATATAAATTATGATTCTCAAGTCTTTATCATCTAAACCCGCTTCTTTCAAGATGCTTATGAGCTTGTCATGTTTTAGATACTCCATCAAGTGCCTTTTTGTAGTCAATGAAACAAATATTGACGTCGCAGTTGACATCCCTGCATAAGTGCTTAGGCGGCAGCGAATTACGCATTTTTTATACAGGGTGTTTCATTGGGAAACGGAAATACTTGAATGGTGAATAGAGGTCACTGAGACGGTTCTATATATACCAAATTTATTGCCTCACCGATTTTAATAACCAAGTTACAGGGTGTTTTATCGATATTGCCCATTTGTTTCTGGACACATAACTTTAGAACCACCCTGTATATTTTTTTGATATTTGATACACATATGTCTCATTTAAAACACAAACCATCCAACTACTAATCACAAGAAAAATCCAAGTCCGGACTAACAAAAAATTATAAATTGTTTGTAACCTTGAAACAACACCCTGTATATTGAAATTTTTAAAATCCGTTAGCATATTTGAACCACAAAAACCACAAAAACTAAGTGAAATGGTTTGCTTAAATTTTTCGGCCAGACAATTTAATGACTTTCATTTTGAAATAATATTTAAGTTTTTAAAAACTCTTAGATTAAAAAGCAGGTATTAATAACTTTTAATAATAAATTATTAATGTTAATGAACAAATTCTCATTCTAAAAATAATCAATACTTATTTACTACATTAGAATGATCCATTTACTAATTACAAGAAAAATCCAGGTCCGGACTAACAAAAAAAATTAAAAGTAATTGTGACCTTGAAACAACACCCTGTATATTGAAATTTTCCAAATTGATTTGTACATTTATAAAGAACACACAAAACTGAGTTTATAGCTTCGCTTTAACTTTTTGCGCAGAAAATTTAATGACTTTAATTTTGAAATTAAATCTATTGAAATTTTTTAGAACTCTGAAATTAAAAAGGAGGTACATATTAGTAACTATTGTTAATAATAAATTAATAAATGTAATGACTAAATACTTATTTTAAAAATATTTAATACTTATTTATTACATTGGAACGACTTACATATCAATCAAAACAAAAATCCAGGTCAGGATTAACAAAAAAAAATATAAAGTAATAGTGACCCCCTGAAAACACCCTGTTCGCTTTCATTTTTTGCGCAGACAATTTGGACATCTTGGATATTAAAGCACCCTAAAATATGTCTGTGTAGATATTGGCATTGGATCCGACTCGGTCCGACCGCCACATGTAACACCGTTGCCGTATCCTCTATTTTTTCATACTATCACGTTACAATTTTTTGTGATATTATATTTGTGTGTGAAATGTATCATTTTTGTGTATTTTAGGTATGTTCTATTATGTTATGTATATATGTATAGGTTTTTATTTGATTATTTTAAATCATTGTGACGTTTAACTTGCTAGAAACCTTGTGATATTGTGTAATGTGTTAAAAGTAAGTAGTTTTGAAACACCAATTAAGTAAAGTTTATTATGTTGTTGCTTTCACCAATTTTGAAAAAATGTGAAAACATTGAATTGTCCACGTCCGTCTGTCTTGTCTGTCTGTTTGCAAACTCAACTCCTCCGTCATTATACCAGGTAGAATGACAAATGAGGTGTCAAATGAAAGCTTATCCAAGGATGGTACTAAAGGTAAGAAATTTAACCTAGGCTGTCTGTCCGTCTGTCTGTCCAACTGCGTATATGATTCCTTCGTCACTATACCAGGTAGAACAACAAATGAGGTGTCAAATGAAAGCTTATAATCCAAGGATGGTACTAAAGGTGAGAAGTTTGACATAGGCTGTCTGTCCTGCTGTCCGTTCGACCGCGAATATAACTCCTCCGTCACTATAACAGGTAGAATGACAAATGAGGTGTCAAATGAAAGCTTATAATCCAAAGATGGTACTAAAGGTGAAAAATTTCTCACCTTTAGTACGATCCTTGTATTATAAGCTTTCATATGACACCTCATTTGTCATTCTACCTGTTATAGTGACGGAGGAGTTATATTCGCGGTCAGACAGACGGACAGACAACCTAGATCTAATTTCCCACCTTTAGTACTATCCTTGGATTATAAGCTTTAATTTGACACCTCATTTGTCATTATACCTAGTATAATGACGGAGAAGTAAATGTTATTATTCTATTATTCTTGTAGGTACATTTAACATTGATTGAAACTATGAAAGAAATATATAGAAAACAGCATGGCAACACTGTACATAAAAATTCAGCCACATTCAGCTGTGCCGGCTGTGCGTTACATAGGGTGCTTTAATATCCAAGATGTCCGACAATTTAGTGACTTTAATTTTGAAATTATGCCGAAATTTTTAAGAACTTTGAGAACTCTAACAAAAATTTCGATATAATTTCAAAAGTAATTTCATTAAATTGTCTGCGCAAAAAATTAAAGCAAGCCATTACACTTAGTTTTTGTACTCTAATATTTATCTTTTATTAATCTTTTGTAATTTTAATATACAGGGTGTTTTTTCAAGGTGACTATTTTATTATATTTTTTTGGTAATCCGAACCTGGATTTTCTTGTGATTAGTAAATGGGTAGCTCCAATGTAGTAAATGATTACTGATTACGTTTAAAATGAGTATTTAGTCATTACCTTATTATTAAAAGTTACTAATACCAGTAATACCTACCTGATTTTTATTCAGAGTTATAAAAAATTTCAACCGATTTAATTTCAAAATTAAAGTTATTAAATTTTCTCTGCAAAAAATTAAAGCGAACCTATAAACTCAGTGTTTTATGTTCTTTCCAAATGTGCAAACCCATTTAGAAAATTTCAATATACAGGGTGTTCTTTCAAGGTCACAATTACTTTATGGGTTTTTGTTAATCCGGACCTGGATTTTTCTTGTGATTAGTAAATGGGTCGTTCTAATGTTGTAAATAAGTATCAATTGTTTTTAAAATGAGTATTTGTTCATTAACTTTAATAATTTATTATTAAAAGTTAATAATACCTGCTTTTTAATCTAAGAGTTCTTTAAAACTGCAATATAATTTCAAAATTAAAGTCATTAAATGGTCTGGCCGAAAAATTTAAACGAACCATTAAACTTAGTTTTTTGTGCTCTTTTCAAATATGTAAACGGATTTTAAAAATTTTAAGATACAGGGTGTTGTTTCATGGTTAAAAATAATTTATAATTTTTTTTTAGTCCGGACCTAGATTTTTCTTGTGATTAGTAGTTGGATGGTTTGTGTTTTAAATGTGACATATCTGTACCAAATATCAAAAAAATCTACAGGGTGGTTCTAAAGTTATGGGTCCAGAAGAAATGGGCAAAATCGATAAAACACCCTGTAACTCAATTATAAAAATCGGTAAAGCAATAAATGTGATACATCTAGAACCGCCTCAGTGACCTCTATGGACCATTCAAGTATTTCCGTTTCCCAATGAAACACCCTGTATATTCTTCCGTGTATCACTTTTAAAACGTTTTAAGTAAGTGGTTCATTAGGCTAATTATTGTTCTGTAGTCTTCGCATGTTTTTTGGTGCAGTTACGAAGATCGACTTTAACCAGCTTTGGGGTATTTTTCCAGTTAGGTACATATATTTTGTTAAATACAGTTGTTATCCATTTTATTCCCTATTTAGCCATAAGTTTTAGGAATTCTAAATAAAACTTGTCAGACCCAACAGTTTTACCATAATTAGCTTTTTTAATACCTGATGTGCCTTCTTCAATGCTAATCCGTTCTGTTTGGCATTCCGTGTCTTCAATGGTATTCTGCCTTTCATCTGCAAAAGTTACTTCCACATACTTCTTCCAAATGTCTAGTTTTTCTTCCACACTTTATAGTGGTTTGCCTTCCTTATCTGCTAAACGCCCAACTCTTCTAGGCTTGTATAAGCCTGCAAATTTTTTGCGCATATTGAATGAATCGTGTTTATGTTGCAATAGCTGTATTTCCTCACACACCGCACACTCTTAGTCGTGTATCCTTAGCTATTCTGATTGCTTTTTGACCTCTTTATCTATCCTTTTGTATGTAATATTATGTATGCCCCATACAATTGCCGAATTATAACATTGTCCTTTTCACTATGTTGTTTCAGTCAAAACCGTATGTTATTTCATGCCAAAATCCAGTTCATCTATACTTCCCCCTATTATTATCATAAATTTTTCTTCAGTCTCCAATGTTTCCCATATCTTCTTTGATGTTAACAATTAATTCTCTTGTAATCTTCCTTTTCTTCTATGCACAATGGGTATACAGAGTGTTGCAACGAAAATTTGACCCCACCCCCAGTAACTCAGAAGCCAATATTTTTTTCAGAATTAAGAAAAAAACATATCGAATTTTCATGCAAAATTCGTCCCCCTTTCCCTGCCCCGCATCAACCAACAGTTTTTTTTTAAATAGCAAGTGTGGTCGAGTGGCACATCATTTGAAAGGTATTTTTTTCTCTAAAGAACCCTCTAATTTTTTTTAATTTGCGGAATAACTTTAAAGATAATTTTGGATTTAACTAATTTATAATATATGTAGATAAGGACACACCATTAAACTTGATAAAAATAATAAACTTAAAGATAAAACCCATAACTAAATTAAAATTCATGGTGACGTTTCAATTATTACTTTAATCATCGTCAGAATAATAAGTTTCTTGAGCGGATGCTTTAAAATAATTTTAAAGGAACAAACAATAATTAATGAAAACGTAAAAATGACATTGACAATCATTGGGTTAAGTCAATAATTTCAAACACGCCATGTCTTGTTGCGTGTTTAAGGGTGGCTTCAAAAGAAATATGGATAATGCCTCCCTGATGCTGAGTTCCGTTGGAGAACTTGCATGACCAATGATTGAGAAGTCCTTACGACTAATAGGGTGGTCAGAATCAGTCATATGTTGGAATACCGCTGAATTTGGAATTGTTCTTGATCGTCTCCTAAGTGAGGAGTGACACCTAAGTGTTCGCAACATCTGACATTAAATTTATAGTAGATTTGTTAAGTTCAAAATTATTTTCAAACTTGTTACGTAAATTAAAAAAATAGAGCGTCGTTTAGAGAAAAAATAACCTTTCAAATGATGTGCCACTCGACCACACTTGCTATTTAAAAAAAAGTGGTGGTCGGTGCGGGGCAGTAGGGGGTTAAATTTGAGGGCATGCATTTTGTACGAAAATTCGTCCTCCTTCCATTAAAAATTGACGTGTTTTTTTAAATTTTGAAGAAGCTGTTGGTTTCTGAGTTTCTGGGGGGGGGGTCAAATTTTCGTTGGAACAGACTGTATTAACGAGTGTGTTTCTTACTAGATTAGTCGCTCCAGGCGCAGATACAGAGGAGGTCAACGGGGCTATGGACCCCCCTATTGTATTTAGTCTATAAGCATTTTTCTATTATTTATTATTTTTTTCTGTCAACTCTTATTTTGAAACGATCAGTAAGTAAGTCTGGACCCCCTAATATGAATTTCTAGATCCGTGCTTGAGTCGCCCCATCCACATCATATTATGTCCTGGGTGTTCTGTAATGGGGATCTAAACAGTATCTTCTGATTGATAATCATACTTCTTGTCACTTCAGGTACTTAACTATATTTAACACATCATTTAAAAATTTAATAAAATTTATTATTTCACATACACACATTTTCATCATTCCCATGGCTACAACTTTTTATTTCGTAAATCCTCGTCTCTTGTTTCTTTCCGTCCCACCTTCGGTCACTCTTATTGTTTTTCAGATTAACTCAGCACTACACCATCATCATCAATGGTGCTACAGCCCTATGAAAGAGCCTCGACCTTCCCAAATCTATTACGCCAGTCAGTGCTATCCATTGCCAACCATTGCTAATTTGCTGCGCCTATTTTTCTCCCATCCTGATCCACACCATCCTTCTATCTGAGTTTTGGCCTACCCCTATTTCTACTTCTCACAGGTTGTGACATAAGGTATCTTCTAGGAGGGTTGTTCTGCTGTGATCTTGCTAGATGTCCTGCCCATCTTAGTCTTCCTATTCTTATAAGAGATACTACGTCTTTACCACCAAATTTTTGTTTATATCTGTGGTATAGCTTGTAGTTGTACCTCCTCCTCCAAATACCATTTTCACAGATGCCACGGAATATTCCTCTCAGGATCCTTCGTTCAAATATAAGCAGAAAGTTTTCATCTGCCTTGGAAATGGTCCATGCCTCTGATCCATATGTCAACACTGGTTGTATAAGGGTTTTGTATGTGGTTATTTTTGTTTTTTGGCTTAAGTTTCTGCTTCTCATATGTCTACTTAGTCCAAAATAGCATTTGTTTGCTAGGATTATTCTTCGCTTGATTTCTTCCATCATGACGTTCTCCTTGATGATCAGGGAGCCTAAGTATGTGAATTTGTCCACCACTTCAAAGTTAAAGTTATCAACCGTGAATTGGTGACCGATGTTTCTGGCTCTATTGTTGGGTGTTGATGTCACCATCTTAGTTTTCTCCTCGTTTACTTGCAGGCTCATATTTTTTCAGGCATTTGAGAAGGTGGTATACATTTCTTCCAGCTTGCGTGTTGTGTGGGCAACTAGGTCCACATCATTTGCATATGCCAAGATTTGGGATGATTTATTAAAAATATATCCTCTGTTGTCTATTCGGGCATCTCTGACTGCCTTTTCCAGAGCTATGTTGAAGAGGAGACACGCCAGCGCATCTCCCTCTCGCAACCCAACATGCGTTTCAAACGCCTGTGATTGTTCGCCCTGTATTTCGACTTTGCAAACAACTTTACGCATTGTAGTCTTAACCAATCTGATCAGTTTATCAGGGATGTGGAATTCATCCATGGCTTCATACAATTTATTTCTTAGAACACTATGATAGGCCGATTTAAAATCTACGAAAAGATGGTATGTGTCGATATTGAATTCATTGGGTTTTTCCAGTATTTGCCTTAGCACAAAGATCTGGTCTGTTGATCGAGCAGGCCTAGAATGACTTTGATATTCTCCAAGAAGCTCCTCTGAATGTGCACTTAGGCGACTATATAAGATACTCGAAAATATCTTGTCTGCAGATTTTTTGCGCATATTGTATCCAATGTATCCAATACCAGGTAAAATATATGCAATGTTTTAAATACTGTCGGCAAACGTACAACAAACACTGAGTAAATACGAAGGGGGACGACAACAATATATACTAGGCGAGGATACAATCCATTGCTCTCCGTGTTGAGCAAACCCTAAGTCGTCTATTATTATTCTGATTTTTGACCTCTTTATCTATGCTTTTGTATGTAATATGCATGCCCCTTACGGAGCATACAGTTGCCGAATTATAACATTGTCCTTTTCACTATGTTGTCTCAATCAAAAACGTATGTTATTTCATGCCAAAATCCAGTTTATCTCTACTTTCCCCTATTATTATCATAAATTTTCCTTCAGTATCCAATGTTTCCCATATCTTCTTTGATGTTAACAATTAATCCTCTTGTACTCTTCCTTTTCTTCTATGCACAATGGGTATATTAACGAGTGTGTTTCTTACTAGATTAGTCGCTCCATCCACATCACATAGTCCAAGAGGCAGCGCTGAAAAATTTCTCTGAATTTACTAAAGCTAGTTATTTCACAGTTGATTACTGTGATTGTGTAGAGAAACATACTGCGGTCGGTCAAGAGAAACGTAGAACAGGTGGTATTGACAGCTTGTCAAAGTTGCTTACCTGCGGAGGTAATTAAATCCATTTACTAAGGCTAAAAATCAGTACACACATTCTAAATTGAATATAAATAAAAGTTATTATAGTCGGTCAGCTGTATGACGGGACAGAACGATCGGTCGGACCCAGTGAATGTACAGGGTTATTCACTATATTTTGACCCCCCTCTAAACTGCTTTATTTACAGAATTAGAAAAAAATGTGAAATACAAAACTTATTCAATTTTTAAATTATGATTTTTTGACATATATCGTACTAGTGACGTTATCCATCTGGGCGTGATGACGTAATCGACTATTTTTTAAATGAGAATAGAGGTCATGTGCTAGCTCATTTGAAAGGTTATTCAATTCCTTATTCAGTAATACAGGGTGTCCCGGAAAATAGTGCGTTCCTTTACGGTATGGAGAGAATAGACAATTTGGAACAAAAAAGCCCTATACAATTTTTTTCTAAAGTTAACCGTTTCCAAAAAAAAGTTAACATTGTTTTCCATATACCTGTATTTTAATGTTTGGAAATTTTAATAAACTGGCAACATCGTACGCACTACGGAATAATAACAGATAATAAGAACTCGTTTGTGATTGTGATTTACAGTAGGTATTTAAAATAATCCAACCTAATAGTAGGTACGTATGTATTTACTATTTGTTTACAAAAATTATTTTCTTTTGAAATGTATTGAAATACCTATTGCATAATTTTAAACGAATTACACATCTTTTAACATAAAAACACATCTTTTAACTGAAATAGTATTAGGTATTTAGTAAGGTTTATGTATTTAATGCTGAGTATTGCTGAGGGCTTTAACTGAATTACATAGTTTAATAGTTTACAGTGGAACTTAAATACACCAGATAATGTCTCAGTAATTTGTTTACTTGTGAACTGAAATAACTAAGTTGTACTTACTTGAAAATAATTATTATACCGAATAGATGTTTCAAGTAACCTTTCACAAACACCATTCATACGACGAGAAATACTGGCAAAACATTTTGAAAAAAATTAATTATAGTATGCCTCTCCATTTAGTGATCTGCCATAAATAATCAACGTAATAACATAATAGGATTGTCACTAAACAGGATTCTTTAAAACTATCTGTTTACTATCATCTTCTATCTATTTACATGGGACTGTCTATGCTTAAATTTGCGTATCGCACATAGGTGTCAGATTTAAATTTGCTTACCAAAATGTATTTTAATTTTTTGGTCAAACGGTTGCATTTAGAAAAAATGTTATAAGAGTTTTTTGTTCTACATGGTGCCTTCTACCTATACCTTTAAGGAACGCACTATTTTCCGGGACACCCTGTATAAACATTAACATGATTGTTTATACAGGGTGTCAAAAATTTTTTTAATTAAATTAATTGTTTAATTAATTATTAAAAAAAAATTTTTGGACACCCTGTATAAATAATGATCTTAATAGTTATATTACTGCATAGAGAATTGAATAACCTTTTAAATGAGCTAGCACACGACCCCTACTCTCATTTAAAAAAAATAGTCGATTACGTCATCACGCCCAGATGGATGACGGCACTAGTACGATATATATGTCAAAAAATCATAATTAAAAAATCGAATAACTTTTATATTTTACATTTTTTTCTAATTCTGTAAATAAAGCAGTTTACAAGGGGGTCAAAATATAGTGAATAACCCTGTACATTCATTGGTGCCGACCGACCGGCTCTGTCCTGTCATACAGCTGACCGACTATAATAACTTTTATTTATATTCAATTTAGAATGTGTGTACTGATTTTCAGCCTTAGTAAATGGATTTAACTACCTCCGCAGGTAAGCAACTTTGACAAGCTGTCAGTACCAACTGTTCTACGTTTCGCTTGATCGACCGCAGTATGTTTCTCTACACAATCACGGTAATCAACTGTGAAAAAACTAGCTTTAGTAAATTCAGAGAGATTTTTCGGCGCTGCCTCTCCGTCTATTATCTCATGGGTGTTCTGTAATGGGGATCTAAACAGGATATTCTTGATAATCATACGTCTTGTCACTTCAGGTACTTAACTATACTTAACACATCATTTAAAAATTTAATAAAATTTATTATTTCACATACTCACATGTTCATCATTCCCATGGCTACAACTTTTTATTTCGTAAATCTTCGTCTCTTGTTTCTTTCTGTCCCACTTTCGGTCACTCTTATTGTTTTTCAAATTAACTCAGCCCTACACACTTATAAAAAAAATAAAAGTCAAATTATAGAGTATTATTCTTTATACAATAATAGATATGAGATGTGGTCGCAATCTAGCGAAAACATTCCTAGAATACTACCACAACACCGGAGCTATTCCAGTTATGATGGGTTCAGAGATAGTTCAAAAAAAGCGTAAACCTAGACTTAAAGACATACGAAGAAGAAACAAAAATAGACTTCAACGTCCACTAACAAGTCGAACTCTGGCTGCTCTGCATTTCAAGAATTTAAGTATTTGTGATTATGACACATCCTTCGATGAATTAACTTTAAGTCATAGAAACGCCAGTCCACAGAGAACATTTGAAAGATTTACAGAACATATTAATCTGAAAGAGGAGACTCTAAAAGAAGGAAGATCATATACAACTCCACTTTCGGCAACTACATATGTGGTTCTACCAGAACCATCTTTATCTATTATAGATTTTAATCTCATTATTCGCGATGACATTAAAGCGTACAACCAAAGTAAAATGAAGAAATATAAACCTAATGTAACTTAATATATTTTTTACCAAAAAGTTAAACAACATATTATGTATATTATTTCTTTAACCTTCCAGCGGGTGGGCTGTCATAAATTTTACGACAAAAGCACGTGATCATACCCCCACTCATACCACACAGTCGAGCGCATCGAGCTTCTAGGTTTCTAAACCTAAACTAATAACGTGTCAGATATAAGCACATGTATTTGATATCTACAAAATTTCCGTTGTTCGTAAAATTTACTACACGTGCCCTTTCATGTAGGTATATTAATAATATCCTCATAACTTTTTGTCTATGAAAATAGATTGATTACAATGAAACTAAAGGTCGAGTGGATACTGTAGGCAAGATGTGTGCTGCTTACTTAGCCTCTAAGATAACAAAGAGATAACCGCCTATAGTTTTCTACAGTGTGATATATAATTGCTCACATTTTATACACCTTGGCCTGCCCAGTGAATGCTCCTAAATATCGAAGAGTGTTCCTGAATACACCTTTTGAAACACATACACCTATACCCCAAGGGGTATAATTTAATCAAAAGTATACAGGGTGAGGCAGATAAAGGGCCTATTAGAAATATTTCGAGAACTAAAGGTAAGAAAATCATGAAAATTGGAATACAGGGGTTTTGAGGTGTGAACTATTTAATGAAAATATTTTGGTCTCTTTACTACTTTCGGTTATACCGGAAGTTGATTGTAACTTCGTTTTTTTAATGGGACACCCTGTATATTTTCACATTTTTGGATTCTCCTCGATTTCTTCTTTCTTAAAATATAAAGTTTTGTAATATTATACAGAGTAGGTTAAAAGATAATTACGTTTTCTTATTAATTTCGTAGCAATATTCACACCCTGTAGAATTGTAGTAGTTTGACATCAAAACTCTATTTATGTTCAAATGATTTTTAATATAGTCTACTATTGTTAAGAATTATTGGTATAGTTAAATTTTTCATTTTAGTATACAGAGTTGGTCGAAACTCGGAATGAGTATTTTCTGAGTTTTCTTAAATGGAACACCCTGTATTTTAGTATTGTAATGAAATGTTATTTTATGGTGCTTTTTAATTTCTTAAGCATTCCCTATACCTAACTGCTTTAATTTGTGAGTTATTGGTGATTCAAACCAAACATTAATTGCAACAAAAAATACGTGAAATTGTATTAGGTTGGCTGTGAAAATATTCAATCATAAATAATTTTTTGGAAATAAATACATATTAATCTATACTGATACTTAAAATTGCGAATAATGGTTGAGCTATCAAAATACCATCGAAGTTAAGATTGTTGGTGCGATTAACAATTAAGCACAAATTAAAGCAGTTAGGTATAGGGAATGCTTAAGAAGTAACTACGCGGAAAGAATGCAACTACATATGTGGTTCTACCAGAACCATATTTATTATCTATTATAGATTTTAATCTCATTATTCGCGATAACATTAAAGCGTACAACCAAAGTAAAATGAAGAAATATAAATCTAATGTAACTTAATATATTTTTTACCAAAAAGTTAAACAACATATAGTATTTCTTTAACCTTCCAGCGGGTGCGCTGTCATAAATTTTACGACAAAAGCACGTGATCGCACCACACAGTCGAGCGCATCGAGCTTCTAGGTTTCTAAACCTAAACTAATAACGTATGTATCGGATATACGTGCAGGTATTTGATATCTACAAAATTTCCGTTATTCGTAAAATTTACGGCACGCGCCCTTTCATGTAGGTATATTAATAATATCCTCATAACTTTTTGTCTATGAAAATAGATTGATTACAATGAAACTAAAGGTCGAGTGGATACTGTAGGCAAGATGTGTGCTGCTTACTCAGCCTCTAAGATAACAAAGAGATGGCCGCCTATAGTTTTCTACAGTGTGATATATAATTGATCACATTTTATACACCTTGGCCTGCCCAGTGAATGCTCCTAAATATCAAAGAGTGTTCCTGAATACACCCTTTGAAACACCTATCCCCAAGGGTATTAATTTAATCAAAAGTATATAGGGCGAGGCAGATAAACGGCCTATTACCAATATCTCGAGATTTAAAGGCAACAGAATCATGAAAATTGGAATGAAGGGGTTTTGAAGAGTGATCTATTTAATGGAAATATTTTCATCAATTTGCCAGTTCTGGTTATACCGGAAGTTGGTTATAACTTCGTTTTTTTAAATGGGACACCCTGTATATTTTTACATTTTTTTATTCTCCTCGATGTCTTCTTTCTTAAAATATGCAGTTTTGTAATGTTATACAGGGTATTTTAAAAGATAATTACTTTCAAACCCTGTATAATTGTAGTAGTTTGACGTCGTAAACTCTATTTATGTTCCAATGAATTCTAATATAGTCTACTATTGTTAAAAATTATTAGTATAGCTAAATGTACAATTTTAGTATACAGGGTTGGTCGAAACTCGGAATGAGTATTTTCTGAGTTTTCTTAAATGAAACACCCTATATTTTAGTATTGTAGTGGAATGATATTTTATGGTACTTTTTTATTCCTTAAGCATTCCCTTTACCTAACTGCTTTAATTTGTGCTTAATTCTTAATCGCGCCAACAATGTTAACTACGTAGGTTTTTTGATAGCTCAACCATTATTGGTAATTTTAAAGATCAGCCTAGATTAATATATATTTATTTCCGAAAAATTATTTGTGATTGATGATTTTCACGGCCAACCTAATAAGATTTCACGTATTTTTGTTGAAATTAATGTTTGGCTTGAATCACCAATAACTCACCAATTAAAGCAGTTAGGTATAGGGAATACTCAAGAAATAAAAAAAGTAGCATAAAATTTCATTTCATTACAATACTAAAATATAGGGTGTTCCATTTAAGAAAACTCATAAAATACTCTTTCCGAGTTTCGACCAACCCGTATAGTAAAATTCAACATTTAGCTATACTAACAATTTTTAACAATAGTAGACTATATTGAAAATCATTTGAACATAAATAGAGTTTCTGATGTCCAACTAATACAATTCTACAGGGTGTGAAAGTTGCTACGAAATTAATAAAAAAGCGTAATTATCTTTTAAACTACCTCGTATAATATTGCAAAACCCTATATTTTAAGAAAGAAGACATCGAGGAGAATCCAAAAATATAAAAATATACAGGGTGTCCCATTTAAAATAACGAAGTTATAAGCAACTTCCGGTATGACCGGAAGTAGCAAATAGATGAAAATATTTTCATTAAATAGATCACTCTTCAAACCCCCTTCATTACAATTTTCATGATTTTGTTGCCTTTAGTTCTCGAGATATTTCTAATAGGCCGTTTATCTGCATCACCCTGTATATACAGTATGAAGATGTGTATTATGCACATTCCATTAGAATAGTCATTCAAAGTTAAGAATATACATAACTTTAATTAATAAAATCTGCATTTACTTATGCTGTTAATTTTAAAATAGTTTTTTTCACTTCATGAAAAAAGTCAAATTTGGACTTTCTTCCGCCGACTACACATATGGGTTAAACACTGCATTAAGGATACCAAACTTACATTCATATGAACTCTCTCCGGCTTCTAACATGTCGTCCTGCCATGAACCTAGTCCGTTAAAATACTCTGTGTAGTTCAGAGTGCTGGACTGCGCTCCGTATTCTAAGTGAAAAATAAGATTGTTTTGCCTTCGCACTGCAACTGAATAAAAATGGAATTTTTATTTTATTTTTATATTGGTCGTTACTTCTTTGAGTAACTACATCCATTTTCTGTTGGAATTTACCAGCTGAACAGACGGGGTCGTGAATTGTAAGTTTTTGAATTCCCTCTTCTTCGCTTCAGCATCCATCTGGCTTGCAAATTTTAGAAGCCATGGAGGTGTTACCAAGGAAATTATGGACCAATAAGTTTTCAATTTAAAAATCTTTTAGTAATATTTTAATATTTTTAAATATTATTAATATTGCTATTAGGATTGAAAACTACTTCATCTTTACTCTGTGTATTTTTGATGATTAGCTTTTGCAACACAGCAAAATTTACAGCAGACATTCTCAAATAATTTTTAAAACCATCAGGATTGGGCTCCCTTTGTCTTAAGAGCGTAGGCGCAAAATTTGCTTGCAATGCTTTTTAAATGCATTCATTTTTTTTCGAATCCTAAAAAACTAATAAATATTTTTGAAAAATTTAAACGCAGATTAAAAGATTACATTATTAGCGAGGGCCGAAAGTCCATTAGAATAAACAAAAGGTTTCTTTATAAGATATTTGAAATTAAAAATTACACTCAATTTTCTTTTTCTTTGACCCCTGTAACTTATTCAAATAAAAATTATAGAGGTTTTCAGCGACTTTCTGCCCTCGATAATAATGTATAACCTCTCATTCTGAGTTTAAATTTTTCAAAAATACTAATTAGTTTTCTCAGGATTTGAAAAAAATTAATGCATTTAAAAAACATTGCAAGAAAATTTTGCGCCTACCCACTTAATTCATGGAGTAAAGATGTGTCCATATTTTTCTCTCTCCTTCATCCAATTTTGAATCCATTTTTGATCGATTTACTTGGCCTTTTTTATTTAGTAATTCCACCATACACAACCCGAGACTGCCACCTTTTTCTTATTTTTTTTTCGTTTTAGATGACATTTTATTCCGAACTTGGCAAAATACCTCTAGATATTTTATATACGCATAAAATATCCAACGTCCATTCCAGTCCCCACAAAATATGACGAAACTGCCCACTAACTAAGAGGATTGTCCCTTCGCATCAGAGGTGTAACCAGGTGATCCCAAGGGGGGGGGGGTTACAAGTACTTGATGGTCTCTGGGGGGTATGCAATAGTAATGGTGTTAAGCGTATAGAGCTCAAAGTATATCGAAATGGGTGGGAGGGTTATAACCCCCAAACCCCCAGCCCCTGGTTACGCCTATGCTTCGAATATCGGTACTGTAATACAAAATTTACGTTTGTGTGCAAAGACATATTATCCGATCTGCCGCAGACCAAATCAGCGGGAGCGGAGTGACAGATCTGATCGTAGGGATAGATCGTTCAGAAATCCTCTCCGTGTGTGCCCAGCTAATGAAATTATTGAAAAAGAGTCATTTATCAAGGGATGTTTAGCACAAATCCAATGTTTAAAAATCTTCGACGACAATTATTCAAACAAACATAATTTTGAAAATCATAGTCTAATTAAAAAAATATGAGTATTAAATGGGTGTTGCCGCCTCTGGCCCTCATCTGAGGGCAGTTTGTTCTTCCATTCCGCCACAGTTCAGTCAGCATTTTCTCGCGAAAAACCAAGTCTAGCTCTACGGTGTTGTGGGAGCACTTGTGAGGCGCGAGCTGGACGGAAAGCACTCAAATTTCTTCTTTTTTTTTAGTCTTCTTCAGTAGCGTAGCTGACAGGCCCGCAGGGTCCGCAAGGCGGGGGCCGACGTTAGAAGGGGCCCCTTAAAGCCTTCAAGCTTAATATTTCTACTTTCTCTAAATTGTGGACCAAAACATATTTTCCTAATAAGCATCGAAATAGGGAATTTGGAAGAAAGTAATGAAGCGGGTAATTGACGTAACTCTTACTCTTTCCGGGTGCAAGGTGCAATTTAGCGTTTCGTGGGCATGCTATGGTAGTTTAGATGAAAGTGAATCCCAAAAACGTAATTTTTTGTCGGTGGATCTTTTATTAGCTAAATAATATGATCCTGTTTTAGCTAAATTAATCGATAAAAACAATAACTTAAACAAATTACTTGACCCACCAAATACAAAGCGTCGTTATAAATTTGCTGGCTCAAGAAACTGAAACCAAATTTATTAATTTAATTAAAAAAATTTGTTTTTATTCAATAATTCTTGATATGATACCACTCAAGATTCAAAACACGATCAACTTAGTTTTATTTTCCGGTATGTAAAAATAACTTGCGATGAATAGCTATTTGTATAACAAGGGAGGAAAGTGCTACTTTTCCTCCCGAGAATGAAGTTTACTGCCCGACGCGTAGCGGAGGGCAGTAATCATTCAAGGGAGGAAAAGGCACTTTACTCCCATGTTATACATATGGTTTTTCCACCTTCCTCAAACAAGTAATTTTTTCATTTTTACTTAATTTATTTATGTAACTAACCAACAAAATTTATTAGAATTAAAACTAACAAGTAGGTACAATATAACTGTCAACTGTCAAATATAAGTCAAATTATTAATGTAAACATTGTTAAATCAAAATAACAATTTACTGTTTTTTACCATTCTGCAAAATACAGGGTGTTTTATAAATAAACCTTAAAATGTATAGATACTTACGGAATAGAAAATAGATATTGTACAAGGCGTCAATAAGTTATATTTCATGAATGAAATACCATGACGTCACTTTTACTTTTCCTCCCTAGGGAGGAAAAATATTTTCTTCCCTAGGGAGGAAAAGTAAAACTTTGCTCCCTACAATCAGGTCAGGAAAAGTATACTTTCGGTAGAGGTAGGTGGAAAAATAATTTACCTTCCAAAGCAGAAGTTGTTGAAAGTTTTTGGGATTTATGTGCATATTAGACCAAAGTGCAGAAGGTCCTGTAAATGAAATTTTAAAATTTATACAATCAATGTACCTTTCCGTACACAACTGCAGAGGAGGGGGGAGAGGGGTATGATGGGGCACGCGTTATGAGTGGTGTATATTCAGGCGTACAAAGGCGCATAACTGATATTGAAATAGCTATTTGTATAACAAGGGAGGAAAGTGCTACTTTTCCTCCCGAGAATGAAGTTTACTGCCCGACGCGTAGCGGAGGGCAGTAATCATTCAAGGGAGGAAAAGGCACTTTACTCCCATGTTATACATATGGTTTTTGCACCTTCCTCAAATAACAAGTCATTTTTTCATTTTTACTTAATTTATTTATGTAACTAACCAACAAAATTTATTAAAACTAAAACTAACAAGTAGGTACAATATAACTGTCAACTGTCAAATATAAGTCAAATTATTAATGTAAACATTGTTAAATCAAAATAAAAATTTACTGTTTTTTACCATTCTGCAAAATACTGGGTGTTTTATAAATAAACGTTAAAATGTATAGATACTTACGTAATAGAAAATAGATATTGTACAGTGCGTCAATAAGTTATATTTCATGAATGACGTCACTTTTACTTTTCCTCCCTAGGGAGGAAAAATATTTTCCTCCCTAGGGAGGAAAAGTACAACTTTGCTCCCTACAATCAGGTCCGGAAAAGTATACTTTCGGTAGAGGTAGATGGAAAAAACAGTTTCCTATCTTCATGTGCATCCCATAATCTGATCCTAGTGTTGAATGATGCCGCTGCTGGTACAGGAGTTGGTTTTTTTACGACATAATTAAGAGATTATGTTTTTTTTAGTGTAAGTATTAAAAGATGGAACGTACTACATATGTACTATTATCACTTTGAATTCATCGCGTTTGTCAACCTTAAAAATGTTATGTGAGACCCGGTGGTCATCCAGACATGATGCTGTTATGGCTTTGCGGCGAGCTTTCCGACAAGTAATGAAATCTTTAACGAAAATTTCATTTCTATCAAAAACCCATGAAAAATTAGAAGCTAATGCATTATTAGAGCATATGAATAAATTTGAATTTACCGTTAACATTACTATTCAATCTAAAATACTTAGTAACTTTATTAAACTAACATCAAAACTTCTGCAATCTGAAACGGCAGAGTTTCCGGTTTTTCAACCTTTTGAAAAAACTCGTGATAATCTTCGAGAAATGAGAAATTCGTTATCTGAAATTTTAGCAGAAGCAGCAGGAATAGCAGAATAGTGGGGATTAAACCAGAATTTAAAAATAAACGAAAAAAACGTATAAAAAAATTACGATGAGCTCAGCTGCGACGAAAAAATAACTTGCAGCAAAAAAAGTTTTGAAGTTAATGTTTTCAATGTAAATTTAGATATAATATTGCAACAACTTACTAATAGGTTTAGGTTTGTCGGATAAAGAGACATGAAGGTATAATAGGTTTTCATGTCTATTCCCAAAAAATCTATTAACACGAACCGATGAAGACTTTATTAAAGAAAGGCCAAATATTGTCATTTACACATATTTTAGTAAATGTTTATAATACGGGGGCCCACAAAAATTGTCGCGGGGGGGCCAATCTTCAGCTACGCCACTGGTCTTCTAATGGTACCTTCACTCACACTTATATTTCTCACCTTAAAAAGACGCGTACGAGCTTCAGGAGCAGTGCAAAAGCGGTTTCTCAACATTTTGCTGACAATGAAGCGGTCATCTCGAATTGCACTGCAGGTTGGCATGCAGTCCCGATCTTAACTCGATTGAATACATTTGTGACAACCTCAAAAAACGGTTAAGAGCAAGAGTATCAGCCCCTACATCCTTTGGAGAGTTCAAGGCGGGTGCGGTATACGAGTGGCACAATATCCCTCAATCGGATATCATGAATGGATTGCCGAACCGGCTCCAAGAAGTCCTAAGGGTCAGAGACAGTAACACCCATAATTAGTACTCATATTTTTTAAATTAGACTATGATTTTCAAAATTATGTTTGTTTGAATTTTCTTCTAACATTTTTAAACATTGCATTTTTGCTAAGCATCCCTTGATAAACGGCTTTTTTCAATAATGTTGTTGTCTTTCCTCAAAGGTAGTTTTCATCGTATCTTTTATAAAATGTGGTCCAATATTCGCGATTAAAAACAAAGTATCTGACCTCTGGTGGAATAAATTTCAACTACTAAAAGTGGTATAAACAAACCAGAAAGCTGTTGAGTTGAATGCAATTTGGTCACTATTAAAAATTTTTTAGTAAATTTCAGCATTATGAGTAATAGTTATTTAACATTTAACCAACAAGTGTATATTAATAAGGACGATTAACAATTGAGATATTTTAACACGTGAGCGGAGCGAGCGCGTTAATGTTCGAGATTGTTAATCGCCATTTTAATTCACGAGTTCGTTACAAAAGTTTTCCGTCGTTTTTACTTTTCAGAAATAAAGATATATCCTTTTTTGATTTTTCAAATACACAGAATTTTAAACAATAAAGTAAATAATGACATACAATGACAGATAGTACTAACAGCGCCTACTTGATTTTAAATTTTTTAGTGGGAATATAAATAGGTATATGTTTGGTTGCCTACACCACAGGTCACTGCCAATCACAGAGCGTTTCATTAATTTAATATATATATATATTTATTTATTGACGGAAAACTCCATTTTACAATTACAATTAAAAGTCAAAATTAAACATTGAACACAAGTTAACTTACATTACTTACAATTAAACTAACGACATCAAAAAAAAATTAAAATCAAATTAAAATAATTCACGTGAAATAGTCCTTTTAAAAGCATTTAGTGTGACTCCCATAAAGTCTATATTTGGAAACTCATTTACACTAGAAACAATTCTATTTAAAGGCATATTTTCTGCATGACGTGTATTGCACGATCTAGCGGATAGCAAGGGACATCTTCTCAAATTCCTAGCTGGAACATAAAAATCTATTCGACCCAGAATGTTAGGTGCAACAATAATACCATTTAACATCTTAAATACGAAATTAAGGTCAAAGTATCGCCTGCGATCCTCTAGACGGTGCAAATGAAACATCTGCATGACCTGACTGGAATTCAATTGCATTCCTCTAGTACCTAATCTATACCGCAGATATCTAACGAATTTATTTTGAATCGATTCAATTCGATATTTGTGATTCTCATAACTTGGACTCCAAATCACTGAACAATACTCTAGTAATGAACGAACATAACTCAAAAACAATCTCACAATTACAAACAAATTATTAAAATCATATGACATTCTGATGACTAATACCCTAATGTCCGATTAGCACGCGCTATAATGGCATCATAATGGTCCACGAAACTTAGCTTACTATCCAGTAACACACCTAAATCCTTAATTACCTGAACCCTAGATAAATCCACATCTCCTATCTTGTATTTAAAATCACTGGTGGTCTTATTACGTGAAAAAATAATATATGAGCATTTCGAAGCATTCAATCTAAGATTATTTTCCTGGCACCAATGTACTAAAGAATCCAAGTCTCTCTGCAAACCCTCACAATCAGATTCTGACCTAATGCATTTAAATATCTTTAAGTCGTCTGCAAATATCAGATATTCAGATTTAAAGTTCCTACCAATATCATTTACCAACAACAGAAAAAGCTTAGGACCCAAATGGGAACCCTGCGGAACCCCTGACACGGCTTCAAATCCATTAGAAACACATCCTGCTAATCTAACTTGCAATGTTCTTCCTTGCAAATACGAAGTAAACCAAGCTAATAAAGAACCAGTGATACCAAAGTTTCTCAGCTTTGTAATTAAGATATTATGATCTAGTAGGTCAAAGGCCTTACTGAAATCGGTGTAATTAAGACATTATGATCTAGTAGGTCAAAGGCCTTACTGAAATCGGTGTATATAGAGTGTACCTCGTAACCCTCATCCATTGCTGAACCTATACTATCGATATACAAAAAGAGGTTAGTGAGAGTAGAACGTCCGCCTACAAATCCATGTTGGTTGTCCGTAATAATGTTCCTAAAACAATTATCCAAACTTGGCAAAACCATTTTTTCAAATACTTTAGATAAGGCTGACTGAATACAAACTGGCCGATAGTTTTTGATATCACTATGATCTCCTGCCTTGAAAATAGGACACACAAAGGAATGTTTCCATCTGTTCGGGAAAATTCCCGTCTGGACAGATTTATTAAGAACATATTATAGAATAGAATAGAACATAAATATGCTTTATTGTCATGAAAAATTGTACAATTTTATCGATAAAGCTTATAAAAAGTCAAGAAAACAAAACAATAACAATCCAATTCACTAAAATTACATAAATCGTCAATATATTTACAATAATAACAATAATAATGAAGTTAAACAGAAGTAATCAATTGCAAAATTTAAGTAAATTGCAAATGCATAGTCTACCTAGTAATTAATAAGTTTAAAAGTTAAGCTGCTGCATATGACACCCAAATATAGACAAAAAAATGATAATAAAAATACTACTTGTGCAAAGGGTACTGTAATTTCTTAGTTATTGATTAAGAAAATCTTCTACTGAATAATATGGTCTTTCAGATACGTAGGCTTTTGTCAGGTTACGGAATTTGGGGAAAGATGCTGCAGATTTAAGTTGTAGAGGGAGATGGTTGTAAAGTTTTTTTGCGGAATATAATATAGATTTCTTTACTAACTCAGAGGACGGGGTCGGCATATAGACGTCAAACGTAGAATTTCTCGTGAAGTAGTCATGATTAGGTCTTGATGGAAAGACATGTAGATGTTTACGAATTAAGCAAAGAGTTTCTAAAATATACAAAGATGGAAGGGTTAAAATTCTGTGATCTTTGAAGTAACTTCTGCAATGTGTTGTTCTTCTGAGGCCAAACAGATATCTAACTGCTCTTTTTTGTAATTTGAAAATAACATCGAATTGGGCAGCTGTACCAGAACCCCAAAAAGGAAGACCATAACGAAGATGTGACTCGAACAAAGAAAAATATGTTATTTTGGAAGATGCTAAATTGAGTTCATTCGAAACAGATCTTATAGCATGGCAAGCTGAGGATAGTTTCTTCCTTAATAAATCGATATGGTGGGACCATTTAAGGTTGCTGTCTAAAAAAATACCAAGAAATTTTACAGAATCAACGGTACTGATCTGGCTGTTATTAAGAGGTAAGGGTTGAAGGACTCCTTTATAAGACAATGCTACTGTTTTATCTACGTTAAACGAGAGTAAATTAGAGTCAGACCAGGTTTTTATTGTAAGTAGATCAGAAGTTATAGTAGCATGAAGAGTTGCAATATTTGAGTTGCTCCAAGTGATACTGGTATCATCAGCAAAAAGAAAGGTTTTTCCATCGATTTTTAAACTAGTGATGTCATTAATAAAGATAAGGAAAAGTAGAGGACCCAGTACTGAACCTTGAGGTACCCCACATACAATGCTTTTGAGACTAGAGTCTGTATCATTTGCTCTAACCAGTTGTTTCCTATCATCCAAGTAAGATTGGAACCAATCTAAAGAAATACCTCGAATTCCGTAGAAATTTAGTTTTCTTATCAAAATGTTACGATTTACACAGTCAAAAGCTTTGGCGTAGTCACAAAAAACGGTGGCAGTGTGAAGATTATTGTTGAGTGCTTGATAAACCTCATGTAGTACAGAAAAGATGGCATCAGTGGTGCATTTATTATTTAAAAAGCCGAACTGATTTTGTGATAAAATGTTGTTTTCAACTAGAAAGTACATAAGTCGGGCTTTTATGAGTCTCTCAATAATTTTGGAGAGTACCGGTAGTAGCGCAATAGGTCTGTAATTGCAGGTATTAGATATTTCACCACCCTTATGAAGAGGAATAATGATGGCTGTCTTCAGGCACTCTGGAAATTTACCTTTCTCAAAGGAATCATTAATTAGTGAGATGAGGACTTCTAACACATTTTCTGGGAGATTAGAAAAAATTTTTATCGATAGACCATCAGTACTACAGGAGGATTTGCTTTTGATACTATTGATTGTTTGGATCAGTTCAGATTTATCGACTGGTTTTATAAAGAATGAATTCGAGACCTTTCTTGAATTAGGGAGATAGGCAATGGGATCTTGTTGTGGCAAAATAGTTGATGTAATATTTTTACTCACATTAACAAAGTATTCATTTAGATTTTCAGGGTCTGGAAGGGAAATTGTTTTAGCAGTGTGGGTTTTATTTCGAAGATCGTTTATTATGGACCAAGTTTCTTTTGCAACACTTTTTGAGCTTCCCAAACGGTTATGGTAGTAGTCTTTTTTAGCTGATTTTATAAGTTTAAGATAGGTTGTCCTGTACTTGGTGATATATTCAGTGATAGAGACGTTGGTAGTAAATTTCCTGATATAGAGAAGAGAACTCATATTCTTGGAAGATATTCGGATACCTTTAGTAGTCCAGGGTTTGCGATGTTTTGGCTTAATTGCAATTAAAGGAAATGCTTTATTGAAGATACAGCCAAGCTTATCCAAAAAAGCACTGAAATATCCACGTCCATAGCAGGAAAGCGCCACTCAGAGGTTAAGCATAAATTTTGGAAATTACGAAAGTTCCGGGTGGAAAAAATCCTGCCTAAACGTCGGGTTTTCGAGGAGGGTTTGCTCAAGATATTAAACTTCGTATAAACTCCTTCATGATCAGATAGTCCAGCATTAATAATTGTAGAGTGGACATCAATGGGTGAAAAATCTGAGACAGTATAATCAATTATGGTAGATGAAGTTTTTGTAATCCTTGTAGGAGAATCAACGTGCATTGTTAGACCATACGATTCAAACATGTTGACCAAGGATATTTGTGTAGCACTAGCAGCAGCATAATCAATGTTAAAGTCCCCGCATAAAATTTTTCTACTTTTATGGGGCAGGTCATCTAACAAATTTAGCAGGTTCTGAAAAAATAGTTCCACGGAAGAGTTAGGTGATCTATAAATGCAAATAATATAAAGATTAAGATTCTTATTGTAAATTAACGAAAACTCAAAGAAGACTTCACTTAGCAGAAAGTCATATTTTGTTACCGAAGAAAAATCATTGCTCGTAGATAGAATTAGGGTGCCTCCGTAAGCTGAGCTTGGACGATCATACCTAGCAATTGTGGTGTATTTTTCTACAAAAACAGGCTCGTTGACTTCAAGCCAATGCTCTGTAACCGCAACTACCGAGGAAAATCCTAATTCCTCTAGGAACAAAAATAATTCATCAGTTTTGTATCTATAGAACGAATATTAATCAGAACCATGCTAAAGTTGTTATCACTAAAACAATTTGAGGATTCTAGTCCCTCAGAACACGTCGTGATGTTTAAAAATTTCGTTTTGGAGAGGCAGCGGAATAGTAATTTCGGTGACATTCCCTTGATTTTTGCAGGTGTATAATTCTTTCAGAAGTGAGAAAGGATCTGTAAGCATCAAGATCAGCTTCCACCTCATCTGGACCAATCCCATAGGCATTGTTAAATTCCAGCAGAATTCGTCGTAGATCTTCAGTCTTAGTGGGAAGTCCCTCGGAAGCCAAAAAGAGTTTAACGCTTGTATTGGTAAATCCATCGTAAAACACTGAAGCTGGTTGGTCGTGTAGATAAGCAAGATGAAGTTTAATGGCTTTTAAGATATCCGGTTCCCTTAATCTGGCTAGAAGATATCGACTATTCGAGTTATTGGTTAATCTAACTCTTGGTGGGGTCAAAGGATCCAGATTTATCGAAGGTTCTAAAGTATCCTTCTTAATGAAATTTACAGGCGAATGGAACGGATTCTTAGATTTACAAACTTCGATGGCCTGCTTGTCTGTACGTATGTTTGTGTTTTCTACTTCATCTTTGTTCTTGCGAGAATTGGTAATTGGATTTTCCAAGGTGACAGGACTTCTGAGATTCTTCGGATTCTTATATGACTCAGATGAAAGCGTTGGTTCAGAATTGGAAGATTCTATAGACCATTTGATGTTAACACCAGGTGGCCAAATTTCCTTATTAAATAATAGGTTAATAGCTGTTCTAGATTTTATACCTATTTTGAACGAAGAGCCAGTTGTTGTGTCGGCATCTTTAAGGAGTGCGTAACATCTAATATATTCCTTAATGCCTAGCTTCTCTTTGATATAGTGAACAACTTGTATATGGGTGTACGTTGGGGTCAAGTTACTAATAACTACAAAGTGACATTTATCTTCTGTAATTTTTGGCTTTTGCTCTGGACTTGGTTCGAGATGTCGGGGCTCTTCAGTTTGGGTACTTGCGGTGGCATAAGATGTATTTTTCTTCGATATCTCTTTTTTAGTTGGTATAGTAGATAGATTTTTTGTAAGACTGCTCATTTGATTTGAAATTTCACCGATATTTGAAGAGAGCCTTTCTAATCCCAACTTAATCTCAGTTGAATTTGTGTCTTGGATTTCAACTTTGATAGCCTCATCTGAAGAAGAGCCGAAAAAAACTGACGATATATTAAAAATGTCGTGTTCCATCTGCCTTACAGATTTTAAAACCTTTTCAGGATTCAGCAGGTTGTTTAGTTTGTGGATCTCGTCAATTTTTTTCGTAAGATAGTCCAGTTTGCCGTCATTTTTAGTTAATAGGTCATAAGTCTCGATGAAAACAGGCAAATTGTCATTTAGTTTTTTAGTAACTTGAATTAAGGCCTATATACTAATGGTTCACACAAGGACACTGCACTTTCTCTTGGGAACAAATTCGGTATCAAATCAGGGCCAGCCCCTCTATTGACATTTAATGATAACAGCACATTCAGTAAATTGTCGAAAGTGACTTCGAGGTTACTAATTTCCATCTCCAGCTGTTGTGAGAAAATTTCATTACTCTCCAGGTTATCCAGAGATTTACCATTAAAAGTGCTGTATACAGTACCAAAATGTTTCGCAAACAACTCTGTTATTTTTTGTTTGTCATTCTCACTTTCCTCACCTAGAAACATAGAGCCAGGGAGAGCACCATGTCCGTTGGTTTTATTTTTGATGAACTTCCAAAATTCACCAGCGTTCTCATTTATTCTCACTTCCATCTTTGAAACGTAAGCATTGTAAGACTGCTCAGTGAGTGATGAGCATTCATCTCTCAAATTTTTAAATTCAATATAGTGGTGATACTTATTTGTAGTTTTATATTTTTTATGCGCAATCTTTTTGGCAATGACTTTACTCTTAAGTTCAGATGAGAACGAAACAGGAAAATTCGATCTTTTTACAGATATCTTTGGTACAAAAAGTTCAATTGCGTTCCAAATAATGGAATAAAAAGCATCTAAAATGTCATTTACATCCTCTAAACAGTACAACTCAATCCAATTGATCTGAAGCAAATAATTATTCAAGGCACCATAATCCGCCTTGTGAAAGTTATAATAAATATTAGTTTCCAAACTGATATATTGATTATCAAATAATATTAATGCTTCAAGTGAGGGATGATACCTGTCACGTCATTAAAGCTTCCGCTTTTTTTAGATTTAAATAAGTATCAGAGAAACACAGATCAATAATTGAGTCATACTGGTTTTTAAAATAATTATATTGACCTAATCCTAAAAAATTGAACTCGTCACAAAACAAAATTTCAGTATCATTTCACTTATATTTTTAGCAGTCGTCTCACCGTCCCATATCAGATTTGGTAGATTATAATCCCCAAATAATACTAGTTTAGAATCTTTATACTTATTCATAATTAGTTTTACAGTATCAATGTGATTGGAATAAACATCCAATCTAGATCTGGGCGGAATGTAGACACAGCCTAAAACATATTTAATGCAATTAATAGTAATTCCAGCAAAAACCTGTTCTACATTTGAACTGGCACTTTCCACTAGAGAAGAACTGATATCACTTCTAACTGCAATTAACACTCCACCTCCTCTTGATTTCTCGCTGGAAATATGATCACGGTCCCGACGGTATACGGTATATAAATCACAGAAAACTTCATTACTTTTAATTTCAGGACCAAGCCAACTCTCTGTTAGGAAAATAACGTTATATGTATCTGAACAGGATGTCAAATATTATGTCCTTTAGCTTCGTACGCAGACCACGCACATTTTGGTAGTAAAGTGATAGACTATTCATACTTATGTTCGCATTTGGGAGTTTTTTAGATTCTGGTGGTTTTGTTCTTTTGCCTTTGAAATAAACGGGTTACCATTCTTGTATCGTATTGCCAAGTTTGATTCACCATTTCTTCTACGCCTATCGAGTTCTTCATATAATTTCTTGAGATGCTCGCAATATGCTCGATGGCTTCAACTTATGTTTGTTTTTAAGACATGCAATCACTGTGGTATTATTTTGAAAAATTACCTTAAGTGGTCTTGGCCTGTCACTACTGCTATTACCACGTCCTACCCTCAAAACCTTAAACTCAGTTGCTCCAACCTCCAGTTTCGTTAGTACTTCTCGAGTATTTGCCTTGTCATGATCTATTCTCTCATTAGTAACCTTAGATTGGCTCTCATCAACATTATACATTAGTATATTTTAATATATTTTAAGTTATGTATAATAATATATTTTAATTTATGCAAGCAATGTATGTTGTGTTGCCTATAATGAAATCGTTCATTAATAGAAAATCATTCATTAATAGGGGTCATTAATCAATGATTTTGAGGGTGTTAAAATTGATCATAAATGGACGGTCGACGGAAAAATATTTTAAATCAAATGGGTATTGTTCTGTTCCTGAATTGAATGTTTGTTTATACCATTTATTTCGGCCACTTTACTGCGTTCGACCTGCCCTCTATATTCATTTTCAATCGCGAATTGACAATTTATGCAAATTGGAAGAAATACAAGGTGGGCGGTTAATTATTGTGCTAGTGATTCTATTAGATTTTTTAAATGTTTGGTTGTTTTGTCAACAAAAACGAAAAATATTAGTTTAAAATACCGTAAAACATAATTTTTTATATCCTTATAACAATTTCTCAACATTTATTTAAAGACAACATAATTGTTCAAAAAAACGTAAAATTTATGACAAGCTCCCGCTAAAGAGAAATTAAAGGGTGCGCCACTGGAGGATTATTAAGCTTTTCAGTCCACTACAATTGAAAATTAATTAGGGCAATGTTTACAGTGTTAACAGTGGACACAACAACAAATGATCACCATCTTATTATTTATAATTATTCCAAATGAATGTAATATTGGGGTTATAACTGTATTGACTACTCAAAAATTAGAATAAAATATATATTTTAACTAATTCTGGACATTTCACAAAAAATATTTACAAAATTTTATTATAATTTCTCAGTTAATTCAGGAACAACTTTAAATAAGTCGGCAACCAGTCCATAATCAGCAACTTGGAAAATTGGAGCTTCAGGGTCCTTGTTGATAGCAACTATAGTCTTGCTGTCTTTCATACCAGCCAAATGTTGGATGGCTCCAGAAATACCAACAGCAATATATAGATCCTAAAACAGAGAATGTAGAAGAATCTAGGTATTGACAATTAAATCAAAAAATAAAATATGAGTAAGAGCGAAAGTAGATGAAGACTTCTGTGTTTAAGTTCAGAAGCCTGCTTTCAATAAATACTTCACGATTGTTTGAGAAATTTTCAGAATTATACAGTATGGTGCAAATGAAAGGAATAAAATCGCTAATTCGTAAGCCGGTGACTTCAAGGAAATATATCCCGAAACAGGTCGATTTTTATTTTTAAATTATGATTTTTTGGCATTTATATCATACTAGTGACGTCACGATCTGAGCGTGATAACGTAATCGATGATTTTTTTAAATGAGAATAGCTGTCGTGTGCTAGCTTATTTGAAAGGTTATTCAATTCTCTAGTCAGTAATATACACATTAACATAATTATTTATACAGGGTGTCCAATTTTTTTTTTAATTAAATCAAAAATTGACACAAAAAGAAGAATGTATGCATGTTTATTTGACAAATAAACCTTGCTTTTTGCTTAAATTAAATATTCAAACTACCATGAGACAGATGGCAGCTTGAACATTGAATTTAAGCGAAAAGCAATGTTTATTTTTCAAATAAATATGTTTTTCTGTTTTCTGACAGCAGTAAAATGTATTTTGAATTAAATAAATTACATACATTCGTCTTTTTGTGCCAATTAATTTTATTACATTTTTTTGGACACCCTGTATAAATAATTATATTAATGTTTATATTACTGAATAGAGAATTGAATAACCTTTCAAATAAGCTAGCACACGACCCCTACTCTCATTTAAAAAAATCATGGCTTACGTCATCACGCCCAGGTAGATGATGTCACTAGTATGATATATATGCCAAAAAATCATAATTAAAAAATAAAAATCGACATTTGCACGATACTGTATAATAAAATTGATTGTGGAATTAAGGAAATTAATGTTTTCTATGACTAGAAACTTAACAGATTCCATAATTGAATGGCAGTTATGGATTTGGATCATTTGTTAATGAGAGGAGTACTTTCATGATATATAAAAGTTTACTGCGAGGCCAATCAAAATACATTTTATCTTGGTTTCATGTTCACTTGTAAACGTGTTGTAAACTATGATCGAGTAGGTGAAACTAATAAAAGATGCATTATATTTGCTAATATTTAAACATAATATGTCAGATTACTTACAGGCGCAACAATTTTTCCTGTTTGACCAACTTGCATATCATTTGGTACATATCCAGCATCTACAGCTGCACGGGAAGCACCAACTGCAGCATTTAACTTATCAGCTAGATCATATAGAAGTTTGAAATTGTCTCCTGACTTTAAACCCCGACCTACAAATAAAAAATATAAAACTTGGGCATAGTAATAAAACAATACATTAATAAAATACAGTAAGACAGACACGATGTATGCCAAACAAAAGTTTTTGTTTACTCTAGAACCAGCCAATCACGAGAACAGTTCCCAGATACAGTCAATCTTCTATCACAAAACACAGAACCTTCTAGATCAGTTAAGTTATTTACTTGGTCTTCATATTGACCACAACCAGAAAAATGCGACAAAAAACTAAATAGAGCCTGCTACTCATTAAGAGTATTGAAAAGCTATCTAGACCAGGGATTCTTACTATCAGTATGTATTATGCAAAATTTTATTTTGTTATGCGATATGGATTAATCTTCTGGGGTGCTTCAGTGGATAGCTCAAATGCGTTCATAGTCCAAAAAAGGCAGTCTGGTGATCTTAGGATGAAAGGCGGGAGAATCCTGTAGATGCCGATTTAAATTATTTAATATATTCACTTTTTCAGCTATCTATGAATGTATTATGTTCCTATTTAATAGATGCCGATTTAAATTATTTAATATATTCACTTTTTCAGCTATCTATGAATGTATTATGTTCCTATTTAAAAATTTTACTTTGTTTATCACCTGCTACCAACTCATGAATTTAGATTACAAGAAGCCTTAACCCGGGAGCTGTCGCGCTCACTTATGTAACGTGAACAGTCGCGTGTTAGATTTTATCTCACAATACGAATTTACAACAAATTTTTATTTTATAGTATTTTTATTTACTTGCTATGTTAGAAATATCATTTCTAAGAATTATTAAAGCTAATTGGCTCTCCCGAAAGCCATAAATTCCACAAAAAGAAGAAAAAAAAACCTACGCATTACTACACCTTTCTTCGAGGCACTTACGAGTGGAAAGTTATGTTGCAAAATTTTTTATTAAGTTATCGCGAAAAAGGATAAAATGTTAGATTTTTTCTAACGGCGCGACTGCTCGCGGGTTAATTTGAATTTTCCACTTCATAGATTGTCTCTAACAGACAGAAGTCCTTTGTAAGCATGTATTAAATTTTACAATAGTCTCCCACCTGACATTCAAAGGGAAACAAACTATAAAGCTTTTAAAAAAACGGTTTTTCAACACCTGGTTAAAATTGAGCCCTTTACTGTGGTGGAGTACCTGGCCTATCAGCCTTGATCAGCACATGTAATTTGTACTGTTTATACAGTGTGTCTGCGTAACTTGGAACCATATGGGAAACTTTTTTATTATCAATTTTACGAAAAAAAAGTTATTCTTCATAAGGTGCTCTGCATGGTTTAAATCCTAAGGGTAAGAACAGAACAAGTGGGTCGAGGTGGAGGTGTAGGTCGCAGTGGATGCTACTAGTAAAGTCGCGGTCGATGTCGACAGCACATAGCTGAGGAGGCCACCTGATAGCTGAGGAGATCACCTGCGCTGTCAGTCGAGCTAGAACCACTATCAAGTGAAGTAGTTTAATGAAATTTGAATGACAAAAAGACTGTGCTTTTGCGATGTTGTGTCAGTCAAGTGATGATAGTGATGAACTGTCAGCTATAAATAATCAGATTCTCCTTCATATTTCAAAAATTTACTGTATTTAATTACTTTAGAAATTCAAAAATAAACTGAATACAAAAAAGGGATTAAATAAAAAGTATCAACTCAGATAGCGCAGGTAATGACAACTTGGGTTCGAACGGACCAATCACAGGGAAGCATCCTTGTAGGCCGCGCAGTAGACATCCATGTAAAACAAACTCATTTTATTTTCAAAAGCTCTGTTCTCTTCCATTCACTACAATGTGTTTGTTTTACATGGATATCGACATCGACCGCGACCTCCACCTCCACCGCGACCCACTTGTTCTGTTCTTACCCTAAGATTGAATCATAAGATATCAAATTTTATTAACAGTATACGAGGTGTGTCAAAAAATATGAATTTCGCTCAAGAAGAAAGTACCTTTATATTTCACAATATCGAAAAATTTTATTAAGAAAAGTTGTTTGGAATTAAAAAGTATTTATAATATGCAATTACATTCTTCTAATTGAAAAAAAAAGGAATTGATTTTTTTTTTCAAATTACGGATACCCAACATCATTTTTATTACGATAACTCCGTTATTATTAATTTTACAAAAAAAGATATTCTTTATAAAAAGGTCTGAATAGTCTAACAACTAAGATGCACTTATAAGATATCAAATTTTATCAATTTTATACGAGGTATGTAAAAAGATATGAATTTCGCTAGGAGTAAAAACCTTTATTTTTCACGTAGAAGGACGTAATTGCATATTAAAACATAGTTTTAAATTACGAACAACTTTTTAAAATAACAATTTTCAATATTGTGAAAAATAAAAGTACTTTCCTCTTGAGCGAAATTCATATTTTTTTACTTACCTCGTATAAAATTGATAAAATTTGATATCTTATAATTGTATCTTAGTCGTTAGACTACGTAGACCTTTTTATAAAGAATAACTTTTTTTCGTAAAATTACTAATAACTGAGTTATCGTAATAAAAATAATGTTAGGTATTCGTAATTTGAAAAAAAAATCATTTTTTTTTAATTAAAGAGTGTAATTGCATATTATAACATAATTTTTAATTCCAAATAACTTTTCTTAATAAAAATTTTCGATATTGTGAAATATAAAGGTAATTTGCTCTTGAGCGAAATTCATATCTTTTGACATACCTCGTATACTGTTAATAAAATTTGATATCTGATGATTGAATCGCAGGTTTTAGACAATGCAGAGCACTTTATGAATAACTTTTTTTCGTAAAATTGATAATAAAAAAAGTTTTCCATATGGTTCTAAGTTACGCAGACACACTGTATATTTTAAACTGTGATGTTCATATATTTTTTTATATGTGATTAGTAATGTGAAGTTATTTACTAATTATGTTTAAAAATTTATGCAAATAAACATTTACTCTACTCTACTCAAAGATGTAAATAAAAGGAAAAAATGGTACATTATAAAAATTTCTTATTTATTATTAATCCAAAAGGTAAAATTCTAATCAAATAAGAATAATATAGAGTACAAATAATCCAGATATTTAAAAACTAAAAGAAGGGTAATCAATAATTTTGCTCATATGGGTGTGATTTGGAGACTAACAAAAGCAAAGGAAAGAAAACAGATCAGAAAACAGGTCAGAGGGAAAAACGATGAATGTCAATTTTTGGCCATTTTGGGATTTTTTAGCAATCTGTTAGCCCAGAAAGAGTACTATCAACCTGTGAATGGCCAAGGGGAAATGAAGATCATAATCGTCTTAAAATCCCGTCACAAGATTAGATGCAAGGGGGAAAAACAATGAATATGTAACTTTGTTTCTCATTTTACGGAAAATGCTTGCTGATAGACATTCATCGTTCTTCCCCCTGACCCTTCAGATGTTTTGAGAGAAAAATACTCGGAAGAATCTTTGGACCTTATCACGACCTGAATACTAACCAATACCAAATGAGAACAAATGCTGAGGTCAAACAGATGTATAGAACAAGTAACATAGTCCAAGAGATTAAATCCCAACATCTTAAGATGTTGTCATGTCCATAGACTCCCTAATAACAGTCTTGTCAAGTTAATCTAGGAAGAAGCTCTAACAGTAAATGCGATAGAGAGATAATATATGGTCAGATTTAAGAAGAATGGGGCTACCCACTGACCCAACTATCATGGACAACAATTCGAGATGGAAGCGAGTTGTGCAGTCAGCTAAGACCCACCCCGGTTGTAGTGATACGAGAAAAAAAATTTCGCCTAGGTTAATTACGGTCAAAGTTAGTCACTTTTTTTTATTTAATTCACAAATACTTTGTTTACAACAATTAAGCAACCTAACTAGCGCCATTTTGAAGTTCAAGCTATATGGTTTATGTGTAAAAGTTTCAGTAAACTTTAAACTTCAACAAAGTGGTTAATAAAAGTTTAAAAATTACGTCCTAACGAAATCGATTCGTGGTCGGTGGAGGGGAATTATTAAAATCCATGCATTCAAAAAATGAAATTGATTATTCAAACATATGCTCCAATTAATATCTCCGGAGCTTGTTGATGGATTTTGAACATCATTTTTTAATTTGTATGTAGGTACTCGTAGTCTTGTAGAGTACGTTATGTTCACATATCCCCATCTAACATTACAAAATGTTAGGGGGAACCCCCTTATAACTCAGGGATAAGAAAAATAGATTACGACCGATTCTAAAACCTACCAAATATACATATATAATTTCATAAAAATCGGTAAAGCGGTCTCGGAGGAGTATGGCAATTAACACTGTTACAGGAGAATTTTATAGATGTAAATATATAGATGGCAATTAAAAAATAGGGGTTGGTGATAGAAGAGTGAAAATTAAGGATTGTATGTATTTTTATTTCTACACCATATAAAATTAAGGTAGACAATTTTGTCCAAAAAAATAAAAAAAAATGTCAGGGGGACAACCCTCTTATAAATTATGGGTATGAAAAATAGGTTAAAACCTATTCTCAGTCCTAGAGGATATACGTGTAAAATTTCATAAAAATCGGTCAAGCCGTTTCGGAGGAGTATGGTAACTAACACTGTTACAGGAGAATTTTATGTGTATAGAAGTAACTGAATTAAATAATAAAAGTGGCTAACTTTGACCACAATTATTGAACAAGGAGAAAAGTTTTGAAAATTCGTGTAAAAATACCAGCTTTTGAAATCCCAAAGTAGATTTACTCTACAGTCAATATTAACAAAGCCATTCAAATTGTTTTTAAGCCAAAAATGACTCTACTTTAGTAAACTATTTTAGGAATGATCAAAATGACTTTTTATGGCTTTTATTAAATGCTGTGAAAACATAAGTGTTCTTCTTTCATGTGGTTTCCACAGAGTTGCTGTATCATTATTATTTTCTGAACAATAACATTGCAAAAAATGCCCAAAGCTCTTTGGGATAAACAAACTGAATAAAATTTAAATTAATTGACGAATCGTCTTGAAATTTTTCGTGCATGATACGTACTGGTTGTCTCAACTTTTCATGCAATACAAAGTCTTAAGTTAATTTTCGCAAAAGTTATAGCAATTTTCGAAATTTTAGTCTTATTTTGCAATTAGCGAAGCAACAAATGATCTGACCAAAATTCAAAAACTACCACTTTGCCCATCTACTAAAAGATGAATACTCTAAATAAGATATTTAATTACCCTATTTTTACCTGTAGCGATTTAAACGAAAAAACTGCCATTTTTGATGCTTATTTGATTAAAATTGGTGAAGGGGTGACTGTCACCCCCCAAGTAAAAGCTACCAACGGCACAAATTCAACTTTGAAGTGGAGGGTAAGTAGAACCTAAATCCATAAGTTTCATGCAATTCGGTGTTGCCCCTGAAAATTACACTCCAAAACGGTCATTCACTGGACTATATGCAAATTAAATTGAAATTAACCCATATTTAGCCGAAAAATATTATCAAAATCCTGATTTTGGAATATCTGTTTAATTATCTAGAGAAGGGGATTGAATAAATTCGGAGAAATTGGGTAGTAAAATTTCCCCACAAATTTGAAAGGACTTAATTAGATGAAGGTTTCGAAATATTTATTTTTCCATGCATCATTTAAAGATTTATTTGTTTATCTTTGACAAAAGATTCATCCTTGGTTGGTTCAATTGTAAATTTCAGGAAAATATCTAGGTACCCAAAATTCCAGAACCAAGAAGTCTATAATAGAACAAAAATCAAATTAAGATTATTGTTTCGAAAAATAAAGAGATTATCTATCTATCGTATCAAATACCTAACTGGTTTTTCCCAGCGATGCAAAAAGACACCAGTAAATTAAAATTGTAAATAGAGAAACCCGAAAGTTATTTAAAAAGCATTATATACCGGTAAAAAATGTGTCATTATTTTAGATTATAATTGTCACAAAATAGTAAAAACTCATTCCTCTGCTTGTTTTCAAATAGCCATGAAATTATGACTTATTTTTTTTCATTTTCATTAAGGCTCTTCTAATGAGGCTGCAATTTTTCTATTGTTAAAAGACGATACCAAGAATTCAAATATGCAGTCAAAATGTGATATTTCGAAATACATACATACTGTTACTAAGAAAAAAATGTAAAGTAAGTGGTAAAACGCACCACTGCAAAGATATGGGTTAATTTAAACACAAAACAAAATTTGTAATAATTTACTCACGGTTTTTGCTCCGAATTTAAAGAACCGCTTGGATTGACATGAAACTTGTCATACGGATAGCTAACATGTCAAAGAAATCAAGTGATATTGTACCGATGTGTATCTTTGCCCTGGTGTGTGAGTACCACTCCTTCTCGTGGGGGTCAATCAATACTTACAAAATAAGTCCGGAAGTGTATAAACTGACTAATTGTAAGCAACTTGTGTTCTATAAAGTTCTTTCACTAAGTCAACACTTTTCGAGTTATTTGCGAGTGAATATGTTCATTTTTCAACAAAAAAAAAACATATTTTTAGACAGTTTTTCGCAATTAACACAAAAAGTTGTTAATTTATCGAACAAAGTTTGAAAAAAGATATAACGCCATCATTTAAAATGATCATCAATACGCTAGCGACTGCTGCGTTAAAATTTTGAATACGGGCCACGATGGGGCCACGTAAAATAAATGTCAGTTCTCGGCTAGTTCAACAGATTTACGCTAGGCTCGCCACTATACTGGCAGATTTTAAGGCGAACAAAATAATACATAGGCTTTCGTATCTTCCCCTCTATATTTATCAATCAACGGTATTACGTATATAGTATCCAAAAAATCCATTTGCAACCTGGCTGCTCAAGTGTCCCAACAAAAACCTTATTTCTCTGGTCTATAACTGGCGTAAACATAAAAAGATTGTTAAAACTTGTCAAAAGAATATTTTGCAATTAAGGCCATTCCTTCTAAAACATAACGGTGAATATCCTCTCTCTCAAAAATTTCTTTCTACACGTAAACGTTTACGTGCAGAAAGCCCAGATCAAAAATTCTGTTCACCTGTTATCGAGCCGATAGACAAACCGGACACCCCCTGGGTGGCAGTTAAGAAGCTAAACAATAAAACGATTAACTTGTGGTCATTCTTTTCTTCAGTGGGATTATGGGTAGCTAATTAGAATGTACATTGTAAATTATTGTAGAAACGTGCAAAGTTATATTTTCGAGAACAATATTAATTTAGATTTCAAATTTTTAAATAAAACAAAATTAGATAGGTACAGCGTACAGCATGATATTTTTAGGTCACGGTATTGCTGAGTTGGGTTTTTTTTTTAAATATAATGTCTTATATTTTCTTTTGTTTTTAGGTCATTTTTTTTAAGGACAAATTGGCTGTCTTAATTTAAACGTTGATTAAGGCTTGGAAATGTAATACATTTTTGTGAAATGTTGAGAATGTGGCGACACGATACTCTTGCCTCTTGACATATCCTAGACATATAAGTCTTTGTGACTTTATTATTTTAACTATATAGGATCTGGTTGGTTATATAATTCTTTCAATTCTTGGTTGGTTCTCACTGTCTAAAGTTCTCTGGTGCCATCCTTAACTGCTACATATATTCCTCTAAGAATTCTTCTTTTTGCGATTTTTAAGTTTTGTTATTGTCCATGTTTCACAGGCATTCGTCATTTAGGTCTTATTACAGAATGGTAGATGCTTATTTTCGTACAACTGGATACATAATCTAATTTCAATATTTTTTTGTAACGCAAACCAACAACGATTGGCACTTTGTATTTTGTTGTTAATCATTGTTTATGAGTAATGTTATTATCAGATGTGATCGTAGCTCCCAAATGTTTAAACTGATGAACCCTTTCCTTTCAAAGTTGTTCTGGTGCATTGTAACGTTTTGCCCTATTCTGTCTCGCTGCCCCGTTCATGTTGTAGCTATATATTTTGTTTTATCCCCATTTATTCCTCGATTGTTTTGCGGAATTTCTCAGTCTAATAAAGTCTTCCTTGACACTGATCGTTGTATTTCCTACTACTATATCTATATAATCGCCTAATCGGTGAAAGCTAGTATAATGCGAAGCATTTTTGTTATAGGTATATAATGTGAGGATAATGTAATATAATGCGAGGAGTGTTTCTGTGCTCGTTTTCCTCACAATACGCTCCAAAGCGATACTGAAGGGAAGTGAGGATAAGGTATCTCCCTGTTTGAGACTACCGTTGATTGTAAAGAATGTCGACTATTTTCCTTCAATTCTACAGCACTCATAACTCCGTCTACATATATATGCTTTTGTGATATTTATCAATTTCTTTGGTATTCCTAGTTCTACCATGGCATTCCACAGTTCCACTCGTATACTACTATCATATGCCTGCTTAAAATCTATAAAAAGCTGGTGTAGTGTCTTGATGCATTCCCAGTATTTATCCATTAACTGCCTAGAGGTATAGCACAAACTATACCTCTATAGTTTGTGCAATCCATCTCATCATTAATCACCTTTTTGTGTATCGGAATGATAACATTCTCCTTCCAGGAGGTTGGTAATTGATCTTCTTTCCAGTTTGGCAAATCAGCTTACGAAAGGCATGTGTGTCTCCTCTATTTTTCAAACATTCTGTAGATACAGTGTTGGTTCCTGCGCTTTGTGGTTTTTATGTTTATGGATAGCTCTAGAGTCTTCTTCGACTGTAGATTCTTCTACTATGGGTTCTGCCGTAGAATACACACATTCCTTTCAGGTTCCAGCTGACATGCTCCCAAAATTATGTCTATGAAGCATAGCCTATAATAATTATGATTAAAATTAATTTGAAATCTCTGCCTACATAACTGCTGAGCGAATTGAAACGGATAATGAATTTAGAAACATGAAATATACATGAAATCAATAACAAACATGAACTGATAGTTAAATATATGGAAAATGTAAAATTGAATATAATATATTAAATATATGTTAAAGACTAAGTTTTCACTCTAATCTAATGGCATATAAAACAACATAATGTTACTCTACATCCCACCAGAATGAAAACATATGAAATATATGTTCTCACGGAAACAGAAAACTGCTAAGCAAGGTGATTACTACATAAGCAAGATGACATTGAAACGGTTGAAAAGTTTACATACCTGGGAGTAGAAATTGAATATATGCCGACGGATCAGAAGATGGAGAAATACGGAAGAGAATAACGCAGGCAAACAGAGCTTATTTTGCCCTCTCCCATATATTTCGGTCTAAAAGTGTCCACCGAAATACAAGGATGAGAATCTATAAAACCTTAATTCGACCAATAACATGCTATGGAAGTGAAACCTGAGCCCTGAAAGAAACATCCAAAAACAAGCTCGACACATTCGAAAGGAAAGTACTGAGGAGGACACTAGGACCTGTGAGGGAAAATGGAATCTTCAGAAGTAGATACAACAACGAGCTTTCTCAACTTTATAAGGAAACACCCCTGTCAGACTTCATTAGAATACAAAGATTGCAATGGGCTGGACATGTGATAAGAATGGGAGAGGATAGGCGACCAAAAAGAGCACAGAATGCTAGAATGCTGGGAAAGAGACCGGTTGGAAAGCCAAGAAAGCGCTGGGAAGACATAGTAAACAGCGACGCACAAGTCCTTTTAGGAGTCCGTGTATGGAGAAGAGCAGCCACAGACAGGCAAGGGTGGAGGCAAAAAATAAAGGAGGCCAGGGCTCAATTTGGGCTGTAGTGCCGTAATTTCGAAACGGGAGAGGATAAGAAATGAAGAAATTAGAGCACTCATGAGAATACAAGGTACAGTCATGGATGACAGACAACGAAAGCAGCTCAAATGGTTCGGAAATGTCCAACGAATGAAAAACAGTAGACTTCCGAAACAAGTAATTGCATTGTCACCTACAGGAATACAGAAGAGAGAAATACCTAAGAGAACATGGATGAAAAGAATAAGAAACTCAATGAGCTCCAAATCCAAAGAACTTAGAGAAGATCAATGGAACAGCCGAATTGAATGAAAAATGGGATCGGATAACGTCGAAAGACGTTCTAAACGGATTATGCATATCATATTATACATGATAATACATATAATGAAAAAGTTTATACAAGTAACACGTATTATAAGAATTTGAGTAGCATCATGAGCAAGATCGATAAAATGAAATTACATTTATAAATATAGAATTGTGTAATGTTTCTTTAGAGGGTGTTTTGAAATAAAAATTATAATAACAATTTTGTCAAAAGTCTAAATAATCTTTGTCCATTCATAAGCACTAATTCGTTTTTGTACCTGTAATAACATTATTGATAATCCTACCGACAGGGTTCCTTTACCTGCTGGCTGGCCGCGGGCTGGATATCGACAACAAGGACAGAAGGCCGAAAGAGATACCTTTTAGCAAAACTTTGAGATTTTTAAAAAAAGTTTAAACAAAATAGCTGCTTTGTGTTACCCTTTATGTTAAAAACAAAAACAGACTCGGACAGTGGAAAAAAGTCTCTAGTGCCGTATTTAAATTTAAATTTTTTTACGTTAATTTTAAGCAAAAAAGTTAAAAAAAACATATTGTTTAAACAATTTAATAATTGATAAGCAAATAGTGCACTAGAACTTTTTAATACCTTTTATATAAAAAAAGAATTATCTCAATATCTGCCATAGTTTTTGCGTTATTTTGTTATTTTGTTTAAACTTTTACATTGGAATTTAGCTATGCTCAGAATCGTGAGGAACAGCCTTAACCCGCTTATTATTGGAACAGCCTTCGTGAATAGCAAAAGTATTCCTATAACTGGGATATTCTAATAACCGATCATTGGTGCCTAGTAGAAACGTTTCGGTACCTCAAATTTCTATTCCTTAAAGGGGGATGTTCCTAAAACCGGTTTTCTAATAAGCGGGTTTGACAGTATTCATATATTATATACAGGGTGTTTGGTAAATAAAGAATGGGCCATAACTTAACCTTAGATTCCTGAGCTTAAAATAGGTCGATTTAAGCTAACTTACCTTAGTACGAAAGTTGATAATAACCGAAATACAGGGTGTCAAAGTTAAACTTTTATTTTATTTATTCTTGAATATTTCCTGACAGGCATGGGATAACAACAAGAAATTTGGTACGCGGGGGTTTTTTGGGACGAGAAACCTAAATTCGCCATCAAAAATTATGTATTACCCAGAGGGCGCCACATATGTCATTCAGCGCTAATTTTTGTTATCCCCTGCTGTACATACTTTCTAATCAAAACTTTTATTCTCTTAATATTTTTACTTACAAAGATATTATTATTATTATTATTATTATTAACATTCAATAAGAATAGAGGATTAGAATCCTATTATACTCTAAAAGCTAAACAAATTTTGGTACTTAGCTGTTTTACACTTATGCTGATTTACATATAATTAAATTAAAAATACAATCAATTATTATCGAGTCTATTCTTAAAACTATTTGTACTAGGAGCCATAGCGACATAAACCGGTAATGAATTCCAAGCATAAACAACCCTATTTGATAAAAAGTTTAACCTGATGTTGGTTCTGCAGAGTTCTCTTCTTAGCTTTCTGGGATGGCCTCTTAACCGCTCATCTGTATTTATTGTAAATAAATTTCTGAGTGAAGAAGTTTCGTAATGAAATGAATTGAATGTTGTAATTAAGTCGCCTCTAAGTCTGCGGGCGGATAATGGAACTAAATCCATGATCCTTAAACGATCTTCATATGAGGGACGCACCAATGAATACGGGATCCGTGTTACTCGTCGCTGTACATTTTCCAGCATATTTACATCACGCTGAAGAACCGGACACCACACTGAATTAGCAAATTCTAATATAGGTCTCACATAAGTTTTATACAATTTTGCTAAGGTTCGACTGTCACAGGACGAAAAAACTTTACTAATAAGATATACCATGCGATTGGCTTTATTACACTGTTGCAACGTTTGAGGAGTCCAGGACAATTGTGAGTCTATTAACACGCCGAGATCAGAGTGACAATCGGTCTTTTTTAAAACGGTGCCGTTAATAAAATAATTTAACCGAGGGTTATTCTTGCCGAGATGAAGAACGACACATTTTTCTATATTAAGCGGTAGCAACCAGTCAGTACACCATCGAAAAATGCTGTCCAAGTCTTTTTGCAAACACTGAGAGTTTATTTTAGGATTGTTGTACAGCTTTGTGTCATCCGCATAAACCGAAAACTTTGATGAAATGATGTATTTTAGCTCCGATGTAAATATATTAAACAGTAGTGGCCCTAAAACAGATCCTTGGGGGACTCCACTTATCACGTCATATAGGGGGCTACTTGAAGACTGTATTCTTACTGAAAATTTTCTTTCACTTAAGAAGGCTGAAATCCAGTTTAACAGTTGCCCGCGAATTCCAATCCTGTTTAATTTTTTCAAAAGCCTTTCCCTTGGAACTTTATCGAAAGCCTTGCTAAAATCTAAGTAGATAATATCAATATCCTGTCCCATATCTACTTCGGCAGTCCAGTCATTTAGGCAACATAACAAGTTGGTAACAACCGATCTTCCACTGGTAAAGCCATGTTGTTCGTTCGGGATTATTTGATGCTGGTTCAAAAATATGTGTAAATTATCCACAATAATTGATTCCATAACTTTGGATATAACTGGAGTGAGACTAACAGGCCTATAATTTTTGGGGTCGAGTTTATCTCCTTTCTTAAAGATTGGTTTCACCCGTGCTTCTTTCCAAATAAGTGGCAGAGTAGCAGAGTGGAATGATTGTTCCATAAGCAAATGGAGTGGATATTTAAGAGCATTTGCACATGATTTCAAGAAAGTAGGAGAAAGATTATCTGGTCCTGGAGATTTGTTGGTGTCAAGTTCTTTAAGTTTTTTAAAAATATCATCAGGAGAAAATTCTACTGAGGTAATAGAACTATGATTTACGGGTTCATAATGTAAGTCTGGGAGCGGGCCATCAGGTTCTAAAGTAAAAGATCCGTAAAAGCTCCTAGCAAAAGTTGTAGCCACTTTCAAATCATCATTTGTAATATCACCTGAGTCTGTTTTTAATTGAGGAACAGAAACTTTTGTGTTTATGGAAGTTCTAATATACTTATAAAACTTCTTTGGATTATTGCTGTCTATAATATTTTTTTCATAGTTTCTCCTAGCATTGCAAATTTTTGTTTTCAATAGATTGGCAACTTTCCTATGCGTAACAAAATCATTCTCCAAACGTGATCTTTGATACTTTTGCCAAAGAGCTTTCTTTCTCTTAATCAGTCTTTGAATATCCCAATTAATCCAGGGTTTAGAAGGAAATGTAGTTATAAGTCTTGAGCTTGTATTCTTTTTTATGATGTTGCTACATTGTTCATGAAAAATATTCCAGTTTTCCTGTACATTTGGTAACGACAGGGCGGAAGCCCAGTCAACCAGTGACACATCATGATTAATACCTCTATAATCAATAAAATATCTTGATGAGTATAGTTTTTTTGGATCAGTAACAAGAATTAACTGCATTTGGAACTGAAGAATTGCATGATCGGATTTAGCAAAAGGGGGATAGTATTCTAGATTGTTTATTAAATCATTATCAGAAGTAATAATTAAATCCAAGATGGAGGGTTGCTGCCCAGAACGGAAACGAGTTGGTTCAGTAACGATTTGTTGGAGATGTGAATCTTGTACAAAATCAAGAAGAAGTCTAGATGAAGCATTTTGAGGTACAGGATGTGGCCATTTTAAATCTCTATGATTGAAGTCACCAGCAATAATTAGGTTTTTGTAAGTTGAAGCTAGAACGGATAAAAAATTAATAAGTTGAACATAATTATTATAAGCAGTATCAGGCGGTCTGTAAACACAGCAAATCGTAAAAGATAAGTGTTTATTATGAAAGAGAAGACATATTGCCTCGAAGCCAGGAATATTGGAAGGTAAAACAGTTACTGTAAATTGAGAAAAAACAGAATCTAACACATAAATGCATACTCCACCTCCAGTCGAAAGCCGGTCGTTGCGGAATATAGTATAACCTTGTACATCTATGATAGAATTAGGTATATGTGGTTTAAGCCAGGATTCTGTTATAAGCGTAATAGCAGGCTTCTCTAAATCCATATAAGGAACAAATTCATTGAGTTTTGCCATTAAAGAATCAATATTAGTATAAGATATAGAGAAATTAAGAAAATTTGACTGTTTCAGTTTTTTGATGGTACAATAGAGGGGGTTCCTCTGATGAACTTTATAGTAATATCAGTCTCGCCTTTAGCCTTTCGATCATTTAGCTCCTTTCTCAACTGATCCAAATACTCCATTTGCTTAGGTGTTTTATCATCTCTAATAATAAATTTATCAAAACGGGTTCCCGTTAATGAGTTCTTGCGTTTAAGAATATCCTTTGCAATTGATGCATTGTTAAATGAAAGTTTCATTAATTTTGGTCTATTGGGTGAAGGTTTGCCAATTCTGGTTATGCTAACAGGAATATGTGGGGTTGAATTCCCACACACTACCCCCAAAATATCGGATGCTAATTCTTCATCATGCTTTTTACGTTGATCGATACTGCCTGTACTTTCTGGAGCACCAACAATAATTATATTCTGAGCTCGCACCATCCTCTCAGTTGCCTCGGAAACAACTTCTTCAAAAGTTTGTGGTGACATCTTTTGGTTTGTAATTTGTGTGCTTAGATCATCAAACTTTTTATTTAATTCTGACATTTTAGTTTCAAACTCATTTTTAAAGCCTTCAAAAAAAGATTTTAATTGATCAAGATTACCAATATTTCCTGAACAATTATTACAAAGAATCTTAACGCTTCGTGATTTATTTCTAGTCATTCTAACATCTTCGGCGGATTGCATTCCAACACACTTCAAATGAACAGTAGATCGACATCCGTCACACATTGTTGTTGGCGTAGACCCTAAAGCTGATCGACAATTCTGGCAGTCACTCATATTTAAAGCTGTTTGACCTTGGTAACGATAAACAATTATTGACTAACCTGTTTATACGGCAGAACAGCTTCCAGATATCTTCTAATTACTCGCTTAATTTATGTTGCACAGATTTTAATTTTTCACTAATATTACCACTATAATTAGACGATTAAATTGATGCCAATTAAACAATACAAAAATAACTATTTCCTTGCAAAAATAGCAAATAACTACGAGCGATTTTAAAAACGTTCTACACAGTACCGTGTTGGGTTATAATATACTACATTCGTCTCGCTAAACTCAACTGTTTTGGAGATAAACGCACTTTAAATCTGCGATACAACATATTTTTGTGCATAATATCATTGTAGTTAGACCCGAAAAATAAACTTGAAACCATAATAATTGTGCCAGTTCTCATATTTATTTGAGTTTTGCGTTATTTTTCGGATGTAACTACAATGATATTATACAAAAAATTATGTTGCATCGCAGATTTAAAATGTGTTTATCTCGAAAACGGTTAAGTTTAGTGAGATGAATGTAGTATACCTTTTTTAAGTAAAAATATTAAGAGAATAATAGTTTTGATTAAAAAAACATGTAGAGTGGGTAATAAAAAAAAATTGAAGGCACTCGTGGGAGTGCCGACAAAAGTGAAAACTTCTTATAGTACATAAATCACGAGCTCAATGTTTTTCCCCGTCCAAAAAGAAGTGCTATACATACCTATATCATATACGCGATGCGTATGCCCTATGCTATTTATGTACACATACACATAATTTATATAGGTACAAAATTTATTTCAGCGAAGTGATAACAGTCGCAAATTCAATACTTTTTCCCCATCCAAGCAGTGCACAACGTCTCTAAAGAAATTTTTAATTCAAAAATTTATTTCATCGAAGCGATGAAGTTCCCTAATTTAATATTTTTCCCCATCCAAAAAGTGCACAACGTCCCTCAAAAAGTTTTCACTTCAAATATTTATTTCATCGAAGCGATGATAGTCGCGATGACGGTCGCTCATTTAATACTTTTTTCCATCTAAAAAGTGCACAACGTCCCTAAAGAAATTTATTTCGTCGAAGCGATGACGATCGCCAGTTTAATATGTACTTTTTCCCCATCCAAAAAATGCACAATGTCCCTCCAGAAGTTTTTACTTCAAATATTTATTTCGTCGAAGCGATGACGATAGCTAATTTAATACTTTTTCCCATCCAAAAAGTGCACAACGTCCCTCAAGAAGTTTTCACTTCAAATATTTTTTTCGTCGGAGCGATGATGGTCGCAATGACGGTCGCTAATTTAATAATTTTCCCATCTAAAAAGTGCACAACGTCCCTAAAGAAGTTTTCACTTCAAAAATTTATTTCGTCGAAGCGATGACGGTCCCTAATTCAATACTTTTCCCCCATCCAAAAAGTGCACAACGTCCCTCAAAAAGTTTTCACTTCAAATATTTATTTCATCGAAGCGATAGTCGCGATGACGGTCGCTCATTTAATACTTTTTTCCATCTAAAAAGTGCACAACGTCCCTAAAGAAATTTTCAATTCAAAAATTTATTTCGTCGAAGCGATGACGATCGCCAGTTTAATATGTACTTTTTCCCCATCCAAAAAATGCACAATGTCCCTCCAGAAGTTTTTACTTCAAATATTTATTTCGTCGAAGCGATGACGATAGCTAATTTAATACTTTTTCCCATCCAAAAAGTGCACAACGTCCCTCAAGAAGTTTTCACTTCAAATATTTTTTTCGTCGGAGCGATGATGGTCGCAATGACGGTCGCTAATTTAATAATTTTCCCATCTAAAAAGTGCACAACGTCCCTAAAGAAGTTTTCACTTCAAAAATTTATTTCGTCGAAGCGATGACGGTCCCTAATTCAATACTTTCCCCCATCCAAAAAGTACACAACGTCCCTAACGAAATTTTCACTTCAAAAATTTATTTCGTCGAAGGGATGACGATCGCCAGTTTAATATGTACTTTTTCCCCATCCAAAAAATGCACAATGTCCCTCCAGAAGTTTTTACTTCAAATATTTATTTCGTCGAAGCGATGACGATAGCTAATTTAATACTTTTTCCCATCCAAAAAGTGCACAACGTCCCTCAAGAAGTTTTCACTTCAAATATTTTTTTCGTCGGAGCGATGATGGTCGCGATGACGGTCGCTAATTTAATACTTTTCCCATCCAAAAAGCGCACAACGTCCCTAAAGAAATTTTCAGTTCAAAAATTTATTTCATCGAAGCGATGATAGTCGCGATGACGGTCGCTCATTTAATACTTTTTTCCATCTAAAAAGTGCACAACGTCCCTAAAGAAATTTTCAATTCAAAAATTTATTTCGTCGAAGCGATGACGGTCGCTAATTTAATACTTTTTCCCCATCCAAAAAGTGCACAACGTCCCTCAAGAAGTTTTCACTTAAAATATTTTTTCGTCGGAGCGATGATGGTCGCGATGACGGTGGCTAATTTAATACTTTTCCCATTCAAAAAGCGCACAACGTCCCTAAAGAAATTTTCAATTCAAAAATTTATTTCGCCGAAGCGATGACGGTCGCTAATTTAATACTTTTTCCCCATCCAAAAAGTGCACAACGTCCCTCGAAGAAGTTTTCACTTCAAATATTTTTTCGTCGGAGTGATGATGGTCGCGATGACGGTCGCTAATTTAATACTTTTCCCATCCAAAAAGAGCACAACGTCCCTAAAGAAATTTTCACTTCAAAAATTTATTTCGTCGAAGTGATGACGGTCGCTAATTTAATACTTTTTCCCCCATCCAAAAGTGCATAACGTCCCTCAAGACGTTTTTACTTCAAATATTTATTTCGTTGAAGAGATGACGGTCGCTAATTTATTACTTTTTCCCATCCAAAAAGTGCACAACGTCCCTAAAGAAGTTTTCACTTCAAAAATTTATTTCGTCGAAGCGATGACGGTCCCTAATTCAATACTTTTCCCCCATCCAAAAAGTGCACAACGTCCCTAACGAAATTTTCACTTCAAATTTATTTCGTCGAAGCGATGACGATCGCTAGTTTAATATGTACTTTTTTCCCATCCAAAAAATGCACAACGTCCCTCCAGAAGTTTTTACTTCAAATATTTATTTCGTCGAAGCGATGACGATAGCTAATTTAATACTTTTTCCCATCCAAAAAGTGCACAACGTCCCTCAAGAAGTTTTCACTTCAAATATTTTTTTCGTCGGAGCGATGATGGTCGCGATGACGGTGGCTAATTTAATACTTTTCCCATTCAAAAAGCGCACAACGTCCCTAAAGAAATTTTCACTTCAAAAATTTATTTCGTCGAAGTGATGACGGTCGCTAATTTAATACTTTTTCCCCCATCCAAAAGTGCACAACGTCCCTCAAGAAGTTTTTACTTCAAATATTTATTTCGTCGAAGAGATGACGGTCATGATGACGGTCGCTAATGTATTACTTTTTCCCATCCAAAGAGTGCACAACGTCCCTAAAGAAATTTTCAATTCAAAAATTTATTTCGTCGAAGCGATGACGGTCGCTAATTTAATACTTTTTCCCCATCCAAAAAGTGCACAACGTCCCTCAAGAAGTTTTCACTTAAAATATTTTTTCGTCGGAGCGATGATGGTCGCGATGACGGTGGCTAATTTAATACTTTTCCCATTCAAAAAGCGCACAACGTCCCTAAAGAAATTTTCAATTCAAAAATTTATTTCGCCGAAGCGATGACGGTCGCTAATTTAATACTTTTTCCCCATCCAAAAAGTGCACAACGTCCCTCGAAGAAGTTTTCACTTCAAATATTTTTTCGTCGGAGTGATGATGGTCGCGATGACGGTCGCTAATTTAATACTTTTCCCATCCAAAAAGAGCACAACGTCCCTAAAGAAATTTTCACTTCAAAAATTTATTTCGTCGAAGTGATGACGGTCGCTAATTTAATACTTTTTCCCCCATCCAAAAGTGCATAACGTCCCTCAAGACGTTTTTACTTCAAATATTTATTTCGTTGAAGAGATGACGGTCGCTAATTTATTACTTTTTCCCATCCAAAAAGTGCACAACGTCCCTAAAGAAGTTTTCACTTCAAAAATTTATTTCGTCGAAGCGATGACGGTCCCTAATTCAATACTTTTCCCCCATCCAAAAAGTGCACAACGTCCCTAACGAAATTTTCACTTCAAATTTATTTCGTCGAAGCGATGACGATCGCTAGTTTAATATGTACTTTTTTCCCATCCAAAAAATGCACAACGTCCCTCCAGAAGTTTTTACTTCAAATATTTATTTCGTCGAAGCGATGACGATAGCTAATTTAATACTTTTTCCCATCCAAAAAGTGCACAACGTCCCTCAAGAAGTTTTCACTTCAAATATTTTTTTCGTCGGAGCGATGATGGTCGCGATGACGGTGGCTAATTTAATACTTTTCCCATTCAAAAAGCGCACAACGTCCCTAAAGAAATTTTCACTTCAAAAATTTATTTCGTCGAAGTGATGACGGTCGCTAATTTAATACTTTTTCCCCCATCCAAAAGTGCACAACGTCCCTCAAGAAGTTTTTACTTCAAATATTTATTTCGTCGAAGAGATGACGGTCATGATGACGGTCGCTAATGTATTACTTTTTCCCATCCAAAGAGTGCACAACGTCCCTCAAGAAGTTTTTACTTCAAATATTTATTTCGTCGAAGCGATGATAATCGCTAATTTAATACTTTTTCCCATCCAAAAAGTGCACAACGTCCCTAAAGAAGTTTTCACTTCAAAAATTTATTTCGCCGAAGCGATGACGGTCGCGATGACAGTCGCTAATTCAATAGTTTTTCCCTATCTAAAAAGTGCACAACATCCCTAAAGAAATTTTTACTTCAAAAATTTATTTCGTTGAAGCGATGACGTTCGCGATGACGGTCGCTAATTTAATATTTTTTCCCTATCCAAAAAGTGTACAACGTCCCTCAAGACGTTTTCACTTCAAAAATTTATTTCTTCGAAGCGATGACTGTCGCCAATTTAATACATTTTTCCATCCAAAAAGTGCACAACGTCCCTAAAGAAGTTTTCACTTCAATAAATATACGTACAAAATTTAATTCGTCGATGAGATGACGGTCGCGAAATAAATCCTTTTTCCCCATCCCAAAAAAGATTTTACATTTATTTTAAATTTAAATACTTCTATACAATAATTTATATATTATACATACAAATAATATATAGCATAAGCGATGACCGTCGAAATGACGGTCGCGAATTCAATGCTTTTTCCCCTATCCAAAAATCGCACAACGTCCCTAAAGAAGTTTTCACTTCAAAAATTGAACATATTAAATGAGCGCTGAAAGGCGTATGTGGCGCCCTCTGGGTAATACATCATTTTTAGTGGCGAATTTAGATTTCTCGTCCCAAATAACCCCTGCTTACCAAATTTAATGTTATTATCTCATATCTGTTAGGAAATATTCAAGAATAAATAACATAAAAGTTTAAGTTTGACACCCTGTATTTCGGTTATTATCAACTTTCGTACTAAGGTAAGTTAGCTCAAATCGACCTATTTTAACCGCAGGAATCTGAGGTTAAGCTATGGCCCATTCTTTACCAAACACCCTGTATAGAGGGTCCCATGTATTTGTTACGGACGATAGAGGCATGCCGATGCCACCCCGTACTGAGTAGAGTGAATCGTATATCGGCAGTCGAGTATCCACCAGTGCGCGATAGGTTTGGCAACACTGATCTCTGTAAGCGTAACATTCTATTCTTAACGTGAAACAAAGATTAGTAAACAAAGTTTCATTTACCTCCACTAACAACTACTTTAGCACTTGTTAGTTCAGGCCTGTCTGATTTGCTCAATTCCTGGCTAACAAAAGTAGTAAGATCATTGGCACAACCATCTGCTGGAATATTTTCAGTGGCTGCAGAACCACCATCCAATGGGTCAGCTTCAAAGTTAGTTCCTCTAATCGTTAATATTTTAATAGGGTCTGTGACTTGCAAAGTCTGAATTGCATTACCTATTAAAAAATATAAATATATAAGATAATAAATAATACCTCTTTATCTCTTCTACTGCAAAATTATATAATGTTTTATTAACACTTTAACAACCATGTGTACCAAATATGGACACACTCATACTTTTGCACAGTCTATGTGGCCATATCTGGACACACTAATATGCTTTTATTACTAACCCATTAAAGCCCGAATTAAACTTTTTTTCGAAAATTGTCGATTTTTTGCTAAAGTTAATCCACAATGAGTTAAACCAAAATATTTATTATTTTCAAAAAAAGTTTTGTAGTTTTTTCAAAAATGCACTTTGACATATGGCAACGTTAGGTCTTTATGAGATCGCACAGACTATTTCAGAAAATTACTGACACTTGAATGTTGAAAACATTTATTCAGCTTTGTTACTCATTTTTGATGAAATATAACAGGTATTACATTCCAAACATAACCCGACATTACATTTTTTACACATTGTACGAACAAGTAAAAAACATCCTTCATCTGCTCATCTCTTCTTTTTTTTTTCTCTGAAGTGGCTACCAAAAGATGATCTCTTCCATCATATCTCAAATCATCACTAATTCTGTTCAAGAAAATACTATTTCTTGATGTACCTGGTCTTCCACCCCCTTGAGGCTCAGTTCCATAGAGATAGATATATATTTGCAATTTCACATCTGAAGTCCAGCTCTGACATTTTCTGTACCCACAGATGGTCGATGAATAATCCAAGGATTTAAAATCTATAAATCAGCCAACCATATCACCCGTAAATACCACCCACCACCATTTCTTCAAACGTGTTGCTTGCAAGCCTATATCGACTGACATTTCCGTCCATTAGGTCAGATCCACCCATTTCACTATTATACTGACCAATTCCACTATTATACAAATATCCAAGAAAAGTTTTTGTCTAACTCAATGTGCGGCGTAGTACATGATTCATCCTCTTTGTTGACCCATCATCGATGCCAATATCATCATCTATTCTTCGGTTATTGTCTAATACAACTTCAGAACTTGCAGAGAGTTGCCTTCCTGGTAATAGATTTATATCAAAATCATCTTCTTCGCCTCCCAACTCTTCATCTGTTTGAATATTAGGCTCAGGAGGTTCTAGGTGTATCTGATCTACATCTAAATCATCTTCATATTCTATTTGGAGAGCTTTCTCTAAAATGAAACCCTGTCTGAAAAATAAATATAGAAATAATTAAATAATAGCGTATCGACCTAGCGTTGCCATATGGCAACACTGATATCGCGGTCACTATAAATGCACATCAAATAATAATTTTATGTATTTTACAACAATATTACTAAAGTTTCATCTGTTTACTTGATATTTATTACGAAATTATGCGGAAACCAAATAATATTACTTACTTGAATTGAATGTCCATTTTGAACGTAACCACAAGAATACGCTGTTTAAAAACGTCTCTTGCCAACATGTAAATTCACAAAAAACAACTAGATTAGAAAACATATGTTTCGACAATCTTCCTGAAGCGACCTACAGTATCACCTGTGTTACAAAAGACAAATTTTGTACACTAGGAATATTTTTATAGACACCCGATTCGCGTTGCCATGTGGCAACGCTGGATTAAAATGGGTTAACTAAAGAAGAGTCAGTAAAGAACGAAAGTAAAGTCTGAGTAAAAGATAAGTTAAAATGCATCGGTTGTTAAAGTGATAAACTACCAAATATTTAATGTGTTATTCATTCTTTTTGTTGTTTGTTTTTTTAAGTTTATTGTTTCTTTTTTCCATCTTTATAAATTAATTGGTCAGTATTAACCCTTTCAGTCATGAGTTTTTGTTTGCAAAAGATAAATTTTAAAACTTGGAGGTTGAAATATACGATTTATTTAAACATTTTTAAACAACAAATTATGCCCATAACATTATTATGCCTAGTACAACGTAAAGAGACGATGTTTGTTGAGATGATCACAGTGATTCAACGTAAATAATGGGAATTAGTATCGTGTGGGGGCTTAAAAGTTGATGTTCGTTTAAACGAACATGGTGACTGAAAGGGTTAAGTCGATAGAAATTAGATAATCAGCCCTATTCTGTAACTTTTAACAAATCGAATAGAAATGACCAAGTCGAATCGTAATTACCCAAAATCGGAATGTTTGATATCTATCGCGTCATTTTTGTGTTTGGATCGGTATTCTGTAACTCATATCGTAATCGGAATCTCTGACTTCTATTTCACGCGGTTCTGAGGAGGTGGCAGCCGCGCAGTAACCAGCGAAATTGTGTTCTGTGACCTATTTTGTTACTTGAGATATGACACCGTTGCCATTTCCTCAATGTTTTCATACTTTCTTCATACTATCCTCAAAGTTTTGAGAAGTAAATAAAATATTCGTGTAAATACTGGATGCAAAAAGCTTAAAAGAGGATAAATGGTTTTAAATTAAAGTTAATTAAAATTGATATAAAAAAGAAGATAAACTGACAAATAAAAAAGATAAGTGAAGATAAGAAGTATAAATGCTTTTAAATCAAAGATATTTAAATTGATGTTATTAATTCATTATTATTAATAAATTATTTAAAATTGATATTACTAATAATATGCAATCTTTAAGATTCGATTTCAGTTGAAATAACTGCTAAACAACTTTTCCCAAAAATGGCATCTTTTCTATAATTTGTTCAGGCTATGAGCGTTGACTGATAAATATACAAGTATACTGGTATAATATTTATTTATCAAGCTATTCTTGTGCATTATACCATTGATTGCAATTGTACAAGAAGTATACGAACAAAATATGGCAACAATGTGAATGGGAAACATTCAGACGCCAAGTAGCAAATAAATAAGGTTAGGTCTAATTATTCATACTCGTACAACATGTCTAAATGAAATATATATAGTTCTCTAAACAAATAACACCACAGACTAAAAATTAAGCAGCTAAAAAAAGGTACAAATACTATAAATAATTATAAATAAGTAGTATGTAATTAATTATTTTTATATATAAAATATAAACGTCAAAACAAAACAAAATGCGCTTGCGTCAACCACAATTCCGATAATCGGAATCTCATCTCGACAGGGTAAATGCTGTCGAAGTGATTTCTATTCACATTACGATTGTAGAGATTCCGAAGTAGTTATGGAATACGGATTTGGACTATTTCTATTCGACTTGGTCACTTCTATTCGATTTTACTGACTTCTATCATCGAAATGAGTTACAGAATAGGTATGAATATGTCTTATTTCATTCTACTTCAGATTTTTCTACACCTGTTTCTTCCCATATCATAGAACAGAACTATATACTCACCAGCATAGATAGTCCTAACGAAGGTATCAGGGGACTTTATAGCAATAATATCTGTTACGGGAGAAACATCAAGCTTCGCAGCTACTCGGGGCAAAAGAGCCTTTCCAAATGCTGAGGCACCAGCAATAATATGTGTAAATTTAAACTGTTTTTGTGCATTTAATATTAATGGAGTCAAATTTTCAGCAGTGAAACCTTTAAATGCTTCATTTTCAGCTACCAGAACCTTGGATACACCACCTGCTTTTGAAAGGGCTGATGAAGCCTAAAAATATATGATTTTAGAAAAAAGAAAAGTAAAGTAATTTTACAAATTTTCAACATGATCTGTGTTAATAAGTTTTATATGCACTAGTTTATGAAGATGTACTACAGTAAAAATTGGAAGATTTTATCAAACATGATATCCAAAAGAATGAAGTTATAATATTGTTAAAAACTGACAATAACAATGAGAAATAGAAGAATACATGTTAGTGATGTAACGAATATTCGTATTTGCAATCGCATTCGCGAATATTCGCTTATTTTTGCATATTTGCATTCACATTCGTATTCACGAGATTTGTGCGAATGTTTTGCGAATATGAACATCAGAAAAAAAATAATTTGAGGATAATATGTAATAGGTTAATAAAATCAAAATCTATTCACATCTTATCTTTTTTTATTAAGAAAAGGTAACTAATCCCTGGTTGCACCAACTAATCTTAATCTTAAGACGTGCCTTAAGCACAACTTACGAAACATACTCGTTACACCATTGAGTCTTAGATCAATTTTCACCTTGTCACAATAGGGCTTTTCATTCACAGTCATTTGTTTCGAGCTTCTGTCATGTGTCACATAATATTAATATATCTACGTCATACGTTATTGGCATATACCAATGATAGAAACCAAAGACGTATGTCGTAGATGTATTAACATTATGTGACACATGACAGAAGCTCGAAACAAATGACAATCGATGAAAAGCCCTATAGGGTTTTCATCGATTGTCATTTGTTTCGAGCTTCTGTCATATGTTGTATAATCTGTGTATAATATTAATATACATGGATTATATGACATATGACAGAAGCTCGAAACAAATGACTGTGAATGAAAGGCCCTATGGAATGCCACGTGAATTGGATCGATAAGAATCGAAAATTATGGTGCAAAGTAAGTGAGACTTAAAGCAGTCCTATCTATAAGCTGAGCTGAAGCTTAAGATTTGTTGGTGCAACTAGGCATTAACCTCGTATAATCACATTATCAGCTTTCACGTTATTTTATTATTTGTTATTATGTAATAAAGCTTAAGATTCAGATTGATATAACTAAATATCAATTAACTTCTCATTAGAACTTTAGATGACATTCGTTACATCATTAATACATGTGATGATCGAATTAAAAAAGAATTAGATCAAGGAAGAATAAACATAAATAAAATAATGGAAGTATTTACAAAGTTGTGCAAGAAAGTATCCAAAAGGGGTTTGGCAATAAATCAAAACAAAATACCTAATATGCTCAAGAAAAAACACAGGTAACCTGACAAGGTTAAATATTGGAGAATATGGGTTTGGAAAGAAATACTTACAATATCTTGGGGTCTCACTTAATGGAACTAATGATGGAAGTATAGAAATCAATGAAAGTTTGGCAGGAAACAGAACCTACTAGAAACACAACAACTTTGTCAAAGATTAGAAGCTTACTCAGAATACTAAACTGAAACTTTATAGAACAGCAATTAGACCAGTAAATCACATATATTGCTGAAGTAATGTGTCTGACACAGAAAGATGAAGAAAGATTGAGGATCATAGAGAGAAAAATAATTTGGAGAATAGCAGGCCCAACGGGTAATAATGAATTTAAAAAGCTGATGAACTACAAAGTCAGAGAACTTTTAAAAGGAAAAGACATGGTCAGATTTATCAAGGCACAGAGACTCAGATGGGTGGAACATATAGAAAGGAGAAAAGACGATGAGAGTTAGAGAATGTGTACCCATAAGCAAAAACATGAACGAATGGAGAAATATTGTAGAAGATGCCAAGTCACACAACCAATTGTAAAACCAAAATGTTAATGCAGAATGATTCCTGTGACGAATGAATAGGAAGAGCCCAAAGAGGGTGGAAATCACTCCACTAGAAGTGTAGGTGCCATGATTATGATGAAAAAAAAATGGCAATAATGACAAACTATACACAGTGAAACAAATACTGTAACTTGTAACATTTGATAAACAGTGTGACAAAAAACAGTGACCCCTGAAATGGAAAAAGCTGTGAAAGAAGATGGACTAATTAGCTTCATTTTACATTGAGAACTTGGAAAGTTTTCATGGAACACTTTGTTCAAAATTATTTTGTAGACTTTGCTCTCTTGATACCTCTAGATATTTCTTTGCTTTGTCGACTTATTTAACTTATAAAAACAAATTTAGGTACTTACTGGTCCACATTTTGTCCCTGCAACTAGAACTGATACTTCACCACCTAACTTTTTTGCAGCAGTTATAGCATTTTGTGTGATAGGGGACAAGACTTCATTATTATGTTCTGCAATTACCAAGGTGCTTTGGAATCTTCTTAGCTGCAAATAAAAATGTAACGGTTACATTAGTTAACAAGGAAAACATTAACTACTTCTAGTACCATATACAGGGTGAGTTTTTAGTGCGGGATCGGTCGATAATTCCATTATGTTATAGAATATCAAAAAAAGTTATTTAGAAAAAATGTAGGCAATGATATTCTCCACGCTTGGAAAATATGTCCATTTCTACAGGGTGATCAATAACAGCGTGGCATATCAAACATATAATTTTTTAAATGGGACACCCTAAGTATATATTTTTTCATATTTATATTCCCCTAATAATTCTTATTCATATAATATAGGGTTTTGCATTACTATACAGAGTATTTAACAAGTTATGACCATTTTTATTTCGAAATCCCTATGAGATTAACACCCTGTATATAAAGAACTGATTCATAGACCATAATTTGTTTTATGTAGTAAGATAAACAATATACTGTAGTTTTTAAATTAAGTCCAATTGAAATCACTGACGAATGTTTGTATACAGGGTGAACTAAAAAACCCAATTACGATTTTCTCTATTTTTTTAAATGGATCATGGTACAGTGGAACCCCGTTAACTCGGATTAATCGGGACCGCGGCCTATCCGGGTTATCGAAAATCCGGGTTAGCCGGAGAAAATGGTAAAAATTAATAAAATATGGTATGCTTACAGATAAACTCCGTTATAATTGTCACACAGACACTGGTAAACCACGTTCGCATTCCACACAAAACCACACATACAAAGCGTCGTCAAGAGTCTCATTCTTAGCTTTATTAGCTTTGCACCGATTGTCCAAACTGTCTTTTGTTATCATTTTGAAAAAAAAAAATCTTCGATTTTAGTTCTATTTTTCTTCCAATCCGATACTGTAGATGTACCGACACCATATAATGCTGCAAGATTCACCTTTATCAATTCTACTTAATGCTTCTAGTTTCTTTTCCATTGTCACTACAACATTTTTACGTTTTGTTGCCCTTATAGACAAAAACACGCACACAAAATCTGAATAGATTTACGAACGATTGGAAGCGAACAATACGACTTTACTACACACAATACCGTCTCTGATGTTATGTTATTTAATAACAGTGATGACTAAGACCATTGTTAAAAAAAGAATATTAATGGTCTTTGTAATGGTATATGTAGTTCAAATTACACAAGTACCCATTATCTCTCAAATATTATATTACATAGAGTTGGTACAAAACCTCGTGAACCTTGAAAATGCGTATGTATAACCGAAATAAAATGAAGCCAAAAACATACGACTATTTTTTTTGCTGCGAATTGCGCGACAGGGTCCCATCTGCACCCTGATATTTTCAGTAATGTCGGATTCAATCGTTTCGTTCGTATATTGACGTCACCAAATGAATGAATTAGGTTCACGAGATTTTGTAACAGCAATACATCTTTATTGTTGAAATTTTTGTCTGATAAAAATCGGTCCGGGTTAGCCGGAGTTCCGGTTTATCGGGGTTCCACTGTATTTATTATACTCTTTCATTTTTATATAGCGTTCCCTATACCTAAACTTATTACTTTCGGAGATATTTTTAGTTTTCTTGAACTTTCGGGAATACATTCAATTTTTCTAGTAGAAATAAGTTGGTATTGAATGATAATTAAACAAAATTATTTTTATTCAATAAATAACTAACACAAAATATAAACCACAGCAATATGCAATGAATGTATCAATAAATGTGATATTAAGGAATTATAATATTTCCCTATATACAAGAATCATACAATTCCTACAAAAAAAATATAGGTATCTTGTGTATAATAAAATTACAAGATTATTTTTATTTAATAAACAACTCACACAAAACATAAATCAAAACAATATACAACTAATTTAATAGTTTTTAGATTATTATATCAACAGCATTCTAAGCCAAGAAGTTTTTAGTAACACATTCCTAATTGCAGATTGTGACCCGCAGTTATTAATAATATAATTTTCATATTAAATTTCATTAATATGCATAAAGAAATCCCTACTTTGATAACACTCAAACTAGATGATCTATAAATGTTTAAGGTGATATAGTTAGAGATTATGTGATTGGTCCACATTTTTTGACGGTTGAGGTTTTTATACGACGGTGCTCCAGTTCTTCCAAAATTGATTTTTTTCAAGTGGGGCTATATAAAAAACCTTGTATACCAGAAGCATCCAACAACGCTTGATGATATGAAAAATAGAACAAAAGAAGCTTTTAATAATATTGACTTACAAAGAAATGTGGCTCGGTCATTTGAATATCGGTTACAAAATTGCATAGACGTCGAAAGTGGTCATTTTCAACATTTACTTTAGACTTATATCCTTAACATCACATTAATTGATACATTCATTAAATTTTGTTATGGTTTATTATTTTTTTGTTAGTTATTTTTTGAATGAAAATATTTGTTATATTATTACATAATACTTATTTGTTAAGTTATTTATATTTATAAGAATTGAATGTATTCCCGACAAATGAAGAAAACTAAAAATATCTCAGAAACTAAAAATTTTAGGTATAGGAAATGCTATATAAACATGAAAGAGTATCATACATACAATATTTCAAAAAAAATAAAATATATGGTGATCTATTAAAAAAAAAATTGAGAAAATCGTAATGTTGTTTTGTAGTTTAAAAGTGCTTATAAAAATGAATGTTCTACTAAAAAATTCTTGGCTTAGAATGCTGTTGATATACCAATCTAAAAACTGTTACATCAGTTGTATATTGCTTTGATTTATGTTTCATGTAAGTTATTTATTGAAAAAAATTATCTTGTTATATTATTATATACAACAAAAAGTTTTTTTTAGGAATTTTACGATTCTTGTATATTAGGGAAATTAATATCACATTTATTGGTATATTTACTGCATATTGCTATGGTTTATATTTTGTGTTAGTTATTTATCTAATAAAAATAATTTTGTTTAATTATCACTCAATACTAACTTATTTCTACTAGAAAAATTGAATGTATTCCCGAAATTTGAGGAAAACTAAAAATAACTCGGAAAGTAATCAGTTTAGATATAGGGAATGCTATACAGGGTGATCAACTTCTGTGACAAAGTCCAATATATCTGTTATTATAAAATATACGAAAAAAAGTTGTTAATAAAAGTTATAGACACCTTTAATGTACACATTTTAAAATTAGTGAGAAATATATAGGGTCCTCCATAACACGGAGCCAAACCAAAGTTATGTTTTTTTAAATGGAACACCCTGTATTTTATTCAAAATCTGGTTTCTCTACATTTTTCTGATTAAAAATATATAACACTTGTCTAGGGTTATACTGAATGTTTCAAAGTTATGAGCACTTTTATCAAAAAATCATACTGATTTGATCGCCCTGTATGATTCTAACAGTATAATATAAACTTATTTTTTTACTGCTGTTGGCTGTAAATATTAAAGTAGTTTTGCAACGACGTACAATTTTTTTATTACTACACAAATTGTATACAGGGTAAGTCAAAATGCAAATAAAAGATTTTCTTCATATTTTTAAATGGAACACCCTGTATTTTATATTACCATCGAAAAGTTCTGTCATTATACTTGCATATCTTTTAAATATTCCCTATACCTAAAGTTATTAGTTTTCGTGATATTTTAGTTTTATTGTTTATAACTCATAGATACGCTTATTACAGTAAATTAATTACCCTTAATATTAGAAACCTCCAATGAGTTTCTTAATGATAATTAAAATTAGACTGCATTTCATTTTTTCTCCAAGTTTATGGTAAATTCTATACAATAACGACAATTTTATATTTACTAACAAAATGATATTAATTTTCCGCGAAGAAATGGGAACTATAAATTGCTGCAAGTTCTTGTTTAAGGTGGCTTTGAAAAAATTGACACAAGAACTGTCAGATGTAAGATTTTAATTATCTGTACGTTTTTATTTTTGTTATTGATTATAATTGTTTGCCATACTGTTATAATTGTTACCTAACAATGAATTTTAGTCGTGAAGAAATGACAGACATGATATGGATTTTAGGAGAGTGTTTCAAAAACTCATTAGTTGCCACAAGAATTTATAAGGAACGGTGTCCATAGCGTCAAAAACCAAATAAGGGAGCATTTGACAACTTATTAGACAGGTTTAATCGTACTGGTTCTGTTTATGAAGCAAAGGAAAAACAAAAATCATTATTACGGATGAAAATGAGTTAAATGTTTTACTGCCTGTTACAGAAAATCCTCATACAAGTATTCAAAATATTACAAGAGAGCAAGAAATAAGTTATAGATCTATCCAAAACATACATAAGAAAAACAACATGCACCCATATCATATTCAATTACATCAGGAACTTGTTGGGGATGATTTCGAACGAAGAGTACAATTTTGTCAATGGTCACAACAACAAATAGTTATACAGAGAGATTTTTTTGAGTTTGTTCTTTTTTTTTTGGAGACGAGGCAACTTTCCACAAAAATGTTAGTGTAAACAGACACAATTTTCATTATTATTCCACAACCATTCGTACTGTGCTCAGACACATAGTCAAACGAGATGGTCCTTGAATGTTTGGGGTGGAATCATAGGCAATTACGTTATAGGTCCTTTTTTCTTTGAAGAATCGGTAAATGGTGAGGTTTATTTAAATTTTCTAGTGAATCATTTACCTATTCTACTTGAAAATGTACCATTAAACATCCGCCAACATATGTGGTACCTTCACGGCGGAGCCCCTGCTCACCACAACGCACTTGTCAACGGTGAACTCGATGAACTATTTCCTGAAAGATGGATAGGAAGAGATGGGCCAGTTCACTGGCCACCCAGATCACCAGAATTAAACGAAGTTGACTTTTTTTTTGGGGTTATATTAAAGACTTAGTGTAAAGGACACCTCCAACAATAGTTGACGATATGAAAATAAGGATTCAAAGTGTCACACAACAAATTCTTACAAACATCAGTAGGTCTTTCGAAACTCATCTCCAGGCTTGTGTAGACGTTATGGGAGATCATTTTGAACACCTTTTATAACATAAGAAGTACTTTGAACATTTTTTTATTTAATTTAGTTTTTTTAATAAATTTTAATAAATTAAAGTATTGTTATTAATAACTAAGTAATACATTTTGTTATCAACAATTAAACTAAAATATCTCGAAAACTAATAACTTTAGGTATAGGGAATATTTAAAAGATATGTAAGTATAGTGATAGAACTTTTCGATAATAATCTAAAATACAGGGTGTTCCATTTAATATTATGAAGAAAATCTTGTATTTAAATTTTGACTTACCCTGTATACAATTTGTGTAGTTATAAAAAAATTGTACATTGTTCCAAAACTACTTTAATATTGACAGTCAAAAGCATTAAAAAAATAAGTTTATATTACACCGTTAGAAACATACAGGGCGATCAATTCAGTATGATTTTTTAATAAAAGTGCTCGTAACTTTGAAGCACTCAGTATAAACCTAGACAAGTGATATATCTCTAGAATCAGAAAAATGTAGAGAAACCAGATTTTGAATAAAATACAGGGTGTTCCATTTAAAAAAACATAACTTTGGTTTGACACCGTGTTATGGAGGACCCTGTATATTTCTCACTAATTTTAAAATGTGTACATTAAATGTGTCAATAACTTTTATTAACAACTTTTTTCATATATTGTATAATAACAGATATATTGGACTTTGTCACAGAAGTTGATCACCCTGTATAAAAATGAAAGAGTATATTAAATACAATAATGTTGAAAAATAAAATATAGGGTAATCCATTTAAAAAAATACAGAAAATCGTAATTTGGTTTTGTAGTTCACCCTGTATACAAATATTCGTCAATGATGTGAATTGGACTTAATTTAAAAACTACAGTATATTGTTTATCTTATTACATAAAAGAAATTATTGTCTACGAATTACTTCTTTATATACAGGGTGTTAATCTCATAGTGATTTCGAAATAAAAATGGTCATAACTTGTTAAATACTCTGTATAGTAGTGCAAAACCATATATTATATGAACAAGAATTATGAGGGGAATATAAATATGAAAAAATATATAGGGTGTCCCATTTAAAAAATTATATGTTTGATATACCACGCAGTTACTGATCACCCTGTAGAAATGGACATATTTTCCAAGCGTGGAAAATATCATTGTCTACATTTTTTTTAAATAACTTTTCTCGATATTTTATACCATAATGGAGTTATCGACCGATCCCGCACTAAAAACTCACCCTGTATATTGACCCGTGTTAAGCTGCCCCCACTTGCAAAAATTAAAAAACAAATAGCCCTGATTTATGAGCTCTCATAATCCGCAAATTAAAAATGTTGAGCTCGTTTCACTGAGCAGGAATTTAATATTTTAGTGGGGGGGCACTACTTAAAAATAGGAATATTGAATCGATTTTTGCGGCAGAATTACGAGCTATTTATGAGCTCTTGAAATGATATAGGTTCGATTTTTGAGCTCATCCCCTTCACCCCCAAAAAACCCTTTAAATGATTTAACTTAAGAGAAAAATGCTGAGAAAACTTAAAATATATCGCATTGTGGATATAATTTCTATAGCTTATATATTCTAAGAATAAACTATTAAATCACGTGCATTTCGATTATTGAGTTACAACCCCTTCACAAGAAAACTACCCCATCTTCCCGGCTTAAGAGAGAGTTGTACTTAAAATGCATTAAATTCATTATTTGGCGACTACATATCATTTAATAATTTATGAGCTCCCAAATTACGCGCATTTAGATCAGTAAATTGCAATTTATTTTGTATAGTGCAGACACTGAAGGTAAAAATCAACGATTACCTTCAATTTCGGTGAACCTTCATCGATTTTCACGAAAATTGGTCAGTGGTTAGAGGATACCTCAAGAAACAAAGGTGACATGGTACCACCTTGCGCCTTTACCCTGAGGGTGGATACCGCCCCTTCTCGGGGGTGAAAATTATTTTATTAAAAATAACTACACAAATCAATAAAAGGACAAATTATACGCAACATTTTTTATATAAATTTATTAAAATAAGTCAAAGCTTTTTAAGTTATTAAAGATCAAAGATTTTAATTATTCGTGAAAAAAATGCATGTTTTGAAGCGGTTTTTCGTAAATCACTGAAAAACTGTTAGTTACAAAAAAGTTAATAGTAGTTTAATTCGTATAGCTTATATTCTAAGAATAAACTCTTAAATCACGCGCATTTCGACTATTGAGCTACAACCCTCTCGCAAGAAAACCATCCCATATTACCGGCTTAAGAGAGAGTTGTACTTAAAATAATTTAAATTATTTGGCGACTACATATCGTTTCATAATTTATGAGCTCGCAAAATATACGCATCTCAAATATTGAATTTCAATTTTCTTTCTATAGTGCAGTCACTGAAGGTAAAAATCAACTATGACCTTCGATTTCGGTAAATCTCCATTCATTTTCACGAAAATTGGTGAGCGGATAGAGGATACCTCAAGAAACAAAATTAACAAGAACAACTTGCGGTTTTAGCCAGGGGTATATGTCGCCCCTTCTCGGGGGTTGAAATTGCTTTATTAAAAACAACCCCACAAATAGAGAGAGGGACAAATTCTAAGCAAAATTTTTTATATAATGTTATTAAAATAAATCAATACTTTTTGAGTTATTAAAGATCAAATATTTTAATTTTTGTGAAAGAAAATGCATGCTTTAAAGCGATTTTTCATAAATAAATCAAAAACTGTAAGTTTTTACAAAAAAGTTTTCATCGCTAAAACTGAAGCTAATAAAAAATATAATAAATTGCTTACTTAAAAATAATGTTAGTTTAAAGGAAGTTATAGGTAATTAAATGTATATTTTTTCTGCGACTGTTAATTTTTATGATATCAGGCACATCCAACTACAGTCGAACCCGCTTAATAGAATACCTGTTATAAGAATATCCCGCTTTAAGGAATAGAAATTTGAGGTCCCGAAACGTTTCTACTAGCCACCAGTGATGGGTTATTAGAATATACCGGTTATAAGAATACTTTTGCTTGGCACGAAGGCTATTCCAATAAGCGGGTTCAACTGTATTTGAAAGGTAATTTCAAGAGCTATAAAACTGTATTACATTTAATCTTTCAAATACTTTATTTTTTTAGGATAATAGTAAAGGGCTTCTGTTACATTATTCTCGTAGTAAAATTTAGGCTTAAATGTTTCATCTTCATTATTTTGATTCGTACAGAAATCAAAAGACAAGTAAAATCTTTGCTAATAAAATAAAACTCAAATTTCGTTATCTATCATTTTTTACGTGTATCGAGTATTGTTGGAGTTATTATTTTAAATATGATTTAGAAAAATCAAAATTTTTCAAATTTTTGTAAATCATTTGCTTTTGATAATAACTCCAACAATACTCGATACACGTAAAAAATGATAGATAACGAAATTTGAGATTTTTTTTATTATCAAAGATTTTACTTGTCTTTTGATTTCTGTATGAATCAAAATAACAAAGATAGAAACGTTTAAGCCTAAATTTTACTACGAGAACAATGTAACAGGAGCCCTTTACTATTATCCTAAAAAAAAAGTATTTGAAAGATTAAATGTAATAGTTTTATAGCTCTTGAAATTACCTTTCAAATAATTGGATGTGCCTGATATCATAAAAATTAACAGAGTTATTAAAAAAAAAATCATTTTTTGGAAAAATTTTTGGAGTATAAATTTTGATGCTATCAACTTTTTCTGGAGCTCATTTGATAGGTATTTCTAAGTACTTTGACAAGTATTTAGTAAGTGTTACATAAAATGCATCTCTTTCCCGTTATTTAAGCTTGAATCCTTAGATTTGAATAGTAGCAGAAAAAATATACATTTAATTACCTATAACTTACTTTAAATTAACATTATTTTTAAGTAAGCAATTTATTATATTTTTTATTAGCTTAGCGATTATTATATTACTGAGCTACGCTACTGGTGATTGTTTACACACGTGTGAATTTGTGCTCCGTATTAAAAACTCGAAATACCGGGATAATACGGACTGATAAAATACGTACTAGTGATCATTGGCGAATTAAATACCCAAGAAGTGGATTGCAGGTGAGAATAGCCTAGAGAATAACTTATTAATATAATAATTACCAAATAATTACTAAAAAGACTTGAAACACAAATTAGGTTGATAGGCAACCAGTTTTACCAAAAGTGTCTGGATAGGTAACGAACCTCTGAAGAGCGAACCTCTGTGGACGTTATCTTACGCTAGACATATAGACAGCACACATTACAGCAGTGGCGTGCTGAGATAAGGGCAAATAAATCAGGATGAACATGACTAATGAAGAAATTATGCAATTTAAGGAAATTATCAAGGAATTAATAAACGAGACTACAGCTGAAATTATGAAAGATACGAAGGAACTGATTAACGAGGTAAAAGAAATGAATAAAATATACAGAGAAGAAATAAAACAGCTAAAAGAGAAAAATTTGAAGATAAAACAGGAAATGAAAGAATTGCGAGTTAAAATGATTAAAACTGAAGAAATAGAAGAAAGGCTAGAAGTAGCTGATAAGAAAGACAGAAAGAACAATATTATTATAAGCGGTCTGGAAATTCCAAATGCTACAGAAAAGGAAATGGAAGATAATGTAAAACATTTTTTCGAAAACCAATTAAAGATAAAAATTTCTGTCCAAAAATAAAGGAAATAAAGGAGAAGACATACCTGATTAAAGTAGAGAATTTTGCACAAAAATTGGAGATAATGAAAAACAAAGCTAAATTAACTAGGGGGAAATATAATCAAGTATATATAAATAACGACTTGACCCAAAACGAAAGAAAAATTCAACAAAAACTGAAGGAAATTGCAAAACAAAAAACAGAAGAAAGGAAAACCGTTAAAATTGGATACCAAAAACTTATAATCAATGGGCAGAAATGGACTTGGAATACAAAAAGCAGCGAATTGGAAAGGGATAGTGCCAATACAAAAAACTGGACAAATTAACTGCAAGGAAAAGCAAGTGCAAGGACCATAAGGAAACGACAAGGCAAGAAATAGGTAATGACAATGGCAAACAGGATAAGAAAAATATTTGGAGACTAGCAACGTGGAATATCAGAGGACTAAATGGTAAAGAAACAGAATTGAGCTACGAGTTCGATAAAAACAAAATAGAAATATTAGGTATTACAGAAACAAAAAAGAAAGGAATTGGTGAAATATACCTAGAAGGCGGTCATTTGCTTATATATAGCGGGGTTCCACTGGAAAAGAGAGCAGCTGCAGGAGTAGGTACTATAATTAAAAAAGAAAAAGTAATAAATATACAGGACTGGAAAGGCTGGTCAGAAAGAATAGTCGCTCTCGAGATGAAAGATGAACAAGGAGAGCCACAGACAATAATTACGGCATATGGACCCGATGAAAATGAGAAAAAAGAAATCAAAGAAAAATTCTGGACAGACCTAAATATAGCAATAGAAAACAGTAAAGGGCGGATTTACGTCATTGGAGACTTCAACGGAAGAGTAGGAATCAAAGATGAGACAGTAACGGATGTAATTGGAAGGCACAGTGAAGAAGTGAGAAATGATAATGGAAAACGGTTAATAGAATTCTGCGTACTAAATAATTTAATAGTAACAAACACACACTACCAACACAAAGACATACATAAATTTACTAGGCAAGGACCAAGAGAATCAGAAAAGTCAATAATTGATTACATACTAGTAGAACGCGACAATTGAAAGGTAATTCAAGACGTTAGAGTCAGAAGAGGACCAGAAATAAGTAGTGACCATTATTTGTTGGAAGCTAGAATAAAGAATAAAAACAAAAAACCCCAGGAACATACAAAAGAAAACAAAAGAAAAATTGAAAACGAATCAATCAGAACTTACATGCTCAGAAACAAAGAGATTGCCCTAAGATACAAAGAAATGGTTGATTTAGAAATAGCAGCTCTGGAAAATGCAAATGATAGTAACAACCTAGAACAAAAATGGCAATCATTTAAAAATATATTACTGGAAGCGGCGAAAAAAGTATGTGGCATTAGTAAAAGGAATGACAAGGTGAAACAAACAAACTGGTGGAATGCCGAAATAAAACAACAAGTGAAAACTAAGAAAAAACTTTGGAATAATTATTTAGCAAACAAAACAGTAAACAATTACAACAAATACAAAGAGGCAAGAACTGCAGTAAGAGATATGATAAAAACAGAAAAGGAAAAGAGTTGGCATCAATTTGGACAACAGCTGGAACACAATAGCAAAGAAAAACAAAAACTTTTTTATAGAACATTAAAATCTCTGAGAACAGACAAACCTAGTAAGGATATGAGAATTAAAAACAAAGAAGGAAACATAATCACAGAAGAAAAAGAAATTATTGAAAGATGGCGACAACACTTCCAAGAATTATTAACTACCACAAAAGAGGATAGCAATAAAGAAAACAGTAACGCGACAGGTAGTGAAGAACAGAGAACAAGCATCGAGATAACAATCGAAGATACAATAGAAGCAATAGGCAAACTTAAAAACGGAAAGGCACCTGGACACGACCATATACCACCGGAAATGCTGAAGTACATGGGAATGAAAGGCGTAAAACAATTAGCTGAAATATTCAAAGAAGCAAGCAAAAAAGAAACAATACCGAAGGACTGGGAGATAGGAGTAATAGTACCGATATATAAGAAAGGAGACCACAAAGATTGTAACAACTATCGAGGAATTACACTGTTATGTTCTTCTCTTAAAGTCTATGAAATAGTACTAGAAAAAAAGCTGAGAAACATTACAGAAACTACTTTAAATGAAGCACAGAGTGGCTTTAGAAAGGGACGAGGAGTACAAGACCATATTTTCACGGTAAAACAAATAATTGAAAAAACGTTACTGTCTAAAAAGAAAGCATATATGGCCTTCATAGACCTGGAAAAGGCATTCGACAGGGTGAAACGACAAACTGTGTGGGACAGCTTGATAAGAAGAGGGGTTGACGATAAACTAGTTGAAATCATCAAAAGTCTTTATAAGAGAAACAGGAACTACATAATACATAAAAACATGAAATCAACAGAATTCGAAACAACTGAAGGACTAAGGCAAGGAGGTGTCATGAGCCCAACCCTCTTCAACATCTTTATGGACGAAATCATGATAGAGTGCACACCACAACTAAAGAAATTGCATGTAGGGTACAGGAATCTCCATAGCGTAACCATTTCGGAATGTGCATTCGCAGATGATGTAGTAGTTATCTCAGAAAAAGAAGAAGACCTGCAAAATAACCTGCAAGCATGGAATCACGCATTATGTAAACAGGGTATGAAGATAAATACACATAAGACGAAGACCATGGTAATATCGCAAGAACCAGTCGTAATAAATATGCAAATTAATGAGGAGGCAATAGAACAAGTAAACCATTTCCAATACTTGGGCGTTACAATCGAAAATAATGGAAGGCAGGACAAAGATGTTGAAGAGAGGATAAGTAAAACATCAAAACTATTTCATGCAATAAAAAATAGCTTCTTAACCCGCCATTACACGCGCTATGAGGGAATCCCTCACCATATTTGTTTATAATCAATGAAATTGTGTAAACTAATACGATAACCTTAAGCACCCAGGAATGCCTTTAGCATGGTTCATGAGAGGGTATGAAAAAGTTCTAGAATATTTCAGGCGGTCAGTGTGCTGTGTGATAGTTGAAAGAAGAGACATCCCTCTTCAAGTGAGGGAATTCCTCACTGCACGTGCAATCACAGTGAAATCACGTTTCTATTATCTCAAAGAAACTTTTAGGTTTTTATTTAATATTTAGGTAGGTTTAATTAAAATATTATTGTTTGGATTAGGTTAGGAACAGTGGCACACCGAGGGGGGTTTGGGGGTTAAAATCCTACCCAGAGCATATAGAAATATACATAAAAGAAGGTAGGAAAATGTAACTTGTCTTTCACAAATAATACAAAAACTTTCGGTGCCCAAGCAAACCCCCTCCCCCCCCCAGAGGAAAATTCTAGGTGCGCCACTGGTTAAGAACCCATTTTTAAATTTACCTATTCTAATTGGGAAATAAGCCACAATTTAACTTGAAAAATTGATTTTATTGACGTTTCGAATTCCACCTCGGACGTCGTTATCAAAATACAAAATATTAATAGTTAATTACATAAATGCCACAAAGAAATAGCTTCAGAACAGTTGTTAATTTTAATTTGTATTTTTAGTAAAATTAATTCGCGTAAAGAACGTTAATTTCTTCAGTGGATTGCTGAAATTGAAAATTAAGAAAACTTGCTTTTGATCTATATTATTTTTACTTTTGTTTTGTTAAATTAATATAAAAAAATGGTTTACGAGATTTTCTATAATATGTGAGTACAACCCATTTTATATTTATACATGTTGACATTCATTCTTCCTCGAAATAAGTCGAATTTATGTAGGTGAGGGCGACGCTCATACGCGTGCAACCACGTCACAATTGAAGACGCGTGTAACGGCGGGTTAAACAAAAAGGAAATCACAAGAAAAACCAAACTAACTGTATTTAACACCATATATAGACCAGTGCTTACATACGGCTGTGAATCATGGATACTAACTAGAAAACTAAAAAGCAAGATACAAGCCCTAGAAATGAAGTATTTACGAAGAGTTAGAGGAGTGACAATGAGAGACAGAATAAGAAGCACAGATATACGCACAGATCTTAAGACGAAATCTGTACTTGAGTATATTGAAGAAAAACAACTAAGTTGGTGGGGACACATGAAAAGAATGAAAGACAACATACCGGTGAAGAAAATATGGGAAGCCAGGATACAAAAGAAAAGAAGTAGAGGAAGACCTAGAGAAGATTGGGATACAGTAGTCGCTAAAATCATCCAAAGGAAGGGGAAAACAATAGCAGAAGCAAGCCGATTAGCATACAATAAGAAACAATGGTCAACATTTGTACACACGTGAAAGGATGTGCCAGTCCCGACACTGAAAAGTAAAAGGGACTCGAAAGACTATATATATATATATATATTTATTAGCTTCAATTTTAGTGATGAAAACTTTTTTGTAAAAACTTACAGTTTTTGAGTTATTTATGAAAAATCGCTTTAAAGCATGCATTTTCTTTCACAAAAATTAAAATATTTGATCTTTAATAACTCTTTAATAACTTTAATAAAAAGTATTGATTTATTTTAATAAAATAATTTTAACCCCCGAGAAGGGGTGACATATACCATATACCCCAGGCTAAAACCGCAAGTTGTTATTGTTAATTTTGTTTCTTGAGGTATCCTCTATCCGCTCACCAATTTTCATGAAAATGAATGGAGATTTACCGAAATCGAAGGTCATAGTTGATTTTAACCTTGGGACTGCACTATAGAAAGAAAATTGCAATTCAATAATTGAGATGCGTATATTTTGCGAGCTCATAAATTATTAAACGATATGTAGTCGCCAAATAATTAATTTAAATTATTTTAAGTACAACTCTCTCTTAAGCCGGGAATATGGGATGGTTTTCTTGCGAAGGGGTTGTAGCTCAATAGTCAAAATGCGCGTGATTTAAGAGTTTATTCTTAAAATATAAGCTATACGAATTAAACTACTATTAACTTTTTTGTAAAAACTTACAGTTTTTCAGTGATTTACGAAAAACCGCTTCAAAACATGCATTTTTTTCACGAATAATTAAAATCTGATCTTTAATAACTTAAAAAGCATTGACTTATTTTAATAACTTTATATAACAAATGTTGCGTATAATTTGTCCTTTTATTGATTTGTGCAGTTATTTTTTATAAAATAATTTTCACCCCGAGAAGGGGCGGTATCCACCCTCAGGGTAAAGGCGCAAGGTGGTACCATATCACTTTTGTTTCTTGAGGTATCTTCTAACCACTGACCAATTTTCGTGAAAATCGATGAAGGTTCACCGAAATTGAAGGTAATGGTTGATTTTTACCTTCAGTGACTGCACTATACAAAATAAATTGCAATTTACTGATCTAAATGCGCGTAAATTGGGAGCTCATAAATTATTAAATCATATTTAGTCGCCAAATAATTAATTTAATGCATTTTAAGTACAACTCTCTCTTAAGCCGGGAAGATGGGGTAGTTTTCTTGCGAAGGGGTTGTAGCTCAATAATCGAAGTGCACGTGATTTAATAGTTTATTCTTAGAATATATAAGCTATAGAAATTATATCCGCAATGCGATATATTTTAAGTTTTCTCAGCATTTTTCTCTTAAATCAATTAAAGGGTTGTTTGGTGGTGAAGGGGATGAGCTCAAAAATCGAAACTATATCATTTCAAGAGCTCATAATTCTGCCACAAAAATCGAGTCAATATTCCTATTTTTAAGTAGTGGGGGGACTCAGCCCCCCCCCCACTAAAATATTAAATTCCTGCTCAGTGGAACCAGCTCAAAATTTTTAATTTGCGGGTTATGAGAGCTCATAAATAGCTCATAAATTAGGGCTATTTGTTTTTTAATTTTTGCAAGGGGGGGGGGGGTGGCAGCTCAACACGGGTTATATATTGGCTCAGTTTACCAGATATATTGGCTATAATAATTTTGTTTGTGACAGCTGGAAGTGATGTCTAATACCATCCTAGATTGTGGAGCCAGGATGAGCCTAAGCCCATACTTCTTCTACTAAGTCCGTTCCTCTTCGGCATAGAGACCGATTCTTTCAGAGACCTTGCTCTGTGTTTGCTGTATTAGATGTATCACTTGTACTTCTTTTGGATGTCTTATCACATGCTGGAAATATTGCAGCTCTCGAATAGTTGTCTTATTCCTGTGTTCTTTTTGAATCGGTGTCGTATTACATTATCTTTAGAATTTTATCCCTGAAGGATTACAGTGAAAATATCTCAAATCAAATACAGAAAAAAAAAACTGGAAGGATTTCGATAAGACGTACCTGAGTTCCTAGAGTTCTAGTATAATTTGAAAACATCTTGGTAAATATTTTCGATACTACCGACTTCCTATACTTATAATTTTGATATATGATTTATATGAATGAATTACTACATGAAGTAAAAGGAAAATTATAAAAGTACAAAGTTCATCCTGTACCCAGTCCCAAATCCAATAACATTAAAAAAATGGTGTTTTGTGATTTGTGTTTGTCTTTGTGAATTTTGACTTTGACCATTTTGACGTTGACGTGACTACATCTTCTTCTTTTCTTTGTTTGATCGGCCATAGCTGGTAGGGCTATCCAGCTCCCGTACATTGATTTTATTCAGCCAGGAATCATTTCCAACAAGCAACAGGTTATGTCAGTTTGAAGTTTGATTGAATATTGAATGTCACAACAAAAATTAAATTGTCTGAAAGGAGGTGAAATTTTTGTATAACTGTTTCTGAGAAAAATGTAGAATACGTTATGAAAAATGTTAAATTCTTACAGAAATATAAAATAGCTTTGATTTATTGTTCAAGATATGAAAATATATCTACTTAAAAGGTAGGAGCTTATGTGTTTTACCCTTATATAATAACAATATTTCTTCAACCTGTTTAATTTACTGTTATAAGAATTATTATATTTTTTAGGTATTTGTCAACTTAACAGAGCGATGCCTAACCATATTACCTTTAATATCAAACCATAAAATATGATTCATATCTCTTCCATATAGTTAATTGTTTTAATGAGGGTATATTAGTTGATTAAGTATGGGCGTTACATAGATTTATAAAATGTCAGAAAACATCGAAACCACTGGATGCGTCCCAAAAATGGTTCAATCCTGGAGAACTTTAGTCACCACCTTTACTACAGGACATAAAATCCATCCATCTAACCAACAGCCTCTTAGGGATTGTGAATTCATTGTAATTGATTCCAAAATACAAATACGGGTTGTACATGTTTGTCCAGGGTATTTAAGAAAGTCTATAATAGTTTCTCAGCCAATATTTTTTGACTCAAAAAGATGCTCCCTCTCTGAAGAGTACTGGTTTAGCAGATGGAATAAACCATTAAAAATTGGAAATTGTAACTGCTCGTTTAGGAGGTCCGTAAGATGTTCAGTAACTTTAAGTCAGCCTTTAGGACAGAATATAGATAGAACTTTGTAAGTATTTTATTTATTTATTTTACAGATACCCTAACATGAGGCTACTTTGTGACGCTTTTTTAAGTTTTGTGATGATATAGTACATACATTTTCGGTTTATTATAATTTTAAAAATACCATCTGAAACCTCAATATTTCCTCTATGTTCAGTGAAAACTATAATGCACTATAATATGTTCAAGAAATCAAGACAATGTCAAAAAAAGTTGTCACAAAGTCGCCCCATGGGTGGGGGTTTCTTTGTGACAAGTAAATTTTTCTGCGATATTTATATGGAATTCTAACTGTGGCACAGAGAAACAGCCATACAGACAACATTTTAATATTAAATGGAGGCAACATATTATTATGTTAAACTATAAATTTACTTTGGTAGAAATATCTTCTAAAAATTCTTCTAGGTAAGTCAAAGTTTGCACGCCAAACTAAAATCACCTGTTTTGACGATGATCAAATCAGCTGTGGTATGATGAGCGAAGTTGTACTAAGAACTTTGGCTATTGTCCCCTAGATAACGCACATACATACTCTACTATTGAAATAAAACATTTTAATTTTTCCAGCATTTCTAACGGCTCAGCCAAGTTAATAAGTTTAACTTTAGAGGCTGCTGTCACAAAGTAGCCTCACTTTATTTTATACCATTTTTACAAAAGTATAACGTCATCCTTTACAAAGCATAGGTTGCCTTAAAAAAACAAACCAAAATTAAAATTAAACATAATTAAATTAGTAGCTCAACTGGAAATATTCCAAATAACTCATGGCAAATTAAACTATTACAGTGCTCATAGGCAATTTGTAAAATTCTTGTAATGGGTTCATTTTGACCCTAGTTTGTAGAATGAAATGGAATGTTGAAAATCTCAGTGTTATGAGTTCTTCTTCTAGTAGTAACATTAAAACTTAGTAACTCTGGATCTTGAACATATCCATTTATAATCGTAAAAAGGAAACATAAATCATAAATCTGCTTCAAACATAAATGATGTAGTGACCAGATATTAAGTATTGAAAGTATGTCATCATAGGTGTATTGCTTTCTAATGAAACCAATTTTGTAAGCACATACCCTCAAGAATTTATTCGGAACTCTCTCGATACTGTAGATGTCACTATTATGAAGGAGACCAAATGAGAGAACCATTTTCCAAATCTTTAATATTATTACGTGCCTCTAAACATACATTATTTATACAATAATAATAATTTACAAACTCCCTTGATCTACCAAAAGTAATTTAAAACTTTTTTTTATATTCAAGTACAGTAGAACCCCGATTATCCGTGTGTGGATTATCCGGGCTGTGGATAATCCGTGCTATGATTTTGTATTACTTAAATTGCATTTTTGAGGTTTTATCAAAATAGTGTCACTGTAAATCACTCAACGGAAACTCTATACTTGGAGAGGGAGCCTCATAATGAAATATTTATTTGTTCTGTTGTCTTTTTATGGTAGGTATATATGTATGGATATACGTACATATGTATTATAATAAGAAATAAATGTTTGGATTATCCATGCTTTTCAATTATCCGTGCCAATGTCCGGTCCCAAGGAGCATGGATAATCGGGGTTCTACGTTATAGTATATTTAACTCACACAAACTAGCTGTTTTTAAGATCATTTTGTAACAAACAGGCATCAACTAGTTTATTACCTATCTGAAATATTTTAAGGTCATCATCAAACATTAGAAATTTATTACTTTTACTGACTGAGGATATATCGTTAACAAATTAGACGCTCAGAGCAACAGTGGCCTAACCCCAAAAACGAAGATTTGAGATAAATGCAATCTTTGCATTCAATTTCCATTGTGCTTATGGGATGGTGCTACAAATTATGTAGCACCATTTAGCCAAATATAGGGGTAGGTTGTGTTAATTGGAAGATTTAATGTTGCTGCTTTTATTGATATATTAATCTAAAAATGTTCAATTTGTGTGGTAGGCCACTGTTGCTCTGAGCACCTCAAATATATTAAATAAGAGAGGCCCAATATGAGCTCCCTAAGGTCACAGACACTCACTGAAATAAACAATTTGCATATTTTACATACTGACATCTACCAGATACATAACTACCCATCCACTTAAGTATTTTACCTCCAAATTCATAGCCTTATGCTATTAAGTATTTAGCAATAAGCAGATCATGGTTAACTCCATCGAAGGCTTTAGAGAAGTCTGTGTAGATAGTGTCAATCTGACCCTTTTGTTCAATTGAATTGGCAATAAATCAGTATACAATATTAAGTTAGTGCACCTTTAGAAAAGCCATGTTGTTGAACATCGCATTAAATTTTTACAATTCCATGTTAAAAAAATATTTACAAGACACTCAAATAGTTTGACTAATACATATTGGTTACAAAATGCCTGATAATTTTCAATACCATTTTTATTACCAGACTTGAAAATTGGTGTTAAATAACTAGTTTTCCAAAAATCAGGAAAGATACGAGTACATAGTGATAAATTAAATAAGTAGAGGATATGTTTATTGGATATTTATTAGGTGGATAGCATTATTGTAATTCTGTTATTTTTATTTATACAGGGTGTTTCATTGGGAAACGGAAATACTTTAATGGTGAATAGAGGTCACCGAGCCGGTTCTAGATATAGTACATTTTTTGCCCTACCGACTTTTATAACCGAGTTACAGGGTGTTTTATCGATTTTGCCCATTTTTCCCAAGCCATAACTTTAGAACCACCCTGTATATTGTTTTGATATTTGGTACACATATGTCTCATTCAAAACCCAAACAACCGACATACTAACCATAAGAAAAATCCCAGGTCCGGATTAACAAAAAATTATAAAGTAATTGTGACCTTGAAACAACACCCTGTATATTGAAATTTTGAAAATTTGTTTGTGTATTTTAAAAGAGCATAAAAAACTGCGTTAAAAGGTGCATGTCAAATTTTTGCGCAGATAATTTAATTACAGCAATTTTGAAATCATATTGATTAATTCTGTCAAAGTCACAAGAAGCTACCAGAAAAATGAAGAACAATCCCAATGTACTTAGAAAATCGATTCAAAATATTTTAAAACGAGCAAGGAAATGCATCGAACAAAATGGCGGACATTTTGAGCAACTGTTATAGTTCAAATATTTTTAATTTATATTAAATTGTTGAATTGTAACGAATTTCTGTTTTATTAAATATAACAGTTTTTTAAATTCTTTACTAAATCATTAAAATATCCCAATTCTCGCAATTCTAATTTTTAACCTTTCGTTACTCGCGCCAACTTTTTGTGATCGGATACTCGCGCACGGTGCAGGAGACCGGGTCCAAAAATATGGGTCAGCAGTGTTTTAAAATTATTTTTTTTTGCAAAATTGTGTACGATTAAATTATTTAATGAATATATGATCATATAATTTTGTAGATATGCGTTTGTGTTCACATTATATTACTTTAATCAAAAATTTAATAATTTTCATTGTTATCCATTTATATGTATATACAAAAACTTTGGAAGTGAAAAAAAAATTGAATATGGTTAAATTTGTTTACTAAGAACTTTAGATCTTAATTCAATACACAAAAAAATTAAAAATAAAGAGTAATTGTAGTAACAAAAAAAGTTATAAAAATTAATTAACGTTTTTAAAACATGAAATACACAATGGTGTCACATTCATTGGAACAATGGTGTTCCAAACACAGATATTTTGAGCATATTTGGCAGTAAAACTTTGTTTTTCTATTTTTCTTCCAATCACAAACAGCACAGCGATCTGAAGTTCCTGGTGTTACGACTGGTACTTGTTCTGTTGGTAAACCACATATCTCCCTAAACCTCATTCTGATGGTTCTGGGTAAGTTATATATTTATATTTATATATATAAACATAAATAAACTAATCTATAAACATTGAAAATAAGGAAAAGATCTTAAATTACCTTACTAATTAAAAATATCGATGTGTGATCCAAACACAAAAATTGGTGCACAAATACTCGCACACGGTGTACGGGACCGTGTTGCGTAATAACAAAAGGACAGTACTATTTTTTAAACTGCGAACTGACTTTACCCACAGTTGATTGACCACTGAAGAAGTATACGAAGTAGCCATTCAAAATCCCCACTACAAGCAGAGTTACAGGAATTTATTTACAGGCCCGGTCTCCCACACCGTGTGCGAGTAACGGAGGGTTAATGATGTGCATATAGCTACAAATCCAGAGAATATATGAAGCCAGCGTAGTAAGTAAGTATTAAGTATTTCTAAAATAAATATTGATTCATTAACGTTAAATTATTTTTAAAAGTTAACAATACCTGGTTTTTAATCTCAGAGTTCTTTAAAATTTCAATATAATTTCAAATTGATGTCATTAAATCAACGGCGAAAACATAAAAATAAGCCTTTAACCACAGTTTTTCATTCTCTTTTAAAATGCGCAGACAAATTTTTAAAATTTCAATATACATGGTGTTGGTTCAAGGTCACAATTACTTTGTATTTTTTTCTTAATCCGGACCTGGATTTTTCTTGTCATTAGTAATTATGTCGTTCCAATGTGGTAAATAAGTATTGATTATTTTCAAAATGAGTATTTATTCATTAACTTTAATAATTTATAACTAAAAGTTAATAATATCTGCTTTTTAATGTCAAAGTTTTTAAAAAATTCAATATAATTTCAAAATTAAAGTCATAAAATTGTCTGGCCGAAAAATTGAAGCGAACTATTAAACTTACTTTTTTGTGCTCTTTTCAAAAATATGCAAACAGATTTTCAAAATTTCAATATACAGGGTGTTGTTTTAAGGTCACAATTACTTTATAATTTTTTGTTAATCCGGACCTGGATTTTTCTTATGGTTAGTATGTCGGTCGTTTGAGTTTTGAATGAGACATATGTGTACCTAATATAAAAAAATATACAGGGTGGTTCTTAAGTTATGGCTTAGAAAAGAAATGGGCAAAATCGATAAAACACCCTGTAACTCGGTCATAAAAGTCGGTAGGGCAAAAAATGTACTATATCTAGAACCGGCTCGGTGAACTCTATTCACCATTAAAGTATTTCCGTTTCCCAATGAAACACCCTGTATATAGAGATATGAGGTAAAAACATAATTTTTATACCTTATATTCTAACCTAATGACTCATCCAGTATCACAAGCATTCATATTGTTATAGAATTCCCAGTATAGAATTGCCACCTACAAAAATTAAAAACATAGCAACATTTGTGGAACGTCTTATACAAGATACATTTTTTGAAGCCTGTCATGAATATTACATGTTAAGAACAAAAGATCACCAACCAACAAATAGTGATAATGGGAAAGTAAATTTGGGATATGAAATTACTGATGAAGATAATGTTGTCATAACACTTAGGCGAAAATTAAATGATGCTTCCAAAAATGATTTTGCAGCTAACAAGACTGAATTACGAAATAGTTTTTGTGTGCGCAAAACATGTGTTCATAAAAAAGCTTTACAGGTAAGTTAATTCTCAATTAACAAGAAGTCCCAGAATCATGTCCCAGTTAGATATCCCATAGTCATTATACAACAATACTGGTCTATGTATTTTATCTATGTATTTGTCCTATTTATTAACTTATATGTTTTATTTTTATACCCGTCATTGTACTTTTAAACCATGGCCCTAGGCCCTAGACATTATGTACGATACTCCCTTCAGAGACAGTTATCTTTGAGACTGTATACTGAAGACTATACTTTGTACCATTTAATTTGGGGACTGCAGTAGTGCGTTTTGAAGTTACTTTCACCAAGAAACGTCCCTGACACTGCTGGGAGAAGGGGTGAGGTTACTTGCCAAGGTTATTTGAACTAACCTCGGCAACCTTCCAATATTAAAGCTCGAACGAATCCATCAGTATCTGGGTCATCTTCCAAGATCTTTTTAGAAGATTCTCACCTCAAAAAAAACTTGTGATGTAAGCTTGTGATTATTTGCCTTGTATTTCTACTTTGTAAACAACTTTACACATTGTAGCCCTTATATCTTATTAGTTTATCAGGTATTTTGAATTCATTCATAGCTTCATATAATTTACTTGGTAGTACTATCATTAGCTGATTTAAAATCTATGAAAAGATTGTCAGGTGTTGATATTGAATTCATTGGTTTTTTCAGTATTTATTTTAGCATAAAAATATGGTCTATTGTTGATTGACCAGTTCTAAAACCCCTTTGAGATTTACCAAGAAGCTCAGATGACCTTAACATGTTTTTTATACTACATTAAGGGGAATTGTTGTCCCTCAGTTTCTATATTCCAATGAATCATCCTTAAGCTTCTCGAACTTCTAAGGAGCATACAGTGACAACGCTCCATCAAGTTCTATTTTGAGCCTTCACTTCATTCCAAGACTTTCCTTGACCTCTTATCTCGTTGATGATGGATCTTATCTAAGTTTGTGCTGGTTGACCCCTTTTTCTTTTTCCTTGGAGATTCCACTCTAGGCAGCCCTTGCAATACTGGGGCTATTTTTTCAGAATGTGTGACCATCCAACCCTACTTTCTGGACTTTATTTCATTTTCTACCCCCTTTTGTTCTGTCAGGTGTAACATATCTTTGTTTCTGATGATGTTAGGCCAGAAAATACAAACAATTCCTAATAAGCATTTATTAACAAAGACCTGCAGTTTGTCTGTAAGGGTTTTTCTCACTTTCCAGGTTTCACACCCGTTGAGTGAATCACATCCCTTTTTATGTAGGGGACAAGCAATTCCAGTACACAGCTCTTCCTCATTCTAGATGCTTATTACTATTTTATATACACTAAGCGTCAAAATTAACGCACCACCTTAAAAATGGGACATTTTTGATGTCTCGTATTTCCTAAATCTGTTGTCCGATTTGAGCGATTTTTTAGTATATTATAGCTTTATTCTTGGATAACGGTCCAAACCTTCAAGTCAATGGATAGCACAAAAAAGAAAAGGCCCCCAGTCCCCAGCACTTCCCAAAGTCTTGATCAAGGCAGCGATCAAACAACAGACGGAAGAGGGGGTGCCAAGAATCCCTGGGCAGGACCCGGCTGCCACAAGATGACAATTTGGCTATGTTCTTACAATATTCGAACTTTGACGGACGACAATAGATTCCCAGAAATAGAAAATGAGCTAAAGGATATAAAATGGGATATCCTGGGTATATGCTAAACCAGAAGAAAAAGTGATGAGTATGTAATACTAAAAAATGGCACACATTTTATGCATAAAGGTGGCGAATACACTGGAGTGGGATTCTTGGTAAAACAAAGCCTCACACAGTGTATCGAAGAATTCAAGCCCATATCAGACAGAGTAGCATACCTTATCATCAGAATTAATAAAAGAACCACTCTGAAAGTGATCCAAGTATACGCCCCAACCAAAAGCCACGATGAAGAAGAAGTAGAAATATTTTATGATGAAATAAGAACAGCTATAGAAACAAATAAAGCAAACTACGAAATACTATTAGGAGATTTTAATGCTAAATTGGGCAAAAAAGAAGAAGATTATGAACATTTAATTGGCAATTATGGCTACGGGCAAAGAAACGATAGAGGAGAAATGCTTCTCAATTTCATGAATGAACATAACATGTACTCAATGAACTCCTTTTTCAATAAAAAACCAAGCAGAAAATGGACATGGATGAGCCCCGATAAAAAGACAAAGAATGAAATAGATTATATATCTTAACGAAAAATAGAAACCTAGTAAAAGACGTATCGGTATTAAATCAGTTTGACCTAGGAAGCGACCATAGACTAATAAGAACAAAACTAGTAATAAACAAAAAACTAGAAAGAAAAAGAATACATGAAAAAAGATACAGACGGACATCTGAAGAAATAACAAATAGTGAATTTAATAAAAAGATAATGCATGCATTAAATCAAGTTAACATGCAGCAGATAAACTCCAATGATATTGATGATTTGAATAACCTTATAACCGAAACAGTGAACAAAAGCATTCTGCAACTGAAAAAACCAAAAACAACACACAATGAATTAGATAAAGAAATATTACAACAAATAGAAAAAAGGAAGATCTTAAATAAATCTAACAAAAAGGGAACCGCAGAATATAGAGAACTTAATAGGCAGATTAGAAAAGGAATCAGAAAACAAAAAAGAAAAGAAGAAAAAAAATTAATAACAACAACTATTGAAAAAAATAAGAGTATGAAATGCCTCAGACCGACACTAGGACGACGTCAGATAATTTCATTAATGGGAAAAGACGAAAATGAAATTACAACTAGAGAAAACATACTGAAAGGAATAGAAGAATTTTACACGGAACTCTACAGAACACATCAACAAGACGATGAAATGAGACCAGCACGGAAATTAATAAAAAATGTTGGATCGGAAATAATGCCAAAAGTAACAATTTCAGAGGTAACTACAGCATTGGGAAACATGAAGAGAAATAAAGCTGCAGGAGAAGATAGTATTACTACAGATATGATATTAGAAGGAGGTAAGGAACTCATTGCAATTGTAACTAAGCTTATAGACAGTTGTTTACACCAGGGCAAAGTCCCTAAGAGCTGGAACAACTCTAATTACACAAGAAAGGTGATAATCGAAAGTTGGAAAACTACAGGCCCATGAGTCTATTGTCACACCTATTTAAAATACTCACCAAAGTCATAACTACCCGACTAACAAGAAAATTAGATGAATACCAACCATATGAACAGGCAGGTTTTAGAAAAGGCTATTCAACTTCCGATCACCTGTTAACCACAAAAATATTAATAGAAAAATGTAACGAATACAAGTTTCCAGTTTTTATAGCATTTGTAGACTACGAAAAAGCTCTCGACACTATAGAACACACGGCCGTAATAAACGCAATGCAAAATTGTAGAATAGACAGCAGATATATTAACTTAATAAAAGAAACTATGAACCAAGCTACAGCTACATACTACCTAAATGAAAATGAATACTCGAACCCTATACCATTAAACAGGGGAGTCAAACAGGGAGACACTCTATCACCCAAACTGTTCACCTTAGTTTTGGAGGACGTTTTTAAAAATCTAAATTGGAAATATAAGGGAATAAACATCAATGGCCGCTATCTCAGTAATCTACGATTTGCGGATGACATAATCCTGATAGCTACTGACCTACAAGAACTGCAAACCGTGCTTTCAGAACTACACACAGAATCTTCTAAAATAGGACTGAAAATGAATTTAAACAAAACAAAAGTCATGCACTCCGAAGAAACGATGACAATAATAAACAACAAAGTTATAGAAAAAGTTGAAGAATATATATACTTAGGACAAAAAATAATACTAAATAGGGAAATTCAAACGGAAGAAATGAAAAGAAGAAGAAAGTTAGCATGGGCAGCATTCGGCAAACTGAACTATATACTCAGAAATCAGCAAATTCAACTACATCTTAGATCTAAAGTCTTTGATGCATGCATTATTCCGATATTAACATATGGGGCACAAACATGGACAATCACAAAAAATAATATGAACATACTCAGAGTCACTCAACACGCGATGGAAAGAGCAATGCTTGGCATATCACTTAAGGACAGAAAAACAAACACATGGATAAGACAGAAAACCAAAGTCACCGATGTGGTACAAAAATCACTAAAATTGAAATGGGAATACGCTGGACATGTAGCTAGGAGCGATCTTAACAAATGGCACAGAACAATTCTAACCTGGAGACCATACGAACACAAAAGACCCAGAGGCAGACCTCCTATGAGATGGACAGATGATCTGAAACGAACTGCCGGGAAAAATCGGCTACAAGTAGCGTACAACAAAAAACAATGGAAAGGAAGACTTGAAGAGGCTTATGTTCAGATGTGGACGTGAATGGCTAGACGAAGAAGAAGAAGAAGCTTTATTCTTCAAGAATATCGACGTAATAATATTATTGCTAAACAGGTAAGTGTCATTGTATACCGGGTGTAACAATGATAGTGTGTTTTTTCCTCAAAGTTTGGAACACCCTGTGGAATATTCTAGCGTATATAAAATATTGAAATTAAAACTCAGCTGTAGTCTTAGACTTTCTTAACATTTTGCTTTTCGACTCATTCGCTTATGTGGGATAATAGAAAAGTAAGGTACTTTGTTGTAAACAACTAGCCATGTTATTTATCAATACAGGGTGTTTCTAAATAAGTGCGACAAACTTTAAGGGGTAATTCTGCATGAAAAAATAATGACCATTTGCTTTATAAACATATGTCCGCAAATGCTTCGTTTCCGAGATACGGGGTGTTGAATTTTTTCTTACAAACTGACGATTTATTCATTGCTCTAAAACCGATTGAGATATGCAATTGAAATTTAGTAGGTTTTAAGAAGTAGTTATTGCGCATATTTTGACGTAAAATTAAGAATTTTATATTCACCATTGGCGTGCATACGGGTCATATTACCCGTATGTACGCCAATGGTGAATATAAAATTCTTAATTGTATGTCAAAAAATGCGCAATAACTACCTCTTAAAACCTATCAAATTTCATTTGCATATCTCAACTAGTCTTAGAGCAATAAATAAATCGTCAGTTTGTAAGAAAAAATTCAACATCCCGTATCTCGGAAACAAAGCATTTGCGGACATATAATATGTTTATAAAGCAAACGGTCATTATTTTTCATGCAGAATTACCCCTTAAAGTTTGTCGTACTTACTTAGAAACACCATGTATTGATGAATAGCATTGCTAGTTGTTTAAGTACCTAACTTTTTTAATATCCAACATAAGCGAATGAATCAAAAAGCAAAATGTTAAGAATGCCTAAGGCTACAGTTGAGTTTTAATTTCAATATTTTATATACGCTAGAATATTCCACAGGGTGTTCCAAACTTTGAGGAAAAAACGCACTATCATTGTTACACCCGGTATACAATGACACTTATCTGTTTAGCAACAATATTACTACATCGATTTTTTTGAAGAATAAAGCCATAACATATTAAAAAAATCACTAAAATCGGACAACAGGTTTAGGAAATACAAGACATCAAAAATGCAAATTCTTAAGGTGGTGCGTTAATTTTGATGCTTAGTGTATTTGATTGCTAAGATTGTCACCTTCACATTTAATAAGATAAAGGGGCATATCATCCTGAGAATTTATTTATTTTTTTGTGTTTTATTGCATCCGTTACTCCTTGAATTGAAGGAGGTCCTAATGGTGTATTGTTTCTTGCTCCTGAAGGTGATGGATTTTGATCTTCTACTTTGGTGAAAAGTAGTTCCTATAGTGTTCCAATTATATATCCAATACATCTTGTGTATTGAATATATGTTCCTCCTTATCGTTACTACATATTCTCAGTCTTTGTTTTCTTTCTTTATTCTGGCTTTTATAGAATTTTGTGGTTTGATTATGCGTTTTAATGTCCTTAATTCGTCCAATAGCTTCCATCCACTTACTTATACTTACTTATACATCCACTTATACTTACAAATACAGTAGTCTCTCTCTATAACGAACACTGTTATTACGAGGTTTCGCTTATAACGAGGTGCACTAGATGTTCCATGAAATTCCTATTGAACTGTAATACCTCTATAACGAGGCATATTTGGTTATAAAGAGGAAAAATGAAATCGAAGAATACGTTTCTTCACATGTTTTTAGCGCATTTATGGCTATAAATAAATACCCCAACTACTTGTATACAGAAATCTCCAACATCTGTGTGGTTATCGAGGCCAGTGCTGTAATAAAATTCACCGCCTATGTTTATTAACTTCTTCCTGTTCTATTTATCTATAGACCGATATTGAATATTGTAGGAAATTTACAATTTATGATGGCGAAACCTTATTGTTAAGGAAACAATATTTAACATCGTATGTTGTATGACAATAGGAAGTTAATGTTTTAGAAAACTATATCTTCATATGTATGCACAATATTATTGTTGTTTGATATAGTGAGATCCGCTTATAACGAGGTAATTAGTCTTTCAGTTCTCGTTATAGGGGGAGTCTACTGTAATATAAATGTCAATCTCAGTCAGATATGTGTTTCAAACTTGTGATGTAAGCATGTGATTGTTCTCTGTGCATTTCTACTTAGCAAACAACTTTATGCATTGTAGCCCTTACATACATACCAGTTATTTAAGTGTCAAAGCCCTTTCAAAAGAGATCTATGGAGGAGTATCATTGAGCCACAAGCCATACATTTCCCCCATATGCCGATCAGATAGCAGAGTATTCCAGTCTAAGCTTTAGATTTATACAGGCTGTCCCAGACTAATTTAGCCACGCTACATCTCTTAAACGAATAGAGATTTTCGAATGGGACAAAAAGTGATCTATTCTACTTGTAATACACTTTAATATGGCGTAGAAAAAATCATCCCCTAAATATTCATCCCTTGGTTACAACCCCTAACTTTAATTTTTTTAATAGCACCCTGTATATTTTTTGATAGTTTTGGATGTGGTCTTCTATAGTCTATTCAACAGATTAATTAAAAATAAAATCGGTTAGTAAATAGTCAAAAAATCATTTTTTTTTTTATTTTTGTTAATTAAGGGCCGGTTGTTCGAACGCTAATCAAAAATGATCATTATCAAATATTTAATTACTGTCACCAACTGTCAATGTCAACTTTGTTTGGGTTGCTGAAAACATAATTATGGATTACAATTATGAAATTAATTAATCAATTATGTTTTCAGCAACCCAATAAAAGTTGACATTGACAGTTGGTGACAGTAATTAAATATTTGATAGTGATCATTGTTGATCAGCGTTCGAACAACCGGCCCTAAGTGTCCCAGACTAATTTATCCAGGCTATATTTCTTAACAAAATAGAGATTTTTAAAGGGGCAAAAACTGATCTATTCCATTTTAATATTAAACTATTTCCACTTTAATATGGCGAAGTAAAAATCATCCCCTAAATATTCATCCCTTAGTTACAACCCCTAACTTAAATTGTTGTAATAGCACCCTGTATATTTTTTTATTGTTTTGGTTGGAGTCTTCTATCGTCTATTCAACAGATTTTTTAGAAATAAAATTGGTTTGTAAGTAATCAAGAAAATATCAATTTATTTTTGTCAATTATGTGTCCCGTGTCCCATACTAATATTTCTAGGCTAAATCTCTTAAACGAATAGAGATTTTCGAATGAGCCAAAAACTGATCTATTTCATTTGTAATACACCTTAATATGTTGCAGAAAAAAATCATTCCCTAAATATTCATCCCTTAGTTACAACCCCTGATTTTAATTTTTTTAATAGCACCCGTACATTTTTTTATAGTTTTGGATGTGGTCTTCTGTCGTCTATTCAACAGATTGTTTAAAAATAAAATAGGTTTGTAAGGAATCAAGAAGATATCAGTTTATTTTTTATTTTTGTTAAATTAATCAAGATAGCCTTAAAAATAAAATAGAAAAGAAATATGCTTTATTGTCACTGAAATTAGATAAATCGTCAATATTACAAAATAAAACAATGAAAGTTAAACAAAAACAATGTATTGCAAACTTTAAATAAATTTCAGATTGAACATAATACTCGTACAAATAAAATACAACCTTAGGAACAATAAAACTTAAACGAACAATAAAAATAAATGCTATAAAAATTACATGAAAAATATAAAACAAAACACCAAGTAACTAACTAATATTATTTACATTAAATGTTCGAATTGTAACCCACCTGCTGCAACACACATTTCTAATCGTTCCAGAAGATTTCTGGTACATGTGGATCGAATCATTTCGGGAGTAATTTGGCGACATGCTTGTCTTATGTTTTGTTTTAATTCCTCTACATTTTGCGGTTTTGATTGATAAATATCCTTTATCGCTCCCCAAAAGAAAGAGTCAAGAGGTGACAAATCAGGTGAACGTGCCGCCCACATACTTTCTGGAGAGTTGTTTGCTATCCAGTGGTTATCAAAACGGTTTTGTAGGTGGTCGCTAACGATTCTCGCATTATGTGAAGGAGCTCCGTCTTGTTGCCACCACATTTCTTAACGCTCATGAAGAGGAATATCTTTTAGCAAATCGGGAAGAATGTTTTCTATAACGTCTAAATATCGAACACCTGTTAGAGTGCCGTTAAAAAGGTAAGGACCTATAACACGGCCATTAAATAAACCGCACCACACATTTATACCCCAAATTTTCTGAAATCGTGTTTCCATCATCCAATGTGGGTTCACGGGAGACCAATAATTGGAATTGTGACGGTTGACAACACCATTATTGTGAAATCTAGCCTCATCGCTCCACAATATTTTTATAAAAAAAGTGGATCATCATTGATTTTTAACATCATTTTTGCAATAAAATCAAACCTGGTCATCACCAGGCTCTAATTCTTGAACTAGGTGCACTTTAAAAGGATGGTACTTAAAATCTTTGAGAATTCTATGCACAGAACTTCTTGAAATGACACATTCATTGGCGAGGGTTCTAAAAGACACCTTGGGATTAAAATTAACATATGCTAGTACATTAATAAGGTTTTGGTTACATCTTACTGTGAGTTCAATTGTACCTCGTTTATTATTTGGAAAATGTCCTTGTCTAAGTGAGCGTTCCAAATTCTTAAATGTTTCTTCACTTGGAATGTTTCGATTTAAAAACCTTTCTTGATATAATTATCCAGAAAACCACATCCAAAACTATAAAAAAATGTACGAGGTTTAAAGTTAGGGGTTGTAACTAAAGGATGAATATTTAGGGAATGATTTTTTTTCTGCGCCATGTTAAGGTGTATTAAAACAGTTTTTGCCTCATTCGAAAATCTCTATTCGTTTAAGAGATATATCCTGGAAAAATTAGTCTGGGACACATAATTGACAAAAATAAAAAATAAACTGATATTTTCTTGATTACTTACAAACCGATTTTGTTTCTAAAAGATCTGTTAGATAGACGATAGAAGACCTCAACCTAAACTATAAAAAAATGTACAGACCCTGGATGGGTCTTTGCCTGTTTGGCTATGTCCTTCCATTCAGATCTCTTTTATGCCCTTCTCCTCCATTATCTTATATTCATGGTTTTCAGTTCATCTTCCACTTCATCCAACCATCCCGTTCTGATCCTTCCTTTTTCTCGTCTTCTATCAGCTTTCACTGTAATATTTTCTTTGCTGTTGTGCATTTTCTTGTCTCTACGGACTTTGAATTTTCACAAATCTTACATTTGTGAGATATCATACCGTCCATTCAATTCATTAACCTCGTTTCTCCCGATTCTCCATGTGATGTCTTCCTCTTCCACCAGGCCATATACTTTTCTCAGTATCTTTCTCTCGATAGTTCTGAGTTGGGCTTCATCTTTTTGTGTCATTACCCAGGTTTCACAATCATAGGTTACTACGGGTCTAATCAATGTTCTGTAGATAGTTATTTTTGTTGGTTAGATATGCTGATGATGATAGCATTAATTTTGCTACTTCAGGAATTCTTCTGATTGATTTCTGTGCCAGATATGTGAAGGCATCCACACGTTCAATAGTAGAGTCGTCTAACTTTAAAAACTTTAAAAAGGGTAAACCCTGTAGTTGGCTGTATACCTTCGATAAAACAACGTGGAATGAAGTAAACACTTCTGTTGTATACAGGTATATGAATTTATTAAAATTCTTAAAATTTATCCACAAGGGAGTGGAAGTACAAAACGTTTTCGGTCAAACTGACTATCATCAGTGTAAACGTCCAGTGTACAAGTAATTGTAACTAGCCACTTCAATAGGTGTAAAACCTCTAAATAACATTATTGCTACATTATATCGCCGGTACCTATGATTAATGTGATTCTTAATACACTTCCAGTGAAAATAATAATTCTTTGATGAGTGTTGGCGATACAATTTGTTTTTATATGCGTGTCCGCGAAGATTATAACTCCCAAAATATTTATAACGAAAATATTTAGTTCCTAATAGATGTCGGCGAAAACAATTATTTCCCTTTCTGTTTCTGTTTCTGCCGACGAAAACAATTATTTCTGAGAACTTTTTAGTAATTATAATTTTCGTGGACCCACAAACAGAAATGTTTTTTGCTGATACTCCTCAAAAAATAAATTTTACCGCTAACACTTTATTAGGTATTATAATTGTCACAATCATATAATCGAAAATAATATTTTTCGCGGCGTTCATTGAAAGTTCTACTCTTAACGGCATTTTTCGGAGTCACACTTTTCGTAGGCGGCGGCGATATTCTATATAGTAGTCGACATTAAGTCGATGTCTTAAGATTATGAATATCACATGTGGAATGTGGATGTATGTCATCCTTGCTCGGAAATTGCACAAGGTTGTTGTGATCAGGTGAGAGGTTTACAACCAACTCAGTTACAACCTGATCACAACAACCTTGTGCAATTTTCGAGCAAGGATGACATACATCCACATGTGATATTCATAATCTTAAGACATCGACTTAACGTCGACTACTATATAGCATATACTGCAGCAATAATGTTAGTTGGAGGTTTTTACACCTATTGAAGTGGCTAGTTACAATTACTTGTACACTGGACGTTTACACTGATGATGGTCAGTTTGACCGAAAACGTTTTGTACTTCCACTCCCTTGTGGATAAATTTTAAGAATTTTAATAAATTCATATACCTATATACAACAGAAGTGTTTACTTCATTTCACATTGCTATATTAAACTGCTCGTGAAAAGTTAGGGATATAGAAAATTCTGCTGATTTTCATAGTTGATTTTTTCGCGAACAGACGGATTCCGCTATTTTTTTTTTTATTTTAGCCTTTTCTTTAATATTTACACAGTTGTGCAAAGGTTTACTCAAACTTATTTTTTGTACTTATACCGGGTGGAAGAAAAAATTTGTTTTTCTTGTGTTAAGTTTGAGACACCCTGTAGGGAGAACGAGGTACAAATGTGAGTATACATCAGAATAATATTGTAGTCTTATGTTTTGTGAACATGATGTTGTTTGAATGTCCGTGATATCTTTAGAAACAAAAAAAAGACGGTTTTGTAATTTAACATGTGTTTTAACCGAAACAAAAGTTTGAGACACCTTGTAGGGAGAAAAAGGCACAAAGGTGAGTATACTCCGATATTATGTTGTAGTCTCATATTTTTTGAATATTTTATTTTTTTAATTTCTCTGATATCTTCTCTAATAACAAAGAAACTAGACGGTATTACTCTTTAATATGTTTTTCTATGTTTCACATGTGTGATGTGACGCATGTCGTCAGTTAAAACACATATTAAAGAGTAATATCGTCTAGTTTCATTGTTATTAAAGATATCAGAGAAATTAAAAAAATAAAATATTCACAAAATATGAGACTACAACAAAATATCGAGGCATACTCAACTTTGTGCCTTTTTCTTCCTACAAGGTGTCACAAACTTTTGTTTCGGTTAAAACACATGTTAAATTACAAAACCGTCTATTTTTTTATTTCTAAAGATGTCAGGGACATTCAAAAAACAAAATGTTCACAAAACATAAGACTACAATACTATTTCGATATATACTCCCATTTGTACCTCGTCCTCCCTACTGGGCGTCTCAAACTTAACATAAGAAAAACATTTCTTTTCTTCCACCCGGTATAAGTACAAAAAAAAGTTTGAGTAAACCTTTGCATAACTGTGTAAATACTAAAGAAAAGTCTAAAATAATAAAAAAAATTAGCGGAATCCGTTAATCTGTTCACGAAAAAATCTACTATAAAAATTCAGCAGAATTTTCTATATCCCTAACTTTTGACGAGCAGTTTATTCTCATTGTCAGGAGTTCTTTTGATGGTCATGTACTTAGTTTTTGTTTCGTTTCTTTTAAGCCCTCTTTTCCATGCTTCAGGATCAATTTCTTTGAACGCTTCCATTAGTTGTTGGTTTCTCCTACTAATGATAGTTACATCGTCTGCATGTGCAGTAATGTATACTGTTTTGGTATTTATATGGCCCATGGTTTTTCTAATGACTGCCTTAAGAACTAGGTTGAATAGCATGTTTGATAGTGTTCGTCAATGCCTCACTCCCACATTGATGTCAAATAGGGGAGTCAGTTCTCCATTTACTGTAACTGTGGCTTTTTAACTCTGAAACATCATTTTTATGAGGCTGATATTTATATTTTTGAGGTATATCTAGATTAAGAAGGTCTTCTAACATTTTGTCTCTTTTAACGCTATCAAAAGCTTCTTATTTATTACCACACTGTTTTTCTTGTTTTTGTTTTTTTTTATATACTGCATCCTCACTTGAAAAACAGTTGTGGATTGATTTTTTTTATGTAACAGTGCTTTATACTAATATTTCATATTTGTTTGACAGAAACCTTTGGTTATCATGTTTCATGGTATAGGCACATCAGCAGATATCTGGACAATCGTTATTAATGCAATGACCTGTAGAGGGTATGAGGTGGTGGCTCCCGATATGTTGGGACATGGCTTCAGTTCAGCTCCATTAAAGTCTAGCTATTATACATTCAATAATTTATTACTTCAAGCTCTTACTATTTTTGACTATTATATGGCTGACAGCAAAAGGAAATGTATTTTAATTGGGCACTCATATGGGTAAGTAAATAAAAAATATATTACATACAGGGTGGAGCATTAGTGTGACAAAGTCCAATTACTCGTTTGTCGTAAGAGATACAAAAAAAAGTTATTTAGGTAAAAGTTGGGGCACGAATAGGACCATAATCTAAAAATATTTTTAGATATACAGGGTCACCCGTATTGACAGGGTGACACAAACTTATGTTTTTTTAAATGGAACACCCTGCATATTTTTACATTTTTGGATTCTTCTCGATGTCTTCTTTCTCAAAATATAGGATTTTGTAATATTATACGAGTTAGTTTAAAAGATTTAAAAGACGTTTTATTGTTAACTTCGTAGCAATATTAACACCCTGTAGAATTGTAGTGATTTGACATCAAAGTTTCTATTTATGGTCAAACGATTTTTAATAGTCTACTATTGTTAAACATTAATAATATAGCGAAAAATTTAATATTAATGTATAGGGTTGGTCAAAACTCGGAATGAGTATTTTCTGAGTTTTCTTAAATGGAACACCCTGTATTTTAGTATTCTATTGAAATGATATTTTATTTCTTAAGCATTCCCTATACCTAAGTGCTTTAATTTTTGAGTTATTCGTGATAATTTAATGCAAACATTAATTGCAACAAAAATTACGTCAAATTTTATTAGGTGTTTGTGCAAATATTCAATCAAAAATAATTTTTCAAAAAAAAGTAGATATTAATCTAAACTGATCCTTAATTTATTAATATTGGATGAGAAATCCAAATACCTACGTAGTTAAGATTGTTGGTGCGTAAAATATTAATAAAAACATGCAAGATTCCACCTAGTTGGCTATGACAATAAATTGGCTAAAACGTTCTTTGACATTATACTATTTTTATAGTTCCAGTTGCTTTGTTACCATTACTAATATTAATTTTTTAATAAGTAACTGATGTAGTAACTTAATGAGTAACTGACTAAAATGGTTTTTGTGCTAGGAGAGTATAACAAAAATGTGCTACTAGCAATAAGAATTTTTCATCAGCAATTCCCTGATACACGAAAACCAAGAAGAGATACTTTTGAAAGTATACTAAAACGGTTTCAACAGACTGGATACTTAAATTACCAAAAACCTGATCGAATAAAAACTATTGTAAATGAATAAAATTAATTAAATGTAATCCTAAAGTTGGATTTATAGTTTGACGTAGTGTAGACGTAGACGCAACGGAGACGCACTGGAAAAGATCAACACAGAATTTTGTGTACTCGTGTTTATAGATGAACGCAAGCGCCTGACGGAACGTAAGAGAAACGTAACGTAACATAAGAGATGACCAACTTTCATCTTTTACAGTGCGTTTCTTCCGTCTGGCCAATCATAAGGCAGAATTTTGTTCTGTCACTCAAAGTGGACCCGCCCCGCCCCCTCATTCCTTGTGTTGTGTAAAAAGTTGATTGTCAACATATTCGAATTTTGTTAATACAATGGATGTTAAGTTATTAATTTAATAAAAATATATCATAGAGTCATTTCAATATTTCAGATAAATATGAGTTGTTATTAGCCTAATTCGTGGTTATCCACACATATTATACGATAGGTAAATCCAATAAACATTTAAAGACCAGGAAATGGAACAAAATAGTTGGAAATCCCAAGGCATGCGGCACCAAAGAGCATACTTTCGTTTATTTCCTAATCCATGTAACACACAAAACAGATAAATATTATAATAAATAATAGTATAAGTATAAATAAATAAACACAAAGTTTGTTTACTGTTCGTATAATTTATAGGCTATGTTGTTGAATTAGAATTAAGTCATTGTTTACGCATGCGCAAAAATTCCGTTACGTCGATCTATAAATTGACATAATATTTTCTTCCGTCTCCAGTCCGTTTCTTACGTGTACGTTGCGTCTACGTCTACGCTACGTCAAACTATAAATCCAACTTTAGTGTAACTGAGGATCTGCATATTAGGAAGAACGTTCTTATAATCTAACTATCTAGACCTAGACTGTTGAAAGCGTTTTAGTGTACTTTCAAAAGTTTCTCTTCTTGGTTTTCGTCTATCAGGAATTGCTAATGAAAAATTCTTATTGCTAGTTAGCACATTTTTGTTATACTCTCCTTGCACAAAAACCAATTTGATCAGTTACTCATCAGTTACTCATTTGAAAAATTCATATTAGTAATGGTAACAAAGCAACTGGAACTATTAAAAAAGTATAATGTCAACTGTTTTAGCAAATTTATTGTCATAGTCAACTAGGTAGAATCTTGATTATTTTTATTAATATTTTACGCACCAAAAATCTTAACTACGTAGGCATGTGGATATCTCATCCAAAATTAATAAATTAAGGATCACTCTAGATTGGTATCTACTTTTTTTTGAAAAATTATTTTTGATTGAATATATATTTGCACAACCACCTAATAAAATTTCACGTAATTTTTGTTGCAATTAATGTTTGGATTAAATAATCACGAATAACTCAAAAATTAAGCACTTATGTATAGGGAATGCTTAAGAAATAAAAAAGTGGCATAAAATAGCATTTCATTAGAATACTAAAATATAGGGTGTTCCTTTTAAGAAAACTCAGAAAATACTCATTGCGAGTTTTGACCAACCCTGTATATTAATATTAAACTTTTCGCTATATTATTAAGTTTAACAATAGTTATTATACAGGGTGTTTCATTGAAAAACGGAAATACATTAACGGTGAATAGAGGTCACCAAGCCGGTTCTAGATATACAACATTTTTTGCCCTGCCGACTTTTATAACCGAGTTACAGGGTGTTTTATCGATTTTGCCCATTTCTTTCCTAAGCCATAACTTTAGAACCACCCTGTATATTTTTTTGATATTTGGTAGACATATGTCTCATTCAAAACACAAACGACCGACATACTAACCATAAGAAAAATCCAGGTCCGGATTAACAAAAAATTATAAAGTAATTGTGACCTTAAAACAACACCCTGTATATTCAAATTTTGAAAATCTGTTTGGATATTTGAAAAGAGCACAAAAAAGTAAGTTTAATGATTCGCTTCAATTTTTCGGCCAGACAATTTTATGACTTTAATTTTGAAATTATATTGAATTTTTTAAGAACTCTTGACATTAAAAATGCGGATATTATTAATTTTAGTTATAAATTATTAAAGTAAATGAATAAATACTCAACGTAGAATGAAGTAAACACTTCTGTTGTATATAGGTATATTATAAATTTATTAAAAATTTTTTAAAATTCATCCACAAGGGAGTGGTTGTACAAAACGTTTTCGGTCAAACTGACCATCCTCAGTGTAAACGTCCAGTGTACAAGTAATTGAAACTAGCCACTTGAATAGGTGTAAAACCTCAAAATAACATTATTGCTACATTATGAGCTGTATAGTAATCGACAATAAGTCGATGTCTTAAGATTAAAAATGTATCACATGTGGATGTATGTCATCCTTGCTCGGAATTAGCACAAGGTTGTGATCAGGTGAGAGGTTAACAACCAACTTCAGCAGTTAAGTTGGTTAACTAACTACCTTAACTAACAACAGTTGGTTGTTAACCTCTCACCTGCTCACAACCTTGTGCTAATTCCGAGCAAGGATGACATACATCCACATGTGATACATTTTTAATCTTAAGACATCGACTTATTGTCGATTACTATACAGCTCATAATGTAGCAATAATGTTATTTTGAGGTTTTACACCTATTCAAGTGGCTAGTTTCAATTACTTGTACACTGGACGTTTACACTGAGGATGGTCAGTTTGACCGAAAACGTTTTGTACAACCACTCCCTTGTGGATGAATTTTAAAAATTTTTTAATAAATTTATAATATACCTATATACAACAGAAGTGTTTACTTCATTCTACGTTGTCTTAACAAAGGTATACAGCCAACTACAGGGTTTACCCTTTTAATGAATAAATACTCATTTTAAAAATAATCAATACTTATTTACCACATTTCAACGACCCAATTACTAATGACAAGAAAAATCCAGGTCCGGATTAACAAAAAAATATAAAGCAATTGTGACCTTGAGCCAACACCCTGTATATTGAAATTTTAAAAATTTGTCTGCGAATTTTAAAAGATCATAAAAAACTGTGATTAAATTAATTAATTATATTGAAATTTTAAAGAACTCTGAGATTAAAAAACTGGTATGTGTTATTAACTTTTAATAATTTAATGTTAATGAATCAATACTTATTTTAAAAATACTTTATACTTATTTACTACGCTGGCTTCATGGATTTTTTGGATTTGTAGCTGTATGCACATCATTAAAAATTAGAATTGCGAGAATTGGAATATTTTAATGATTTAGTATAAAGAATTAAAAATACAGCTATATCTAATAAAAAAAATCGTTTAAACAATTCAACAATTTAACATAAATTAAAAATATTTGAACTATAACAGTTGCTCAAAATGTCCTCCATTTTGTTCGATGCATTTTCTTCCTCGTTTCAAAAGATTTCGAATCGATTTTCTAATTACATTGGGATTGTCCTTCATTTTTCTGGCAGCTTCTTGTGACCTTGACAGAATTAATCAATATGATTTCAAAATTGCCGTAATTAAATTATCTGCGCAAAAATTTGACATGCACCTTTTAACGCAGTTTTTGATGCTCTTTTAAAATACGCAAACCAATTTTCAAAATTTCAATATTATACAGGGTCACACTTACTTTATATTTTTTTCTTAATCCGGACCTGGATTTTTCTTATCATTAGTAACTGGGTCGTTCCAGTGTGGTAAATAAGTAATGATTATTTTTAAAATAAGTTTACTTCATTCTACGTTAAAATAAGTATTTATTCATTAACTTTAATAATTTATAACTATCTATAACTATAAGTTAATAATATCTGTTTTTTGATATCAGAGTTCTTAAAAAATTCAATATAATTTCAAAATTAAAGTCATAAAATTGTCTGGCCGAAAAATTGAATCGAACCATTAAACTTACTTTTTTGTGCTCTTTTCAAATATGCAAACAGATTTTCAAAATTTGAATATACAGGGTGTTGTTTTAAGGTCACAATTACTTTATAATTTTTTGTTAATCCGGACCTCGATTTTTCTTATGGTTAGTATGTCGGTCGTTTGGGTTTTAAATGAGACATATGTGTACCAAATATCAACAAAATATACAGGGTGATTCTAAAGTTATGGCTTAGGAAAGAAATGGGCAAAATCGATAAAACACCCTGTAACTTGGTTATAAAAGTCGGTAAGGCAAAAAATGTAGTATATCTAGAACCGGCTCGGTGACCTCTATTCACCATTAAAGTTTTTCCGTTTCCCAATGAAACACCCTGTATAATATATTAAAAATATATTTAATAATATATTAAAAATCGTTTGACCATAAATAGAAACTTTGATGTCAAATCACCACAATTCTACAGGGTCTGAATATTGCTAGGAAATTAACAATAAAACGTAATTTTCTTTTAAATTACCTCGTATAATATTACAAAACCCTGTATTTTGAAAAAGAAGACATCGAGAAGAATCCAAAAATGTAAAAATATACAGGGTGTTCTATTTAAAAAAAACATAAGTTTGTGTCACTTTGTCAATACGGGTGACCCTGTATATCTGAAAATCTTTTTAAATTATGGTCCTATCTATGCCCTTACTTTTATGTAAATAACTTTTTTTCGTATCTCTTACGACAAACGAGTAATTGGACTTTGTCACACTAATGCCCCACCCTGCATATACAAGGTTCGAACTCCAAGAAATGAATATACAAAATATTTGTCTCTCTATCAAGTCTTGTGATTTACTACGGTAGTAACCGTAAGCCTTATTAGGATTATGGATTTATATATTAGTATCAACAGTACTGGCGCCCAAGAGAAGACAAACGCAGCAGAGGACGACCACCAACACGCTGGATGGACGACATTAAACGGATATCCAAGAAATGGCAACAAGACGCAAAGAACCGTGGAGAGTGGCGAAAAATGGGAGAGACCTATGTCCAGCAGTGGACGGAAGAGGTTGCATGATAATGATGATCAATACAACTCTGCGCTTTTTAAAATGGAAAATTCATAAATGATAAATAATTCGAATTTTAGTTTCTGCTTTATTTGACCTACGATTCATAGATGGTGCTAGTTTCTTCTTTTGTAATTATTTTAATAATTACACCGAAAAGATGAAAAGATTTGATTCCAGTTCATTGTTTCTACACAGGTGCTCTGATGAGATTAAGTTGAAATTGAAATACGTATAAGTACATATAGACGGAGAGACAGCGCCGAAAAATCTCTCTGAATTTACTAAAGCTAGTTATTTCACAGTTGATTACCGTGATTGTGTAGAGAAACATACTGCGGTCGGTCAACCGAAACGTAGAACAAGGGCTACTGAGAGGGTATCAAAGTTGCTTTCCTACGAAGGTAATTAAATCCATTTACTAAGGCTGAAAATCAGTACACACATTCTAAATTGAATATAAATAAAAGTTATTATAGTCGGGCAGCTGTATGACGGGACAGAGCCGGTCGGTCGGCCCCAATGAATGTACAGGATTTTTCACTATATTTTGACTCCCTTGTAAACTGCTTTATTTACAGAATTAGAAAAAAATGTAAAATACAAAAGTTATTCGATTTTTAATTATGATTTTTGACATATATATCGTACTAGTGACGTCATCCATCTGGGCGTGATGACGTAATCGACTATTTTTTTAAATGAGAATAGAGGTCGTGTGCTAGCTCATTTGAAAGGTTATTCAATTCTCTATGCAGTAATATAAACATTAAGATCATTATTTATACAGGGTGTCCAAAAAAGTTTATTGAATTATTAATTAAACAATTAATTTAATTAAAATTTTTTTTGGACACACAAATGAGCTAGCACACGACCCCTATTCTCATTTAAAAAAATAGTCGATTAAGTCATCACGCCCAGATGGATGACGTCACTAGTACGATATATATGTCAAAAAATCATAATTTAAAAATTGAATAAGTTTTGTATTTTACATTTTTTTCTAATTCTGTAAATAAAGCAGTTTAGAGGGGGTCAAAATATAGTGAATAACCCTGTACATTCATTGGAGCCGACCGACCGGCTCTGTCCCGTCATACAGCTACCGACTATAATAACTTTTATTTATATTGAATTTAGAATGTGTGTACTGATTTTCAGCCTTAGTAAATGGATTTAATTACCTCCGCAGGTAAGCAACTTTGACAAGCTGTCAGTACCACCTGTTCTACGTTTCGCTTGACCGACCGCAGTATGTTTCTCTACACAATCACGGTAATCAACTGTGAAATAACTAGCTTTAGTAAATTCAGATAAATTTTTCAGTGCTGGCTCTTAGACTAATAGTTGAAGCCCTATGCTGTTATTAAATCTGAATCATCTTTTCTTTTAGTAAATATAAATCGTTTAGTATTGTACTCAGACAACTCTTAATACAAAACCAATCTCTTTGTTTTTTTATAAGCTTTATTTTTGTTCATTACACGTTTTTAAATAAAATACTTTGTTTTTGAGTTATTTGTAGAAATCGTTGGAAACCATGTTTTTTTTTTGCGAAAAATATATATTTTCATGTGCGAATAAGTATTGATCTAGCGAAAAAAATTATGCCATTTTTTTGTTTAAAATTAGATTCTTTATAAATTCCCGGGGTTATTTTGAGTGTAAAAATTTAGTCATAAACTACCCCAGGGGTAGAAGCACACATCAACACCACATAACTTATGTTTTTTGAGTAATTTTCTACCATCTGTAAAAAAATTGATTTTAGAGAGAAAATGTCACAGTATCTGGAATATTAATGTTCAAATACACAAAAAGCTACCAAGAATAAAATATTGTAAAGGGATTTAAATAAGCATCCAGAAAATAATATTTACGTTATTATCATATAATTCAGTTTAAATTTTAAATCCTCTTATAACAATATTACTCAATGTTTTGATTATGCACTTGCTGGTATGCATGTGACATTAAATATCTGTGTAAGTGGGACACGCACCGAAAAGTGCAAACTAAACAGAAAAGCTGTTGTTATAATTCACACCCGTGTTAGTAAAATAAAAGTCATAATAAACAAATGGATATTAGATATACTTACGAAAAGAATGAGACAGAATACTCACGAAAGACACTTAGTAATGATCAGACGACGCAACTAACATCAGATACCAACTGAGTACTAGTTATAGGGCTTTTCATCGATTGTCATTTATTTCGAGCTTCTGTCATGTGTCACATAATATTAATATATATCTACGTCATACGTTTTTGGTTTGTATCATTGGTATATACCAATAACGTATGACGTAGATATATTAATATTATGTGACACATGACAGAAGCTCGAAACAAATGACTGTGAATGAAAAAAAAAGTGTGTGTGTACTTTGTACGCACGTAAGAAGTTATACTTCTATTATATGATTTCTTAAAAATAAATATACTTTAAACAGTTTGTTTTAATTTTTTTAACACCAAACTAATTTTGGGCTTAGCGCTTTTAAAAAAATTAAAACAAAGTATAGAATTGCACTGGATTCGAACTCAGGACCTCTCGATCTCTGGCTGAGTGCTATGCCAAATGCGCTACGACGACTGTGTCTGTATCGGTTCGGATGTACCTAATGACAATCCACGGTAACAAACGGACAAGGTGAAAGTATAATAAATATCAATAAAATGTTTTAATAATACTCATCTTACTCCGGAGGAAGACAAATCCAAAGACACAAAAATTATAATAAATATATTTACTAAAAACAGTAATATATTCTTTTCGCACCTTTTCTTGCACTGATATAATTTATACATAACTAGAAAGATTTAGCAACTAAACGCCATACTGTCTGTGTGCGCATGCGCGCAGTATTATGAAATTTTACTCTCAATCGCGCCTAAAGAAGTATAACTTCAAAAAGCCCTATTGTTTAAGTGTGAACTAAATAAATATATACAGGGTGTTAGTAAATAAGTATGAAAAACTTTAAGGGGTAATTCTACAGGAAAAAATAATGACAGTTTGCTCTACAAACGTATGTATGCAAATGCTTCGTTTCCAAGATACGGGGTGTTGAAATTTTTTTTTCAAACTGCGAATTTTTTTATTGCTCTAAGACCTTTTAAGCTATGAAAATTTAATTTGGTGGGTTTCAAGAGGTAGTTATTGCGCATCTTTTGGCAAACAAACAACAATTTTATATTCATCATTGGCGCGCCTACGGGTAATTGTTTGAATTTTTTTAAAGAAAAAAATAGTGCGCCACTGAGATATTTCAAATTAAAAATTATTTTTGTATTCCACGTTTAATTTATGATAAAGAACCTTTTTGTCTTTTTTTATATGGTGCACCGTTTTTATGCAAAAAAATAAAACATCTTCGCGCGTATTTTTCATTTCGTAATACATTAATCAAGAACTCTCCAATATAATAATGCCAAACTAGAACAATAACAGAAAATATTTCTAAAAAGATTTTAATTATGTCCAAGGCTACAACAAATGTTCAAAATTACCTCCTTTAAAGGTGACAGAGTAATTTTATATTCACCATTGGCGCGCGTACGGGTAATAGCCCGAATTTTTTAAAGAAAAAAATAGTACGCCACTGAGATATGTTAAATTAAAAATCATTTTTGAATTCCTCGTTCAATTTACGACAAAAAATCGTTTTTGGAATCTACCTCGAATAATTTGTAAGCATTAAGATGTTTTATTTTTTTTTGTATAAAAACGGCGCCGCATATGAAAAAAGACAAGAATGATTTTTTGTTGTAAGTTGAACAAGAAATTCAAAAATGATTTTTAACTTGACGTTTCTCAGTGGAGTAGTATTTTTTTTTTTAAAAAATTCAGACTATTACCTGTACGGGCGCCAATGGTGAATATAAATTTTTTCTGTCACCTTTAAAGGAGGTAATTTTAATTTTGAACATTTGTTGTAGCTTTGCACCTAGTTAAAATCTTTTTAGTAATATTTTCTGTTATTGTTCTACTTGGGTAGTATAATATTGGAGAGTTCTTGATAAAGTATTAAGAAATGTATGTTTTATTTTTTGGCATAAAAACAGTGCCCCATAGGAAAAAAATACAAGAAAGGTTCTTTTTCATAAATTAAACGTGGAATACAAACATAATTTTTAATTTGAAATATCTCAGTGGCGTACCATTTTTTTTCTTTGAAAAAATTCAGACCATTACCCGTAGGCGCGCTAATGATGAATATAAATTGGTTATTTGTTTGCCAAAAAATGCGCAATAACTACCTCTTGAAACCCACCAAATGTAATTTTCATATCTCAACCGGTCTTAGAGCAATAAAAAAATTGGCAGTTTTTCAACACCCTGTATCTCAGAAACAAAGCATTTGCAGACATACGTTTATAGAGCAAACTGCCATTATTTTTTCATGTATACTTGCGATCTTAAAAAGCGGGTCACTCGATGAATTATTCAAGTTAGATGTCTCGAATTTTCTAAACCTGTTGTCCGATTTGAGTGATTTTTTTAGTATGTTATAGCCTTATTCTTTAACAATATCGCTATAATAATATTGTTGCTAGACAGGTAAATTGTCATTGTATACCTGGTGTAACAATCATAATGTGTTTATTCCTCAAAGTTCGGAATACCCTGTGGAATGTTTTAGCATAGATAAAATATTGAAATTAAAACTCCATTGTAGCCTTAGGCTTTCTTAACATTTTCCTTTTTGATTTATTTGTTTATGTTGGATAATAAAAAAGTTAGGCACGTTAACAACTAATCATGCTCTTCATCAATACAGGGTGTTTCTAAATAAGTGCGACAAACTTTAAGGGGTAATTCTGCATTAAAACATAATGACCGTTTGCTTTATAAACGTATGGCCGCAAATTATTCGGTTTGGAGATACGGGATGTTGATTTTTTTCTTACAAACTGACGATTTATTTATTGCTCTAAAACCGGTTTCGATATGCAAATGGAATTTGGTAGGAGTTTATGGGTAGTTATGGCGCATTTTTTGACATACAATTAAGAATTTCATATTCACCATTGGCGTGCATATGGGATGTATCTAAAATGTTTATACCCGTATGCACGCCAATGGTGAATATAGAATTATTAATTGTATGGCCAAAAATGCACACTAACTACCTCTTAAACCCTACCAAATTGCATTTGCATATCTCTACGCGTTTTAGAGCAATACATAAATCATCAGTTTGTAAGAAAAACTTCAACATCCCGTATCTCGGAAACGAAGCATTTGCGGACATATGTTTATAAAGCAAACTGTCATTATTTTTCCATGCAGAATTACCCCTTAAAGTTTGTCGCACTTATTTAAAAACACCCTGTATTGATGAAGAATATGGTTAGTTATTAACGTGCCTAACTTTTTTATTGTCCAACATAAACAAATAAATCAAAAAAGAAAATATTAAGAAAACCTAAGGCTACAATCAAGTTTTAATTTCAATATTTTATCTATGCTAAAACATTCCACAGGGTGTTCCGAACTTTGAGGAATAAACACAGTATGATTGTTACACCCGGTATACAATGACAATTTACCTGTCTAGCAACAATATCATTATAGTGATATTGTTAAAAAATTAGGCTATAACATACTAAAAAAATCACTCAAATCGGACAACAGGTTTAGAAAATTCGAGACATCTAACTTGAATAATTCATCGAGTGACCCGCTTTTTATGATCGCAAGTGTATTTCATTTATTTTATTGACTGAGAGAATGACTGAAAATAAATCTGGTTGGACTAGTATACACAACTATATCCGTGTAGTGATCAAGAAGAAAGAAGAGGAGAAAAACAGCTGTACCAACGATAGGGGTGAGAGGGAAATATATTGTAAGTAAGTAGAAGGTAGAGGGAATAAGTTTTGATGAGAGGAATAAGTTTTATCCCTTAAAGTTTTTCATACTTATTTACTAACACCCTGTATATATCGATGAGTACTTAGTGTGTTGAAGTTAATCAATCCCATCACGAGGGTAGTTCACCCTTATTTTACCATAATATTTCTAAAATAAGAAATATCATTGATCCATCAAAATATTAATAAAAAATATTTATTATTCTATTTATTCGTTTTAGGTGCAGCTTAATAACAGCCATGTACCCACATCGTGCACAGCAAATCAGCCAGCTTGTTCTAATTAGTGGAGGGGGTCCTATACCTCTAGCACCTTATGTGAAAGATGATGGCATACCACCATTTGGATTTGCATATACTTTGTTACATCCATTACTCTACTGTGGTGTCAAAAGGTAATTCGCAAAATTCATTTTCGACAGAGGGCGCTCAAAATCTCAAAGATGGACGATAACTAAAGGAAAACAATCAATTTGTCATTTGATTTCGAAGTCTTTAAACGTTGAATATAAATCATTTACACGCTTTTTTTTGCCAAAGTAACCACTAAATTTTACCACTACACTAAGACATCTTGGCCCGGCCGCACATCAAAGAAACATGAAATGTAAATTACGTTTCATGGAAATAATCCACTGCTAAACAAATATACGTCCGGCCATTTATGAAACTCTCCGAAAATAAAAATGTGTCATGAGCATGAATCACACTAGTTTCATTGGTAGGCGGACTTTGAGATTTATTTAGCAGTGTTTTAGTTTCATGAAACATGTTTTTCGTTTCATGTTTCATGTTTTTCGTTTCATATTTCTTTGGTGTGCGGCTTGGCTTATGGGTTAAAGACCACTCAAAATTATGTTTCATCTGTATGCATTCATTAAAATTTGATGCTAACTACTGATTTGTTTTTACTTTTTTTTTTTAATTGAAAATATCAATAATTCAAATATTTGCATCTGCGATAATCATAATTTAATGTGAGAAACTCTTAGAATGCTTTCATATAAGCATATTAAGATATATTTGCTCAATTTCTTTATAAAAATAAGTTAGTAAATTAATGTCGCCATTACCTCCTTTTATCCTGCTATATACACAGTCTACCAAAAAATCTGGCGCCCGATAATCATACAGCGTTTTAAAAATGATTAATGTAGCTTACAATTTCTAATTTAGTTAATAGGTACAGGGTTATTCACTATATTTTGACCCCCCCCCCCCGTAATTTATTTACAGAATTAGAAAAAAATGTAAAATAAAAAAGTTATTCGATTTTTAAAATATGATTTTTTGACATACTAGTGACGTCTCTGGGCGTGATGACGTAATCGACTATTTTTTTTAAATGAGAATAGGGGTCGTGTGCTAGCTCATTTGAAAGGTAATTTAATTCTCTATTCAGTAATATAAACATTAAGATAATTATTTAGACAGGTTGTCCAAAAAAATTTGTTTGAATTAAATTAAGTAATTGACACAAAAAGAAGAATGTATGTAATTTATTTAATTTAAAATACATTTTACTGCTGTTAGAAAACAGAAATAAAAGTTTATTGCACAAATAAACACTGATTTTTGCTTAAATTCAATGTTCAAACTGCCAAGAGGTAGATGGGTGGCAGCTTGAACATTGAATTTAAGTGAAAAGTAATGTTTATTTGTTCAATAAACATTTATTTTTGTTTTCTGACAGCAGTAGAATGTATTTTGAATTAAATAAATTACATACATTCTTCTTTTTGTGTCAATTAATTTAATTAAAAAAATTTTTTTGGACACCCTGTATAATTAGTCATGTTAATGTTTATATTACTGAATCATCATCAATGGTGCTACAGCCCTATGAAAGAGCCTCGACCTTCCCAAGTCTATTACGCCAGTCAGTCCTACCCATTGCCAACCGTTGCCAGTTTGCTGCGCCTATTTTTCTCCCATCCTCATCTACACCATCTTTCCATCTAAGTTTTGGCCTACCCCTATTTCTACTTCCCACAGGTTGTGACATAAGGATTCTTCTAGGAGGGTTGTTATGCTGTGATCTTGCTAGATGTCCTGCCCATCTTAGACTTCCTATTCTTATAAGAGATACTACGTCTTTACCACCAAATATATGTTTATATCTGTGGTATACCTCGTAGTTGTACCTCCTACTCCAAATACCATGTTCACAGATGCCACCGAGTATGCCTCTCAGGATCCTTCGTTCAAATATAAGCTAAAGGTTTTCATCTGCCTTGGAGATGGTCCATGTCTCCGATCCATATGTCAACACTGGTTGTATAAGGGTTTTGTATATGGTTATTTTTGTTTTTTGGCTTAAGTTTCTGCTTCTCATATGTCTACTCAGTCCAAAATAGCATTTGTTCGCTAGGATTATCTTATATTACTGAATAGGGAATTGAATAACCTTTCAAATGAGCTAGCACTCGACCCCTATTCCCATTTAAAAAAATTGTCGATTACGCCATCACCCCCCAAATGGATGACGTCACTAGCACGATATATATGTCAAAAAATCATAATTTAAAAATCGAATAACTTATATTTTACAGTTTTTTCTAATTCTGTAAATAAATCAGTTTACAGGAGGGTCAAAATATAGTGAATAACCCTGTATACTACAATTTATTTTACACTAACAGATAATAATTTTTAATTAAATAAAAACTGCAAAGCAAGTAGGTGAATATATTTTATAATAATTGTGTTTTGGAAATTGTGAGGTGGTCGGAATATGTTGCATAACAATGTACATTCTGTGCACAGAATATATACTACATTTTATTTATTTAATTAATTTTGCAGTCGCTTAAACATTAAAAAATACTACGTTTAATACAAATTAACAAAATGTGTGATTTGGCATTGGTTAGTTTACGTCATTGCGTAGAGTCGTAGAGTATAATAGGAATGAATACTGAGGAACACTGCAATAGTTTTTTTTAGTCGAAATCATTGTTAATTACAGTATCAATTGACCGCAAATATGTATACAAATTAATGACAAAGTCAGTGTGTTTCTTGAGTTGATGCTTTTGAAATTTGCCACCAGGCGTCGCCCACTTTGCGGTTCCTCGCCAATAACAGTTTTTTTTATTATACCGGAACAGTTTCATTTACTATTTATGTGGTGTTCTGTTTAAAATTTATTTATTTATTTAGCGTATGGCTACATCACAGTTGGTTTTTGTGTATAAGCAAAGAGAACAATGGAATATAAGAATTAAATTATACACAGGACACAGAATATAAAGAATTAAACAAACGCATTAAAAGAAATGCTAGCGGGTAGAAACTCTTTAAATTCTTGAAAATAGTCCTATTAGGAAAAATAAACAATCCCTGCCGTCCGCAGATTCCGGGGGTTTCCTGACCCGGGAAACTAGTACCTGTTTAGGGTCCCTTGTCCAGGGTTACGGATGAAGTCCACAACGGCAGCTACGGCAGAGAAGCGGAGCTTCGGTACGGTGGAGATGGCGGAAGTGGCAACCCTCGATTTTAGGGGTAATATAGAATCAAATTACTCACCGAATGATTGCCAGAATAAGAAATCCCCCACTTACTGGCCAATGGCTTTGGGCAGATGAGTTAGAAAGTGGTAGGGTACCCTTTTGACGAGAACAGAGACCAATTAAAAAGTACAACGTTGGGCAGAATACATTGACGAACTGTTCGATGATGAAAGAGGGTACCTGGAACACATAGAACTTACTTCAGGAGAAATAGGTCCAGATATTATAAAAGAAGAAATAGTACATGCGTTAAAAACAATGAGGAATAGAAAAAGCCCAGGACCTGACATGCTTCCTATCGACCTTTTAAAAATTATAGATGAGCAACATATTGATGTTTTAGTGGTACTCTTGAACAAAATTTATAGCTCAGGCACATTCCCCAAAGAATGGTTGACGTCGATCTTTATTTGCCTCCCTAAAAAGAAAAACGCAAGAGAATGCGCGACTACCGCACCATCAGTTTGATGTCTCATGTGCTAAAGTTGCTACTGAAAGTCATCCATAACCGAATACATATGTCATAAACTGGGCAAAGACATTAATGATACCCAATTTAGGTTTCGCAAAGGTCTGGGAACTCGTGAAGCTCTTTTTTCACTTAACATACTTATACAAACGTGCCTGGACGTCAATCCTGGACGTTTATTGACTATAATAAAGCATTCGACAAAGTACGACATGAACAATTAATGCATGTCCTGGAATCAAAGAAGCTGGACTACCATGACCTCAGGATTATATCGAATTTATACCATAAGCAACGAACAAAAGTACGTGTTAACGATGAGCTGTCAGAAGAAATTGAAATCAGACGTGGAGTGAGACAGGAATGCGTGTTGTCGCCAATTCTTTTTAATGCCTACTCGGAAGAGATCTTGAAAAAAGGTAAATGTAATTCCCATTAACAACATTTGATATGCGGATGACACTGTCATCTTAGCTAAAAACATCATCTTCAGAGGCTGATGACCAGAATAGCAGAGTTTGGACAAGAATACGGGCTAACAATGAATGTCAAGAAGACTAAGTTTATAAGAATATCGAAAACTCAAAGAAATAACGAAAATCTCTTCATAAACGGATCCAATATCGAACCAGTCGACCAATATGCATACCTTGGAACAATGATCAACTGAACAGGAGATTACTTACAGGAAATCAAAATCAGAATAGAAAAGGCTAGAGCAAATTTTAACAAAATGAGAAAAGTGCTCTGCACAACAGATTTGAAGTTGGAGGTAAGAGTTAGGTTGGCTAGGTGCTACGTTTTCTCAACTTTGTTTTATGGAATGGAAGCTTGGACCTTGAGTGCTGCATCAATGAAAAAACAAATCATTCGAGCTGTGGGTGTACAGAATAATTCTGAAAATATCGTGGGCAGAACACGTCACAAACAAAGAGGTTCTGAGAAAGATGAAGAAAGAAATGGAAATTTTATATACAATCAAAACAAGAAAATTGGAATATCTCGGACAAATTACACGTGGAGAGAGATACAACTTGCTCCAATTGATTATGCAGGAAAATATTCAAGGAAAAAGGAGCACAGGGAGACGTAGAATATCATGGTTGCGCAACCTGAGAGAATGGTACGGATGTACATCAAATGAACTTTTCAGAGCAGCCGTCTCTAAAATACGAATAGCTATGATGATTGCCGACCTCCGCCGCGGAAATGGCACTTAAAGAAGAAGGAAGAAGGGGAAGAAGAACTCAGATGCGATGGAACGACGACATTATAAAAGATGCAGGAACTCACTGGAAAAGCGCAGCCAAGGACAGACATATATGGAAAGATTTGGGGAAGGCTTTTGTTCAAATTGGATAGAAATGGGCTAAAGAAAAAGAAATGGGGACAATACATTACAAATAGTAAATAATAATTAATTTCTCTCTCTCTCTCTCTCTCTCTCTCTCTCTATCTTTCTCTATCTTTCTCTCTCTCTCTCTCTCTCTCTCTCTCTCTCTCTCTCTCTCTCTCTCTCTCTCTCTCTCACACACACTCACTCCGTGTGTGTGTGGGTAAGTCTTTCATGATTTCTTGTTACAGTTCTTCGTTCTTCTCCAGCGATTATTGGATATTCATCTTCCTCTTCGTCAGCCCGGTTGATATTGGAGTGCCTGCCTGGTTATATTATTTTGGTTTTTTCATGGAGTATTTCCAATCCATTTCCATTTTCTTCTTTTAATCGTGACTGGTATTTTCTCTTGTTTAGTTCTTCTCCATAGTTCTACGTTTGATATTTTACCCGGCCAGTATATTTTTAGAATTTTTCTCAACGATTTACTTATAAATATTTGTAACTTTTTGGTAGTTATTTCTTCGTGTCTCCCAAGATTCTGCGTCATACAATAATATACTCTAATACAGCTGTTGAATATTTTGATTTTGGTTAATTCTGATATATCGCGTGTGTTCCAGATTTTATTTAAGGAGTTACGTACATGTTGTGCTTTTACTACTCCTCTTTCTACATCTGATCTACTACCGCCTTTGGACGATTTCCCATTAGCCGACACGACAGCGGCACAGCAACGACACGTTACCGGCGCCGGCACGACTGCCGGCAGCATCTTTTTACATAGCACGACCTTTCTCGCCGACACACAACCGATAACGGAAAAAAAATTTAGGTTATAATACAGTCGACTCGCGTTAATTCAAACCTGCGATAATTCGAATCTTTCTATAATTCAAAGTTATCACGAGTTCCCTACAAAATCTCTTTATATTTCGAACTAAATCAATATATTTTTATACACTTGGTAAGTCGAACGAAAAATATCATTGCTATATAACAAAACGACGCATTAATTCGAACTCATCGGCGTCTAACACTCGAAAATTCAAAGTTGCAGAGTGTGTGTGTGTGTGTGTTTGTGTTTTATTGGCACTGGTTTTAGGAACAAAAAAGTTGGCAGACAGAAAGAGGCAGAAAGATTGTAGTAAGTACAGTTTTCCATTCAGAACCATTAGTTGACATCAGCGGTGTGAGTTTTTCTGACTTTGCTCAAGTGGATGAAGATGTTGCTGCCTCAGATTCACTAACCGATGGCGAAATTTTATCTGCGACAGATACGAATGAAAAAAGTAACGATGAAGATGAGTACGATACATCAGAACCTTTGGCAGAGGTGTCAGTTAAGGAAGCAAGATCCTCATTCGATACCTTACAAACCTTCTGACTACAAAACGAAAGTGATGAAAAAGCATTTCAGGCACTTTTTTCTCTTAAAAAAAATTACTGAGCAGTCTGAGCAGCAGCAATGTGATTTGAAGCAAACCAGTATAATACAGTTCTTTCCAAAGATTGCTTAATTCACATTAGGAATACAAAGAAGTATGTATGTACACGAATGTACCTTTAAACTTTTGTCATCGTTATAGAATAAGTAGCAGTTAATAAATAATCAACACTTAATAATTCGAAGTTTTATTTATTTTCTCTCACAAATTTCGAACCATTTGATATTTCAAACACTCAATTATTCGTAATATTTTAAGAGTTCCTAGAGTTTCGAATTAACGAGAGTCGACTGTATGATGGCAGGATTTAATAAATTAAAATTGCTTTATTTATTGTATTTGAGGATAAAAGAAAAACAAAAAAGTTAGAAGACAATTATTATGGGTCCATCCAATAATAAAAGTATGATATTTAGAAGGGCATTACTATACTCTTTTTGAAAAATTGTGCTCTGATACAAACAAATTTTTCAATTGTTTTCGTATGAGCAAATCAACATTTGAAATATATTAATCAATATAATAGACACAATCAAAAAGAAAGATACCACATTTCGAATGGCAGTGTCTCCTGAAGAAATGTTGGCTGTGACAATAAGGTTAAAAATATTTCTATTTAATAGTAATTGAACAGTTAATTAGAAAATTGAGATTTTTTCACAAAAAGCAACTTTTGTATATCTGTATATCTTTGATAAAAATCGGGACGGCACGCGGGGGAGAACTGCTTCTCGCCGACTGTCGGCGGCGATGACGACACATCATCGACATGTCGGTGAATGTGAAACCATTTCTATAGTTTCAATGTAAATTCCAGTCCACCGACACCGCTGCCGGTGTCGTGTCGCTGTCGTGTCGGCTAATGTGAAAGCGGCCTTTGTTTCCATGATTGATCCCAGATATGTAAAATTATCTACCTCTTCTATTTGACTTCTATCTATTTTAATTTTAGTTTCTTAGTTGTTGTTTTTTAAGAGTTTCGTTTTTTCTGTTTTATATTCAGGCCCATTAAATTGAATTTTTTGCAAGCTTATCGATCTTCTTTTGCATATGGTTGCTATGTTCGGTTGGGAGACAACTGTCGTCTGCGAACTTCAAGTCCTCCAACTGGTTATTCACGTTCCACCTAATACATGTTTTTTATCGCTTACTTTCTTCATGATCCAATCTGTTATTATTAGGAATAATGTCGGGGCGAGTAAGCATCCTTGTTTAACTCCGCTTTGTATAACTATAAAATCTACCATTTCTCCTGCATGTTCCAGTCTGGCTGTATTGTAACGGCTGTAACGTACAAAACCGTTCTTGAACGGTTTCATGTTCGTTCGTCTTCAACGGTTTCAACAAAAAATGTGTTACTGCGCATAATTATACATGCGCGTAACGATTCAAGAACGGTTTTGTATCGAGTTGGAACAAACCTAATACTACTGGATTCTGATCCCTGCCTGTCGAGGCGACTAATGGGATGGGATGAGAGGTGGTGAACCGTCAATTGAGGCATCGAGACCCCAGAAACGCACACAGGGCGCGATCTGTGTTTCTTCAGTGAACATAAGTACAGTAACGTGGCCGTCATTTGAGTTATCAGTAGTCGGTATGGAGCTGCTAGAAGCGAGACGAAAACAGTAGTCCTACTGGTCACTAGTCTACAATCTTAATATCCTAGCCGTACTCGCGTGGGGCCACTCTACTCTCATTCCATACAACCTTTGTGTGGAAGAATGCAAGCTCATAAACGTCTAGTCCTGAGCTCGACGTATGTTTGTAGGACGTGCTGCACTTTGCACATGAGCGGTAGATGAGTAGGTACGACAGGGATGCATTTTGTCACCACTGCTATTTAATGTATATAGTGGAAGCATCTGCCAGGCAAGCGCGGCTCCTCCTTAGGGTCAATTGGTCAATGACCCCCCTAAAATAATCTCATAAAAATACCAATTTTATTAAAAATATCTTTTATCTAAAACTTCACTCTGAAATATAAAATTCTCTCTCAGCAGTCTGCATTGGCAAAACAAATATAATAGATATAATAACGTCGCGCCTCGCGCTATACACAAGCCCGTGGCTGGGCCGTATTTTAAATTGTCTATATACAGTTCTTATGGCTTATGGACAAATGCATGTAAAATAGAAAAGAGACGGCAGATAGCAATTTCGTGGGCGAGAGTGGGAGTGACCTTTCCGTCGTATACCTCTAGTAGAGTCGACGGCCTCACGTTTAGTTAGTTACCGTCTGCTGACCGCACTTCACGGCAGGTCTATATCGATCGCGGCGTATTTGCGTAATTTATTTTGTTTTGTTGGATTTTTTTGTGATTGTAACAAAAACAAGATGAGTGTTGTTGACGAAATAATTGCCTTAAAATCTGCTGGAACACTAAATTATGAACGGCGGCTTGAGAAAAAAGAAAGTGGTCGACCAAAACCAAACATGAATTTAAAACAAACAACAAAGGATAGGGGTAAGGACATTCAAAGATATTTTAAAGAATCAATGTACAATTTGTGTGATTGGATTTGTGGCTGCAGTGTGAGAAATGCATTTTTTTGCTATCCGTGTTTACTGTTTTCGAATGACGCTGTATGGGCGAAAAATGGAGTAACTGACATTAAGCATTTAAAAGTGAAAATTACAAAACATGCCTCTTCAACTACTCATATAAATTCATCAATGAGTTACGCAAGTTTAGGACGTGTTAACATAAGACAGCAACTTGATAGTGTATATCGTAAATCTGTGCATGACTTTAATGAATTGGTATCTAAAAATAGGTATATTTTAAACAAACTAATCGACTGTGTAAAATTTTGTGGAGTTTTCGAAATTGCATTGCGCGGTCATGACGAAAGTGACAGCTCCAATAATCGTGGAATTTTTCTGGGCCTTATCGATTTTGTTTCTGAACTGGATTTAATGTTTAAAGAACACATTGAAAAAAGTACAGTATTTAAAGGAACATCGAAAACAATTCAGAACGATATTTTAGAATCAATGTTAGCCATTGTGCATACTCATATCATGAAGGAGATTGGCCAGACAAATTTTGTGGCCATTCAAGTAGATGAGACCACAGACAGCTCCAATAAAACGCAGATGATTATCATATTGCGATATGTATTAACTGGTATTGTACATGAAAGATTTTGGAAATTTGTTAACCCCCTAGGTACTACAGCACAACATTTAACTAATGTAATATTGGAAGAACTTCAATTATTAAAAATTAATGAAGCACCTGAAAAATTGATTGCCCAAAGTTACGATGGTGCATCAGTCATGAGCGGTAAACTGGGAGGAGTACAAACAAAAATTAAAGAAATATACCCAAATGCACACTTCATTCACTGCTATGCCCATCAATTTAATCTTATCCTCCAAAAAGCGGCGAGTCAACACAAACCGATAAAAATATTTTTTGCAAATTTACACGGATTTTCGTCCTTTTTCGGCCGATCTCCAAAACGTACGATGGTTCTGGATAGAGTGGTTAAAGTAAGGCTACCTAAAGCTGCGCCTACTCGATGGGCTTTCAATACAAAATGTGTTGAAATTGTATACACTTATAAAGATGATTTAAAATCTTGCTTAGAGGAAATTATTGATGAGGAGCAAGATGGTAACAATATAAATCAAGCAACTGGTTTAAAAAGACATTTGGAAGATGAGCATTTTTTATTTTGGTTAAATTTTTTCCATAAAATAATGCCCCATGTTGATATATTGTTTAAACAATTGCAAATGCGAGACATTGATGTTATATCTGTCAAAAATTGTATCCTGTCTTTTAACAACAATATCCAAATAATTAGAAATACTATTTTGGAATCAGAAGTACCAAGCACATCAACAGCAAAAAAAAGAAAAACTACTGCAGAGGATCCAAAGCGACGAACTGCACTTGAAATTTGTGATATTATTATATCTGAAATAAATCACAGGTTTAGTTTCAATGATCATCTCATGATTTCACAGTTATTCTACATAGAGAAATTTGAAGCATACACTACCAACTTTCCGCAAAATATTTTAAAAATGGTGACGGCTAATTATCCCACAGTGAATATTTCCAAACTAAAATCGGAACTTGAAGTCTTATATTGTCGTGAGGATTTTCGCAATAGTGCTGGTGCAGTAGCCATACTTCAGCTTTTTATTAACATGAATTTGTCTGAAACATTTTCTGAAGCAGTGAAGTTATTAAATATTTTGTGCACACTCCCTATGACAACCGTGGAAAGTGAGAGATGTTTTTCTACTTTAAAAAGAGTAAAAACATTCCTGCGTAATACGATGGGACAACCTAGACTTAGTGCCTTGTCTATGCTGAGCATCGAGAAAACGCTTGTCAAGAGCATTCCAAATTTCAATGAGAAGGTCATAGACTATTTTGCAGAACTAAAGGATAGAAGAATTGACTTAAAATATAAAAATATTTAAAGTAAGTTTCGTTTTAATAAATTTACAATTTATTATACTATAAATATTCCTATCTATATATCAGTCAATAACCTGTTCATACCATTTTTCCTATATTTTTTAAAAGATTTACTCTAAAAAAAGACAAATTTAATTTTCGGAAAACTAGGGTAAATAGTATTGAGTTTTATCTAAGTCTGTATTTTTTATCTAAAATATAAATGCTAAAAGATCTTTTAAATACTTTAAAAAATCAACAGTTTGAAGTTTTCAAACCAAAATGACCCCCCTGAAGATTGACCCACGAGCCGCCGCTGCTGCCAGGAAGCCCTTTTGCAAGCAAACGAAGGAATCGTAATTAATGGAGAGGTTGTAAATAATATTCGATACGCGGACGATACTGTACTAGTTGCAAGAACAGTAGAAAAATTACAACGATTACTTACAAACATAAATATTGCTTGCAATAATTATGGCATAAACATAAAAAAAAACCAAGTATATGGTCTTCACTAAAAATATGACACAACCAGCACATACCCTAATAACACAAAACATTCCATGAATGTTCCTAGAATGTACACACAGGACATTGAAAACATTCCTGGAATGTCCCCAAATACACACGAATGTCCCTGGAAAGTCCCAGGAAAGTGCTGTGTCAGCATTTTAAATATTCTTAGAATGTTCTGTTGGAACATTCCATGAATGTCTACGAATGTTCTTTGGACATTCACAGTCTATTTTTTAGACTGAATGTCTTGTTGGAACCTTCCATGAATGTTCTTTGGACATTCACAGTATATTTTTAGACTGAATGTCTTGTTAGAACATTCCATGAATGTCTACGAACGTTCTTTGAACATTCACAGAATATTTTTTAGACATTCACTGAAATATATCGTCAGTAATGTGACAATACCTCCTATATGTTTTTTCATGAGGTTTGCAGGAGACGAAAAACATTTTTTAAGGTCACTTTCTGTTTTCGTACGTATTCTGACTTTTTTGTAGTAAATAGATAGTTATTTACTGCAAAACAAGTCAAAAAATATATGAAAACAGGAGGTGGCCGAAACAAGTTTTTAGTCTATCTTACAAATCTCTTGAAAAAAACAGATAGGAGGTATTGTCACATCACTGACGATATGTGGCCATACCAAATAATACATCCTTGATAAATATAAACATTTTTATTGCAAAAAATCTTTACATACATTTTTTAATGTAATTTACTGACATTCCTAAATATTATAAAAAAATGTGTCACATTTGCTTTGTAAACCTTTCTTTTGCTTTTCGTAGCCACATATTCTGTTTCCTTTCTGGTTTTTTGTAGACCACTTCGCTCAGCTGATTCTAAAAGAAAATAAAATAAAAGGTAATTTTTCTATCCTTTACAATTAACAATCAGAAGAAATATTATTTACAGGTAATAATACGCATAAATAATAATAATAAAAAAATAAATATTAAATAATATTTAAATAAATAATAAATAATATTTAATAAATAAAATAATAATAATGAACATTTTGTATTTTGACAACGACATCCGACGTGGAAGTAGAAACCTTAATAAAATTATTTTTTCAAGTAAATTGTGGCTTATTTCCTCATTAGAATAGTTAATTACAAAAAAGCCACAAAGAAATAGATTTTTCACAAACAAATAAGTATTTAGTATTCATTATATTTATTGTTTTTATTATTTACTTTAATGTCCTACTGGTACATTATTTGACAAATAATGACATTTCGAAGTCTGTTAAGTATGATATAACGCCCTTGGGCATTAAATTTAAATAACGACTTAGATACTGTCAAGTTGACAAATATCAACCTAAGTAAAACTATGGTTACCACAATTATGTTACTACTGTTACTAGTAAATGTACTTATTTAAAAACTAATCAATTCAAAATTCATTCAAATTTTTCGCATATAAAGAATAATTTAGTCAGACATTAAACGTTGAAGGCACCACAGGTATTATAATAATAACGCTTTCGGTCAACGTATATCCCTCAGGCCCTTGTTAAAAACACCATTGACCTCAAGCGTTATTATCCTTATAATACCCTTGGTACCTTAATAACTGTAACATAAGATTATACCTTAATTATTGTTTTCTATTTCTGATGTTTTTATTTATTTACATTGAATATTAATCTGTTTTGTTGTATAATCTACTTCGCAATAATTATGTGATATATTTGACTTAAAATGAATTCAAAAATTTTTTGCAGTTGGGCAACAATGTCAACTTAGATCTCCGATGTAGATAATGAATTACAACAGTATCTATATTGTACAGACTGTATTATTAATTAGGTTATTTATTTATTTATTTATTGAAATATACATCCACCAGGTATAAACCCATAAAGGTGTACATAAGAAAACTACATACATTGACTGAACACTTGATGACAAAATATAAAATAAAATAAAAGAATAACCAAAAATGTTTCTGTTGTTAATACACATACACAATAATAAACAAAGACCTTAATAAAGAAAAATAACATGGCATCAATTCGATAAGCTATTGCGTATTTCGCGTTTAAAGATG